>NC_058522.1:138627460-138938814 GCF_904849725.1 Hordeum vulgare subsp. vulgare
GGGCCCTCTGGCAGCGACTGAGGGGAGGGCGATTACGCCCTAATGGTCGGCCACGTCGACGGCCACCGGAGGGTGGTCGCCGGCGACCAGACCCGCGGCGGAGGCCTCGCCGGAGGCGACCTAGACAACGCTGCACAGCACCAAAATGCACGCGGTTTGCAGCTACAGCATGCTCGCGAAGTGACCGATCTGGCAGGACCATCTGGGGAGGCTAGGGTCGCCGGAAGAGGCGTCGGCGACGAGCCGGAGCGGCGGCCGAAGCTTGGGCATCGTCGGGGGCTTTGAATCAGAGGGATCCACGCTCAACTCTTAGCTGCTACGGCATCTACGCGTCGTCCTGGAGCTGCTGGTGCTCTCGAGAGGACGAGCTGGACATCGGAGGGCTACCGGCGACGAGCGGCAGCGGCGGTCCTCGTCGGGCTCCGGTGAAACTAGGGCTAGAGGAGGGGATCGACGGGGAAAACCTAGGGAAAACGACCGCATGCTCACAGGGAGTGCAGAGCAGAGCTCAGACGGCTCGGGGAAGGCCTGGGGGCGACGAATCGACGGGAGAGGTCCGGCGGCCGGAGGTGGAAGACGACGGCGTTGCGGGCGTTGCAGGGCGCGAGGAAGCTTCGGCTTCTGCAGAGACGACCAGGGCGACGAGGCGGAGCTAATGGCGTGCTCTGGGAGGGGTTCCTATGGCCAGGGGCACGGCCAGCTCGAGCTCGAGCTCGGCTCTAATGGCGGCAGCAGGGAGAAGGAGGAGATCCGGGAGGAGGGGAAGAACCGAGGCGGGGAATGGATAGGGGAAGCTCTGGGGAGCTTATCCCCGTCGTCGCCAGCGCGAACCGGCGGCCAGGCAGGCACGCAGGTGCGTGGCCGTGCCGGAGGAGGCGGCGGCCACCTCCTGCTGCCTACTGGCGCGAGGGAGGGGACGAGCGGCGAGATGGGCCGGGCCTGGCTTGGGCGACAGGTAAGATTTTTCCATTTTCTCTTTTTTTTGTTTTTCTGTTTTGCTATTTATTGCTTTGCTAATTATTTCAGCTCCAAAACAAAAAGTAAAAACTATTTTTCACCTCCTAAAATATTTGTTATAATATCCCCACTCATTTCCAAGACTTTCAACATTTTTGGAAAATTACAGTTTCTGATTTCAAATTTTTTAAATTTGAAACCAGTGGCTTTTGCAATTATTTAAAATGCTTAAAGTGTCAAGAAATAGTTTTCTCCAATGCTCATTTACTTTCATGATTTATCAGAAAGTTTGAACATTTCTTGAGGCCATTTTGGGTTCATTGATTTTGAACTAGTTGAAATTTCCTTTAATTGAAATGGTGGCTAGGGTTTTGAGTTTTTCCTTTGCCACTTTGTTGTTTTTGTTGAAACTTCTTAGATGCAAATGCATAGAAGACATGGGCACAATGCTATCTTGCTTAAGGGTTAGGGATGTGACACTATGAGCACGTGTGAGGTTGAAGTTCTGAATTTTAAACAAAGGGGAGGAGAGTGGGTGAAAGATGCCATGTATAGGATTTGCAATGCCCATGATAGATCTATCCACAAGCAATCTACTATCGTTATTCTTCAAAAAAATTGTGGGAATTACTACTTGGTATAGATTTGTTCTTGACACTATCACCGGGGGAAATTTCTTAAGTTGTTCACCCTCCGATGCTCTCAATGCCATGGGAAGTTTATTGGGGTCTCCACCAATCATTATAAATGAATTTTTTAACTCCTGAGCATGTTATCCAAAGGTTAGATGCTACTGAAAAGAAAATTCTTACTAAAAAGCATGTTGAAAATTTAGATAAAAGGCTGCAAGATATTGTCAATTGTATTTTCTGAAAGATGGGGGAGGCTATTAAAATACTGAAAGAGAAACAACCCATAACTGATGAAAGGGTAGTAGATAGTCTTGCTCGAATTGATAAATTAGAGGAAATTTTCAGTAACTTGAGCACGGCTTTTTCTTCCATTGAAACTATTGATAAAAATCCTCTTCGCAAGAAAACTACCAAAACTCCCAAAAACAAGGGTACCTCTTCTACCAACAACATAGATCTTAAGATGATTAGGGCTCACTTAAACTTGAATGGACATTCTCATATGAATGAATTCTTTAAATTTTTTCCTAGGAGTGCAATTTTTTAGAATATGAATGCTAGATATTTAAGGAAATATGGATGTATAACTGAGGAGTCAGAAACTAAAGATAACAATACTTAAAATCTATGCCTTATGCCCAGCTAGGGGCATAAAACGGTAGCGCTTGTTGGGAGGCAACCCGATGAATAAAGTTTATTTTCACTTTTGCTTTCCACCCTTGAGTGTTTGAACAATTATGATACTGTTATGATTGTGTTTTTTTAATGTTTTAATTAGTGTTTTGTGCCAATTAAAGCCTTTAGGATCATGTTGGGTAATAGTTACTTTGATCTTGTTGAAAAACACAAACTTTTGTGTCTAGTAGGAAAACTTCTAAAAATCACAGAAGGGATAAAAGTGTTTGAAATTTTTACACAATATTTACATACAAATTCGATACCTTTTTCCTAATTTTGTAGCGTTTTTGGAGTTACACAAGTATGAGTAAAATTTGAATCTTTATAGACTGTTCTGTTTTTGATAGATTCTGTTTTCTTTGTGTTGTGTGCTTATTCTGATGATTCTATGGTTTGTATCAGGGGTTATAAGCCATGGTAAAGTTAGAATATAGTCGGTATGATGCAAAAACAAAATTGGAATAGGTTTTCAACAGTACCTAAAGTAAAGTTTGGTTTTCTTATACTAACGGATCTCATGAAAGTTTTGTTCAGTTTCGTGGGATTAATGTTTTCAAGTTTTGTGTGAGATCACGATGCATGAAGGAATAAGGAGTGCTAAAATCCTAAGCTTGGTCATGACCCATGGAATCCCAAGGTAATATCCAAAGAGTACCAAGCAACTAAGCTTGGGGATGCCCCACAAGGCATCCGCTCTTTCTTCTAACAACCATCGGTAATTTTACTTGGAGCTATATTTATATTCATCACATATCATGAGTTTTGCTTGGAGCGTCATCTATTATATGAGTCTTTGATTTCTTTACTGGTTAGTTTGTTATGATAAACCTTGCTGGACACACCTATATGAGAGAGACAAATTACGCTATGATCTGTTAGAATTGGTCTTTATGCTTCACTTAAATTTTACTGAGCAATGGAATTGCTCTAGCACTTCACTTATATATTTTTGAGCATGGTGGTGCTGTTATTTTGCAGAAATTTTCTCTCATGCTTCACTTAGATTTTTTGAGAGTTAGTAGAAATTTTGAAGAAATCCTCTCTTGCTTCACTTATATTATTTTGAGAGTTGGAAATTTTAAAGAAACCTGTGCTCTCGTACTTCACTTATATTTGTTTCAGAGATTATTATTTGCATTGGCAATTTGCTTAAAACAAATTAACCCCAAAGTGATAGATATCCATGGGAGATATAATAATAACTTTCATGAAGATCATTGGATGTTAAATTTGATTCTTTTCAATAGTTTTCTGATATGAAGATAGTGATATGTGAGTTATGTTGATGAGTAATTATGCTTTACTAAGAATATTGGTTTTAAGGTTTGTGATTCCCTATGCATGCACATGAAGTCAATTATTATGCTATGAAATTACATCCTACCTGTGTTGCATTATTCGGTGTTAGTTATGTTTAATCTTTGCTTATGATGGTTTTCGTTCCTTGGTTGGATGCTTCTCAATCTATTTTCTAGCCTTCACTTGTACTAAGAGGGAATACTGCTTGTGCATCCAAATCCTAAAACCTAAAATTGTGCAAAATGGTTCCACCATACCTACCTATATGTTGTATTTCAGCACCATTCCAAGTAAATTTACAAGCGCCAACTATAATGTTCAAAATAAATTTCTGTCTTGTGTGGATGTACCGATCATGAAGTAGCGTGGGGTGGCGAGTATATTCCAAGTTAAATAGGGTATTCTCAATATGAGTGTTTATTCACTTTTCATTGTACGAGATTATGGTAGTATTACGGATGGCCCGTCCCGAAATGCAAAAGAAATTTATTTTATGTTGTCAAATAATGAATTCCTTGGAAAGTGTTGATATGGACGGTACCCGTGGATGCGGCTAGCTGTGGAGTTTGAAAGAATGGTGTAAAAAGGAATAAACTTTATTTCAATTTGGGAAACGCCTATGATTTGTTTAGCATGGAGGATAGTAGAAACTCTTTGTCGTTTTCTTTGACAGGAAAACCATACCAGAACAAAATTTTCACTTTGAGCTCTCGCACCTCTACAAATCTCTGGTTCTCTCTGTGAAGGGCCTATCTATTTACTTTATGCAATTTATATTTTTGAATTTGAGTCTCCATCTTCTCTTATAAAGTAGCAACTAAGGAACACTATTATCATACTTGAGCATTGGATATAGCTAATATTTGGGTGTGTTGCGTGAATGGATCAATGATGGAGCATGATGGGCTAGGGGTAGCGTTCTTTAGTGTTGATATTTTGAAAGACTTGGTTGCTTGTTGATATGCTTGAGTACTGAAGTTTTCATGTCAAATTATAGACTATTGCTTTGAATCATCTACAAGTTCATATATCCATGCTAAAAGAAATGAATATGATAAACATGTTAGGCCGCAATCCATAAAAAAAGATCTGTTTTTATTATTTACCAACTCGAGGACGAGCAGGAATTAAGCTTGGGGATGCTGAAACATCTCCAACGTATCTATAATTTTTGATTGTTCCATGATGTTATATTATCGTTCTTGGGTGTTTTATAATCATTTTATAACAACTTTATATCATTTTTTGGGACTAACTCATTGACATAGTGCCCAGTGCCAGTTGCTGTTTTTTGCTTGTTTTTTCCTTCATAGAAAATCAATACTAGATGAAGTCCAAATTCCATGAAAATTTATGGAGATTTTTTTGGTCCAGAAGGAAACTTGAGGACCAAGGATGCTCACTACAGGAGGCCCGGGCGGACCACTAGGCACCAGGGCGCGCCTTGGGCCCCTCGCGCGCCCTAATGGGTAGTGGGGGCTCGGGCACCTCCTCCACCATGTGTCAACTCTATGAATACCCCAATATTCAAAAACCCTAGAGGAGTGGAAGAAAAAGCGTTTCAGTCGCCAAAAGTTCCAGAAGCCATGAAATCCAATCTAAAGCCCGTCCGGAGAGGAACCCGATCACGGAGGGGTTCATCATCCTCATTGGTCCTCATACGATGATGCGTGAGTAGTTCATATTAGACCTATGGGTTCGTAGGTAGTAGCTAGTGTTGGGTTCTACCGTAGGTGCATCACATGCGAATTAAAAATTTCCTACGCGCAGAACATCCAAGAACATGCTAAGGAGATGGATCACATATCATTACCACTAGACGCGTTGTGTCGTGCAGCGGATATAGAGTTGGAGCAGCACGTTGCGTGGTCTGTCTCCTCCTCGTCTGATCTCCCTCGAAAAACCAGTCGTCAGATCATGTCCCTCGAACAGTCGTTCGTCGGATCCCACATACAGGTTCACCGGAGCGGTGTAGGTGCACTGCCTCTAACGGTATCCGTGTGTGCAGGAGGAACACAGTGTGTCACACTGCTAGGTATGGACCACAGAGTTGGTGGCGGCGTGTGAGGTAGCTAGGTGCATCACATGCCACCTTTAGGTTCATGTGTACAAGGACAACCCTAATGACGGCGCCGAAACGATCAAATAAATAAGAGTGCCGCACCTCCACTATATATAGGCGTCCGGCGCGGGCTCAACTCTAGGGCCTCGCATGGACCCTAAGGCCCATGTGTTCCTTCCCTTAAGCGCACGACCCTTTGGGTTCTCGTTCACTTGCTCACGAGTCAGACCACGTCCGACTAGGCTAGTCAGTAGCGGCCTATAGCAACGTGTCGTGGTTTTACCAAGGTTTGGCCCCTCCGATGGAGGTAAAAGTCTACGTCCTGCTTTGTGTGTATTGATGATGAAATGAATTACAAGGGTGTGACTTCGTGTGACCCAGCTCTCAATTGATTGTAACTTAAGTCTACAAGCCCTAGATACTCGCTTTTATATACATGTCGAGACCCTTAGGTTTACAAGAGTCCGGGTCACATTATGACCCGTGACATGGTATGTCTCTAACTCGCCTTGCCCCTTGAGCAAGGAAAGTCCTGGCGTCCTTCTCCTTTGTGGACAATGACCCGCCATCTTCGTGTCTTGGGCCACTGTGAGCTCTTGTTAGTAAACCACCTTGCGTATACCGCTTTATAGTTCAAGGCCCATCCCGAATATGAACGTTGAACCACCACCATCCTGAACCGGCCTCATAGGGCGGGTCATACGGCGGGATAATATCCCAAACATTAGGCCCCAGATTGACTTGAATTTATTAATGTCAATAGACTTTTCTTTAACCTTAGCGACTCATATACAACCCGGGACTTACCTCTCAAGGCTGAAATGTCGTCTTGAAATATCCCTAGAAGCTTTGTCCCTGGCTCGTCCGTGACGTCACCCGCCCCAGGATTTTGGGGATCTTAGTGATGTCATTCCAACGGATCTCTTGTCTTATCTTCATAGCCCGAAAATCAAGGTCCCATCACTTCCGAAATTACTACGCCTTCTGGATTCTCGCGACTACCATTTTCACTCCTGCTCGGGCCTTTAAATACCCACGAGGGCATCCTTTAGTTTTATCCTACTTCCATCTTGTTCTTCCTGCTCGAGCCTACACCTCCACTGTGATGCCGCTGGAGAAGCTCTCGTCATCCATTGATCTGGTCCAGGAGTCTTCCGCCATTCGTATTCTCCTTGAGTCGCCGGCCTTCTCGGCCATCACCAGCACTGCCTGATAAGTTCTTTGTTTCCCTAGATCCACATTAGAATCCACCATGGGTAAATAGGATTCGTCCGAGTTCATACATGTTCATCACCAGCACATATTTAATTAGCTCCTTGATGAAAACTTTCCCAACTACTTATGTCGCGGTAGATGTAGGAATCCTCTGTTTGTAGTTTGTCCGAAATGCGTTGCAGAATCTAGACACAAATAATGAACTGTTGTCGCTCTGCACTACACTGCCATCCAAGCACCACTAAATTTTTCCATTTTATGGAACCATCGGTAGATCCATATTTACTTGGGTAGAAATATGTTTGTCCTATACTTAGTAGAACTCACACTCGCCATCCTTCTTTAAGCCGCCCTTATTTTCACATTGGCTTGCTTGATAGCATTGTAACTCGCCATCTTGAGAAAACCACATCTATGTTAGGGCGACTTGAACATTGTAGGCTACCTTTTTCCTCAAGTCCCTTTACTCTTTCAATACAACTCATGTTCATCTAGAAAACCGTCGACATGTTCCTGCAGCTCTTTTCCTTCCTGAAGCCGCCAATATGTCAAAGCCCTCCATATGTGACTGGCTGACGTCATAAATTTCCGACATCTCCCTTCAGCAATGTGTAATTGTAGGGGTGCTGCCTCCTAAGGAAGTAATTGGATGGCGACTCGCCGCTGGAGAAATACGACCACGACCCGCCAAAGGAGAAGTAGTGGTCTTCACCGATCATCTTGAACGAGGGTTCTCTCCCCCTGGATCAAAATTCTTTTGAGAAGCCCTGCACTTCTACAATCTTCACCCTCAAGACCTGGGCCCCAACTCAATTAGTAATTTATGCCAATTTGAAGTTTTGTGTGAACCATACTTGGAAATAAAATCCACTGTTCCTTTGTTTAGGGAACTCTTCTACTTGAACTTTCAAACCGAATGTGCCAATTGTCCTAGCTTAGAACTTGGTGGAGTCACAATCCAAAGGCGACGAGAATGTGTCTTTCTTGCTGTTACCATTCCCAGTTACCCCAAAGGCTGGGGAAAACTTGGTTTTATTGTCAGTATACTACAACCACCAACGAAAATCCCCTGCCAGGGTTCAGAGAGGGACGCCTTCCGATGGATTTTAGGCTTTCATCCTCACCGACTATAGAAGAACAGGCCACTCTTTCTTTTGTCTGGGCAAAACTTAGGGCTTTAAACATCAATGGTTTAACCGGAATCGACTTGATCCGGTGCTGGGTGGAGTGGCGGATTTTTCCCTTAAGCCGCTAGGATGGATTGATGTGCAAGTATGATGGAGATTTAAACCATTCATAATGGTTCACTAATATTATGCTTGACTCTGAGGAAATCACTAGCATTGTGAAGAAGCTGTGTAGCGAGTCCAAAGAAAACTATGCCAAAACTGGACTGAAACCATTCTGTATCCAGAACCCAGCTCCTGAGATAGACAGCTTTAGTCATGACTCGCCTTGCTTATTATTTACTTTATACCTTTGAGAACTTGCTTTTTTATCAATATTTAAATAGAAAAACTCTTCCTTTTGCAAGCGGAGACCAGCGAAACCGGCTGTCAAAAAGGTCAAAGCCGCCCGAAGAAGAAAAGGAAAAACAAAGTAGTTGTTGTCGAGTTATCTGTTATCGACGAGTCTCAAGCTGCCGAAGACCAATCTGAGGTAAGTCTGTCATCTATCCCTTTATTTGGATGTGTGATGTATTAAACATTTTGTTCAATCTCAGGAGGATGGCGCTGAAAGCGGCGCTGAGGATGTCGAGGTAATTTCAATCTCTTCTAACTTTGATATTTCTTTCGCAAGGCCTCCAAGGTGGGCTTGTAGGAAAGTTCCTATGACTCATCCAGATGCTTATTTGGATCCTAACTTCCTTTTGAAGAAGGTTATTTATACTCCAAAGCACCACACCAGTAGTTCCTCAGGCGATCTGATGGTGGGTTTACCCGAGAAAACACCCAGTCGTAAACACCGAAATGAGGTGCCTTTCACCCTAACTCTCCTTTCTTATCCACAAATTCTATTTGTCGACTGCTCAAGTTTTTCGGGTTTCACATTAATAGGCATCACCACCTTCAACAGGCGACTCAACATCTTCAAAATTGCCACCTCTTGTTCGTCTCCCAGGGTAAACCCAACCTTTTGTCCTTCAGGGCTCAGGCCAAGAAAAGAAAAACCGGCGGGCCAGTGCACAATCGTGACGCACTTGGAGAGGAGGAAGTGTATGTTACTCTCCTTGAAGCTCCAATTGAACCAGCTGGCACTCATACCGAGCATCCTGAAACTTATACGAATGTTACCGATGAGCTTCCTGATGTCCAAGCTACCCTGGCAGAAGATGACAATACAACCATGGAGGCGAGTGAGAAAAACAATCTTAATCCGCCAAGTCCTCCAAAGATAACCAAAGATGTTGTACCCTATGAAGAGACTGTTGTAGTTACTGGGACGGGTCACATTGCGCCCGTCCACACTGTGCTAGCTAATCATATTGTCAAAGGTCCGACAACCGAGGTAGAGAAGGGGAAAGCTAAACCTGAGCTTCCCAATATTGAAAAACTTAACTTTGAAGAACTGCACGCGGGATATCTGAGCCACCTTTCCATGAGCCAGGGTATTTAAGCCAGTTTGGTAACTATGATGAAGAAAAGATATGAGGTATGCTGCTTTTCAATAACTCGTTCCATATCTCCTTGTCTAGCCCCCAAGGGACGAGTCATCTTCTTGAAGATGAGCTTGGTCTTGTAAGTATTAATTGAAGACTTCAACATGTAGCCCCCAAGGACCGGGTCATCTTTTTAAAGATGAGCCGGGTATTATAAATATTAATTGAAAACTTCAACATGTAGCTCCCATGGGTCGGGTTATCTTTTTAAAGATAAGCCGTGTCTTATAACTATTAATTGGAAACTTCAACCTGTAGCCCCCAAGGGCAGTGTCAGCTTCTTGAAGATGAGCTGGGTATTATAAACATCAATTGAAAACTTCAACCATTAGCACCCAAGGGCCGGGTCATATTCTTGAAGATGAGAAGGATCTTGTAAGTTTTAATTGAAAACTTCGACCTGTAGCCCCCAAGGGTCGGGTCATCTTTTTAATGATGTGACGGGTCTTGTAAGTATTGATTGAGAAATTCAACCTTCATTAGCCCCCAAGTGTCAAGTATATTGCGTGCAATCGGCCTGAGACTTGATACCAATCTTCTATATAAGGAGGAAATATTTTATAGCCCATATTGGCGGCTCAGCTTTGGACTAATTACCCATCTCGTTTTGATTGTATAGGAATCTATAGGCCAAGCTGACGCATACTTGAATAGTATGGAGAAAAACTTGGCACAACAACAAAACGCGAGAGTTGAAGCTGAGGAAAAACTTCGGATTTCCTTGGCAGAAGTTGAAAAAATCAAGTCTGAGCAGACATTATATAAAGAGCCGGCCGAAGCTGACAAAGCCTCCCTATTAAAACATGCTGAAGTTGCCGAGAGTCAGCTGAAACTGGTATGTAACTGGCCTGAAACAACAGATCTCTAGGATGACCAATGATGTGTTTGGTAAGCACTTTATATGTATGATTGTCAATTGCAACCATTGTAAAGAAACAAAAAATGCTAGGCGACTCACACTACATATTTGTTGTTGCAGGCCCTCGACCAGCCAATCTTCAAGATGATTATGTGTTAAAATTGAAAGCTTTATATACCCTGACGGAGCAACTGTATGTTGGCGGCTTATTCGCCATCAAAGTTGTATAGAGTGATAGAGAGCTGGTGAAGTTTATTAGTGACATGCTGAAGCGCCTCTCGACCATGCCTAAGCACATCGAAAAATTCAAGAAGTGAGCTGCACGAAAAGGGCTAATTACTGATCTGAGCTAGTCTTTGTCTTATGCACAGGAACTTAAGCCGGAGGAGATAGCGGGCGGGTTTCCCGAATATAAGGACGATGGCTCAGAATTTACTCAGGAAGACTACACCCAGTGCGTGAGGGCGGTTCGTCCAGCGGCGAGTCAACTTGCTAAGGACCTTGACCTGACTAAATATCAGGCGGCTTATGATGAAAACCACAAGCGTATGCCAGCTCCCACATTTGCACCACTGGACCTTACTCCTTGGCGTCGTAAGCACCTTTTTGCCTCTGATGCTGATCCATCGACCATCTTGGCAGAAGAAGCTGAATGCTATGCTTTAATCAATTGCAACTGGGATATGGGCAACTTCCAAATCCAAGACCCCAAAGGCTCGGCACGGGGTAATCCGGAGGCGGCTTAAACAAGACTTCTCGCCAAGAGTAGCACGGAGGATATTAACCCAAAGAAAACTAGCCATCGGGCTAATGTAGGAGAGAAAACTTTGGCCTTCTTGAGCCATTTAATATTTTTTAGGTGTAGAAAACTGCTATGGTTGCAAAAAAGACCTTTATGGATGCTGAAACTTTTGGCATTACCTTTTTAATATAAGCCGCCTTTGTCAAGTTTCACTGCTTTGCAAATTTGATATTCCATTTATGAGAAAAAGGACTTCGTAGTCATCATGCTTTGCTTGAACCACTAAGAATATTGAATCCTTGCCTGAAAAAAATAACACCACATAGGGTATTGAATTGTTATAAATAGGCCGACTCAGTGAGTCACGACGGGTAGACGGGCTTGCAAGGCTCTAGTCGTACCCTAAGAGGTTTTTGCAAAAACCTTTATGATTTAGACTGGCGAATCAGGTTAACACTAGTGGAATTCAGAAATTTGCCGTCTGGCATTCCTTTGCCGTCTGCTGACACATGGCAAAGAGCTTCTTTCCCGTCAGTTGGCACAAAGCAGACGGCAAAGACAACACCTAAGGCAAAAGTTTTCTTTGCCGTCGGCCAGCGGACGGCAAAGGAACCACAGGCAGACGACAAAGGGTTGGCAGACGGCAAAGGGGGCGCCACCCTAGTGGCCGGAGGCCTCCCCACCCCACCCACCCCTTTGCCGTCTGCCACCCAGTCTTTACAGACGGCAAAGGGGGCTCCCTCTCTAATGGCGCATAGCCCCCCACCCCCTCCCCTAACGGCTCTCGTGCCCACTGCCCGCTCTCTCTCTTGCCCTGCCTTCTCTCTCTCGTGTGCCCACCTCCCGCCGCCGCCGTCGGAGCCGTCCAGCCCCTGCCGCGCGCCCCCTGCCGCCCCCCGGCGCACACCCCTAACCCCCTGCCGCGCGCCCCCTACCGCGCGGCACTGCCTCCCCCTGCCGCGCGCCCCGTGCCGCGTGCCGCCTGCCGCGCGCCCCGTGCCGTCGTCCACCGCCGCCGTCGCCGCCCCTGCCGTCGTCCACCGTCGCCGCCGCCACCCCCTACCGTCGTCCACCGCCGCCCACACCACCCCGCCGGTGAGTTCTTCTTCTTTTTCTTTTTTCATAAGTTAATTACTTTAGTTAGTTTATTAGGTTAGTTTTTTATTATATATATGGTAATTTAGTTAGCTTATTTGGTTAGATTATTAGGCTAATTAGGTTAGTTAGTTAGGTTAGAAGAAAAAAGAGGAAAAGTAGAAGGAAAAAATGAAAAAGAAAAAGGAAAATAAGAAAATAATTAGAAGAAGAACGAAAAGAAGATGGAGAAGAAGAAGAAGAAGAAGAAAAAGAGGACGAGGAGGAGGACGAGAAAAAAGAAGAAGAAGAAGAAGAACAAGAAGAACAAGAACAAGAAGAAGAAGAAGAGGAATAGGAGGAGGAGGAGGAGAAAGAAGAAGAAGAAGAAGAAGAAGAAAACTCACCGGCCGTCTCCCTCTCCCTCTCACTCTCATCCGTCTCCTCCTTACTCTCAGCCGCTCGACCCCCGCCTGCCGGCCGCCTCCCCTCCAGTCGGCCGCCTCCTCCCCCGCCCCCTCCTCCCTTCCCGCGGCACTCCTCCTCCCCGCCCGCCGACCACCTCCCCTCCCGCCGCCTCCTCCCCGCGGCATCCTCCCCGCGCCCGCCAGCGGCACCCCTCCTCCCCGCCCACCGGCCGCCTCCCCTCCCGCCCGCGGCACCCCTCCTCCCCACCCGTCGGCCGCCTGCCCTCCCGCCCGCGGCACCCCTCCTCCCCGCCCGCCGGCCGCCTACCCTCCCGCCCGCGGCACCCCTCCTCCCCGGCCGCCGGCTGCCTACCCTCCCGCCCACGGCACCCCTCCTCCCCGCCCGTCGGCCGCCTGCAGCGCGCCCCCTGCCCCCCTGCTGTCGTCCACCGCCGCCGCCGCCCCCTGCCGTCGTCCACCACGGTGAGTTGAGTTCTTCTTCTTTTTCTTTTTAAAAAAGTTAATTACTTTAGTTAGTTTATTAGGTTAGTTTTTTATTATATATAGGGTAATTTAGTTAGTTTATTTCGTTAGATTATTAGGCTAATTAGGTTAGTTAGTTAGGATAGAAGAAAAAAAGAGGAAAAGCAGAAGGAAAAAAATGAAAAAGAAAAAGGAAAAGAAGAAAATAATTAGAAGAAGAAAGAAAAGAAGAAGGAGAAGAAGAAGAAGAAGAAGAACATGAGGAGGAGGAGGAAAAAAAGAAGAAGAAGAAGAAGAAGAAGAAGAAGAGGAGGAGGATGAGGAGGAGGAAGAGGAGGAGAAAGAAGAAGAAGAACAAGAAGAACAAGAACAAGAACAAGAACAAGAACAAGAACAAGAAAAAGAATAGGAGGAGAAAAAGAGGAGGGGGAGTAGGAGGAGAAAAAAGAAGAAGAAGAAGAAGAAGAAGAAGAAAAAGAAAAGAAGAAGAACAAGAAAAAGAGGAGAGGGGAGAAGAAGAAAGAAGAGGAAAAGGGAACCCTGGCACCCCGAAACTGACCCTCGACCCCCGACCCATGACGCCCGACGCCACTGACCCCCGACCATCGACCCCCGACGCCACTGACCCCCGACCCCCGACCCCCGACGCCACTGACCCCCGACGCCACTAACCCTCGACCCCCGACCCAGACCCTCGGCCCACGACTCCCGACCCCCGATGCTCGACACCACCAACCCCCGCCCCCCGACGCCACTGACACCCGACGCCACTGACCCCCCACAAACGACGCCACTAACCCCCCGACTCCGATGCCACCGACACCCGACACCACCGACCCTCAATGGCACTAAATCCTGAGGCCACTAAGCCCCGACCCCCGACACCTCTTCTGCCTTCTTTTGAACGAGAAGGTGCTTTTCGGCCTTCCAGAGGCCCACGAGGTCATAGTTTTGTAAATTATGAGTTAGGTCACATATTTTCCGATTATGTTAATTATAAAAACATCGTATTTGTGTTGATCGTGTGAATTTCAATGTGTAGTTGTTCGACGACCTCCACGTGCGTTAGACGAGCTCCGCCCTTGCGTTTGTTGGTGAGCACAAATGACTTCTCCTCCTACCCCTTAATTTGCTCTGTCCCGGTCTTCGTGCCGATGAAACTTGCTAGCTATAGGTTTCTTCAATCATGAGTATGCGTGACCAGTATGCGTCTCACGTTCGAAAGCGCGACATCTATAAATATGCATTTCTTTGCATATTTATAACCTCCATCCTTTCGAATTGTCCAACATTATCCATGGACAGTCCGAGTATGTATAGATTGGGTTTGTTTTCCCGTATGTTGTGCTCCGGATCCGATGCGGAATTTCGTCAGTGCCTCCCCTGTTGTTCTCCGGGTACACATCCTCTCTGCTTATTGCTGAGACGTGTATCAGGAGAACAGCGGGGAGGTGCTGCCAAAATTCTACGTCGCATCTCGAGCAGAGCATGGGAAAACGAATCCACTCTACACATACTCGGGTGGGATTAGGACCTATCTTTACCTATTAGCATGTAGGTTCCATGGATAATAAAACTGACAAACTTGATTATCGTATGAATATAGATGATGAATTATATATTTATTTCTTGTGCCCCCATAGGTAGCTAGGCAACATGAGTGATCGTGCTTGGATGTACACTGGTCACCCTAGTCAGAAAGACATGACCCATGAATGGTTAACAAAAACCAGGGGGTTTGTGAGAGCCACATTTGCAAATGGCCAGCATAAAACATGGTACCCCTGTCCCAACTGCGACAACTGGAAAAGGCAGACAGAGTTTGAAATGGGTAAACACCTACAGAAGTGGGGTTTTACGCCTAATTATATGGTGTGGACTTTTCATGGTGTGTCTGACCAACGTGCCAGAGCTGAGGTGATTCGTCGTCGCACCGACGAGCATGGTACCGGGATTAAAGACATGGTGCAAGACTTTGATGATACTCGTGATTCGGACGATGAGATGGAGGAATCTGCAAAGCCTTCTATGAAATGCTG
This sequence comes from Hordeum vulgare subsp. vulgare, assembly GCF_904849725.1. Taxonomy (NCBI): domain Eukaryota; kingdom Viridiplantae; phylum Streptophyta; class Magnoliopsida; order Poales; family Poaceae; genus Hordeum; species Hordeum vulgare. The sequence continues at coordinate 138,642,567 of NC_058522.1, forward strand.
GAGTCTTCAAAACGTCCTCTCCACGAGCAGACTGAGCTTTGTCAGCTCGATGCCATCGCACAAGTAATGGCTCTGAAGTCTCAATTCAACCTAGGCAGAGAATGCTACGACGCGATGATGACGATATTTGGACGCTTTCTACCGAAAGGCCATGTACTGCCTGCAAACCTGTACCAGTCAGAGAAAATCCTCCGTGTACTTAAGATGCCCTATGAGAAGATACATGCGTGTGAGAATGGATGTGCCTTATTTAGGCTTGAGTATGCGGCCTTGAACTATTGCCCCGTTTGCAATTCTTCCAGGTATATTATGGTAGACAACGGCATGGGTGAGAAGAATCAGACCAAAATCCCCATTAGTGTTCTTCGATATCTGCCAATCGTACCAAGACTTCAACGTCTTTTCATGGTCGAAGAGACGGCCAGACAGATGACATGGCACAAATTGGGCAAAAGAACTGAACTAGATGCGGATGGGAACAAGATGCTGGTACACACTTCAGATGGTTTTGCGTGGAGGCACTTCGATGCATTACATAAGGATAAATCAGAAGATCCAAGGCAACCTAGAGTTGCCATCAGCACGGATGGGTTCAATGTGTATGGTATGACAGCACCACAATACAGTTGTTGGCCTGTATTTGTCATTCCACTAAATTTGCCACCTGGAGAGATTATGAAAAGAAAGAACATATTCCTGACGTTGATAATTCCAGGGCCCAACTATCCGGGGAAGAATATGAATGTGTACATGCAGCCGCTTAAGGATGAGTTGCAAGAAGCCTGGGATAATGGGATCAAGACCTATGACGCGGCTACGAAAACAAATTTCAAAATGCATGTGTGGTACATGTACTCGACGCATGATTATCCGGTGTTTGCGCTATTCGCTGGCTGGTGTGTGCATGGAAGGTTCCCGTGCACCACATGCAAGGCAGCTCTTCAGTTCTATTGGCTGCAGGCTGGTCGCAAGTATTCTTGCTTCGACATGCATAGACAATTCCTGGATCCTGACCATAAGTTCAGAAAAGACAAGAAGAATTTCATCAAAGGTAGAGTTGTGAAAAACACTACACCAGCTACGTTGACAGGCCAACAAACCCTTGATCAGCTAAACGCTCTCGAGCCTGATCCTTTGCATCCAGGATACTTCAAAGGGTATAATACGGAACACGCCTGGACTCACAAGTCATGCTTATGGGATCTCCCTTACTTCGAAGACCTCCTTTGCTCACAGAACATTGACGTGATGCACACTGAAAATAATATTGCGGAGGCCATTTTTGGTACATTTTTCGGCATAGAGGGGAAGTCAAAAGATAATCCTAAGGCTAGAATCGACCTGGAGGCTCTATGTGATAGACCGTTGCAAAACTTGCGACAACGGAAAGGAAAGCAAAGCATAGCGAAGCCAAAGGCATGGTTCAATCTTGAAAGGCCAGCTATGAGGGAAATGCTATTGTGGGTGAAAATGCGGTTGATGTTCCCCATGGGTATGCTGCGAATCTAAAAAGGGGAGCGAGTCTTGAGAAATTGAAAATATTTGGGCTCAAGAGTCATGATTGGCACATATGGATTGAGCGGGTAATGCCGGTGATGTTGCGTGGCTTTATCCCTGAGGATGAATGGCTAGTACTGGCAGAGCTGAGCTATTTCTTCCGTTCTCTTTGTGCGAAAGAACTATCGCCTGGCGTGCTAGATGAAATGGAAGAGTTGGCGCCGGAGTTAATCTGCAAATTAGAAAAGATCTTTCCACCGGGCTTCTTTAATCCAATGCAACATTTGATTTTGCATCTCCTGGCCGGGGTAAGAATGGGGGGCCCCGTTCAAAATCGATGGTGCTACTCAACTGAGAGGATGGAGAAGACGCTTCGAGCTAAGTGTAAAAATAAACGTAGAATTGAAGCATCGATGGCCGAGGCATTCATTACTAAGGAGGCGGCAAACTTCGTGACAGCACACTACGAAGCCAAAAATCATCATTTGCATAACCCGAAGCCTCGGTACAGTGATGGCGCTCGAGAAAAAGTTCGATCCAACCTCAGCCTATTCAAAGGTAAGCTCGCACCATCCGATGCTTCGAAAGGGAAATCGTTGGATGTCGAAGAATGGTGGACCATTTCATTGTATATCTTCACCAACCTAACAGAAGTGCGGCCATACATCGAGTAAGTTCTCGGTAATTTATTGTACCGCAACTTCTAATTGCTTTGAACTACTCTTATTCCCGGATATTTGATATAGTCGATACGTCGCCGAATTCTCGGATGGAGCGGTCATCGAAAAGGATTCCGTCGAAGAGTATGAGCTTCTCGCAAAGCATGGAGGCGACTATCCCGGTTTCATCTCTTGGTTCAAACAAAGGGTAATTTATTACCATTAAGGGCCCATTTGATTTATTGGTCTAATTTGCGCCTAATGCATCCATTCTTTCGTATTAAACTTGTAGGCTGATGCAGAGTCTATGGACGCCGAGTTGAGACAAGTCGCTAATGGTTTTGACTATAAGGTCCGTTCATATGACAAATACAACATCAATGGGTATCACTTTCGTACCTTTGGCAAAGAGCTATCTATGCCCAACCTAAAGACTACAAATTGTTCTGTCTCTGCTATCGGCGAAGGAGACACCGAGTATTATGGAAGAGTTGAAGCAATTTATGAACTTCTATTCTATGGTGAAAACCCACCGACCGTCGTAGTCTTCAAATGTTATTGGTTTGAGCCGAGGGAGACTAGAAGGACTCATGAACATATAGGACTAGTCGAAATCAACCAAAACACCCACTTAGATGTTCCCGATGTCTATATTACGGCTCAACAAGCGACACAAGTTTTCTATCTACCGTGGGCCTGCCAAACTGATCCAAATCTCAAAGGTTGGGATGTCGTTTATCAAGTGCCACCACATTTTAAACCACCTACACTCAATGAAGAGGATTACGAACCTCACATTAACCCAGACACATATGAAGGAGAATTCTTCCAAGAAACACGTTTGTCCAAGAAACGTTTCAAGAACCACTCTACTTCACCCCAGAACGTTGAAGTAGGCAGCGAAAGTGAATCCGTCTTAACCCCTGAGCCCGAACAGGAAGAGCTGGAAGAAGAAGAGGTTACTGCTGCGGATGACCTGTCACTTCTTGACCGATTACATAATGGTGGCCTTCCACATGTTCTTCGTGATAGTGATGATGAAGATGCATTTATTGAGGATAGTAATGATCATGATGCATTTATTGACCCCGAAGCATATATAGACGAGGATGATTGTTATTAGTTCATGTCAGGTACTCAACTATTATACTATATATAAATTTTGAGTTCATGTTAGGTATTCAATTTTTATTAGTCATGTTGGTATTTATGACGATGATACACTTAAATTATATACATTTTATTACTCCTGTTTGTATTTATGTTGTACTAATTTCATTTACTCTTTGTCATGACAGGTGTTGAAAGATGGTGGGAAAGGGTCGAAAGCACTCCGCGGCTGCTTCTTCGTCGGCGGGTGATGGGATGGGTACTTCCATTCCTGCCTCGCATCTTCGGAGAGTGTTGCTCTCTACTTTGAAGGAGCGGCCCCCGTGAGACGAGGTCGACCCCCCGCGAAGCCGAGAGGCACTAAAGGTACACATTGTATTCATGTTGGTATTTATGTTGTACTCATGTTGTATGCATATTGGTATTTATATACATTTTATTACTCATGTTGGTATTTATGTTGTACTAAATATACACGTGGCCGCGGGAGAGGAAGGGCTACACGGTCTCCGCTACCACCCCAAGCTGATTCACCTGAGCACAGGACTTCTAGGGTGGATTCGTCTGAGGTGGAGGCTACACGGTCTCCGGTTCACGAGCCTCGGGTCGACGAGCCTCAGGTCGACGAGCCTTCGACCCACGAGACTCATGTCCCAGAGGCTTCCTTCCAGGCGACTCCGGAGCAAGGCAGGGATGAGGGTACGTCCCAAGAGACCCAGTGGGATACCTGGCCTGAGGCAAGTGTCCATGCTGGTAGCGACGAGGAGCTGGGTGAGGGGCCTACCGTATACCAGCGTGTTAGTTCGAGGCTCCCGCTCATGCCAGCGACCCCCGAGCAGAGGTGGTCGATTAGGACAAATGGGGAGAAGTAAGTTAATTTACTCTTATTTAACCTTTTGCCTTCGGGTTTTCTCAAATATCTAATGTTTTGGCTTTAATTTGTCATACTGCAGGGGTTGGATTGTTGCCAAGGGTGTCCGCAAGCCCAACAGCGTCCTTGGTGTTCTTTTCCGTCAAAACTTCCCAGGGTTTGTTACGTTGCCCGGTCGGGAGCGAGAGGTAGGAATGACCTAGGAGCACTACTTGGGTGCCCCGGCCCCGCCGGAGGTGGAGATCGACGGTGTTTTGTGTGACACGAGGGCGGACATGGTGATCCGAAAGTTCTGGGTAATTTCTCTTTCACACAATTATAAATCAACCATAGCTATTTATTGTACTAATCGGTGTTGTCTCGTTTGCAGACCTACTACAGGTGTGAGGAGGGATATGAGGAGGACGCGGCAAAGGTTATCGAAACCGAATGTCGCCGCCTACTTCAAAACTTTCGGCACGAGGCTCGGGTGCAGGCTGTTCGAGACTACTATGCCATGCGGCGTATTAGGCTTGACAAGGCGAAGTGCCGTGATGATAAGATGGATAAGGAGCATTACATGAAGGTAATTATATATTATTAAGGCTTTGTAGTTAGTTTCCTTGATTTGGTTCTTACGCGCTCAAATTTCTCTTTATTAACTTAGGTGCCCCTGAGATGGTGTGTGGATAAGATGGATTGTTGGAAGGCCTTGGTGGATCAATGGTGCTCCAAAACGTGGGAGGCTAGCCACAACAACGCCAAGGAGAGGCGTGGCAAAATGGTTGGCGTGCCACACCATCAAGGGAGCGTCAACTTAATCCAATTTGGCGAGAACTAGGTATGTGGTTTGCTTCATGCCTCATGCAATTCAATTTTCCTTCTCCTTTACCAATACAATTTTCCTCTCTCTCTCTTTTAGGCGCGTCACAATAAGACGGAGGCGCCATAGATGTTCGACCTGTATGCGATGGCCCATACTGCCTCGTACAAGAAGGTCAAGGCATTCTCTGAGTTTGAGCTCGAGCATCCAGAAAACTTCACCAACATCTCCTCCCACGACAAGCTCGTGAAGTACAGAGATCATGGGAAGGCGAGGAAAGGGGAGGACTTTAACCCGAGCGAGGGGCCTATTGATCCAGAGCTGGTGATGATAGCTGGCAACGGGAGGCCCCATGGCTCGATCGCCATCGGAGACGGCCTTATACGTTGTCCTAGCTCTCTCCGGCAGATAAAGGCACGCCAAACGAGCTCTTGTCCAGAGATAACACGTCGTGCACGGCCAGTCGAGCTCGCCATCGAGGTTAGTTTAATGGACTCAAATATCTTTCCGCATTATGTTGTGCGTTGGAACCAATATGCTAACAATGAGTTGTGTTGTAGGCTGCTATTCAGAAACAGAGAGAGAGGCAATGCAGGCGGCTATGGCGGAGAAGGATAAGGAAATTAGGGAGCTGGAGGAGAGGACGGCTGCATTGGTGGAGGCGGAGAGGGCACGGAATGATGCGTCTACCAGGGCCATATACGAGCTCTTCGTGGTAAGTTTCTTCTTCATGTTATTTCAAATCTTGCATTTGAATGTCTGTTTCATTAATAAATAAAAAGTTTGACTTGTCGAAACCAAATGTTTAGTCTATGTGCGAGAAGAACGGCCAAGTCCCTCCGCCGATGCCAGTCGTTAACGTGGCGGGGACGGTGAGTTTCATTTCAGTGTAGTGATCTTAAGAGTGTCTTCATGCTAACTACACATTGCAAACGATGTTTGGTGCAGAATATGTCCCGAAACGCATCGCACGACCCTTCTACAATCGAGCCTTCTCCAAGGCAGCCTTCTCCAGGTGAAACAAGCCAGAGCCACCGGGCTTGACCCTAACTTAGGTATGTTATTTCTAGTGTTTTAATAAAAGATAGCTAGATGACATAATTAGCTTAGTTAGCTCCAAAAAGACCTATTTAAGAAAATATAGCTAGATGACATAGTTAGCTTAGTTAGCTTAGTTAGTTTAGTTAGCTTAGTTAGCTTAATTAGCTTAGTTAGTTTAGTTAGCTTAGTTAGTTTAATTAGCTTAGTTAGCATAGTTAGCTCCTCCTTCTCCTTCTTCTTCGAACAAAGCCTAAATTGGCTAATTATCCATCTAAATGACATAATTAGCTTAGGTAGCTCCTAAATGGTCTATTTAATAAAAAATGACCTATACTTAGCTAATTATCCTCGAAATGAAATAATTAGCTCCAAAAAGGAATTCTTAGCCAATTTAGCCCGAACAACGAGACGAGAGGAGAAGAAAGAGGAAAAATGAAAGGAATGAAGAAGAAGAAGAGGAGAAGAAGAAGAAGGAGAGCGAGGAGGACAAGAAGGAGGAGAAGGAGGAGAAGAAGGAGAATGAGCTCCTCCTTCTCCTTCTTCCTCCTTCTTCCTCCTTCTCCTTCTCCTTCTTCTTTTCTTCTTCTTCTCCTCTTCCGTCTCCTTCTCCTCCTCCTCCTCCTCCTCCTCCTCCTTCTTTTACTTCTTCTTCTCTTTCTCTTATTCTACATAGCTTAATTAGACTCATCCAACAAAGCCTAAATTGGCTAATTATCCATCTAAATGACATAATTAGCTTATTTAGCTCCTAAATGGTCTATTTAATAAAAAATGACCTATACTTAGCTAATTATCCTCGAAATGACATAATTAGCTCCCAAAAGGCATTCTTAGCCAATTTAGCCCGAAGAACGAGACGAGAGGAGAAGAAAGAGGAAAAATGAAAGGAAGGAACAAGAAGAAGAGGAGAAGAAGGAGAAGGAGAGGGAGGAGGATAAGAAGAAGGAGGAGAAGGAGGAGAAGAAGGAGAAGGAGCTCCTCCTTCTCCTTCTTCCTCCTTCTTCCTCCTTCTCCTTCTCCTTCTTCTTTTCTTCTTCTTCTCCTCTTCCGTCTCCTTCTCCTCCTCCTCCTCCTCCTCCTCCTTCTTTTACTTCTTCTTCTCTTTCTCTTATTCTATGTAGCTTAATTAGACTCATCCAACAAAGCCTAAATTGGCTAATTATCCATCTAAATGACATAATTAGCTTAGTTAGCTCCTAAATGGTCTATTTAATAAAAAATGACCTATGCTTAGCTAATTATCCTCGAAATGACATAATTAGCTCCAAAAATGCATTCTTAGCCAATTTAGCCCGAAGAAGGAGACGAGAGGAGAAGAAAGAGGAAAAATGAAAGGAAGGAAGAAGAAGAAGAGGAGAAGAAGGAGAAGGAGAGGGAGGAGGATAAGAAGAAGGAGGAGAAGGAGGAGAAGAAGGAGAAGGAGCTCCTCCTTCTCCTTCTTCCTCCTTCTTCCTCCTTCTCCTTCTCCTTCTTCTTTTCTTCTTCTTCTCCTCTTCCGTCTCCTTCTCCTCCTCCTCCTCCTCCTTCTTTTACTTCTTCTTCTCTTTCTCTTATTCTACGTAGCTTAATTAGACTCATCCAACAAAGCCTAAATTGGCTAATTATCCATCTAAATGACATAATTAGCTTAGTTAGCTCCTAAATGGTCTATTTAATAAAAAATGACCTATACTTAGCTAATTATCCTCGAAATGACATAATTAGCTCCAAAAAGGCATTCTTAGCCAATTTAGCCCGAAGAAGGAGACGAGAGGAGAAGAAAGAGGAAAAATGAAAGGAAGGACGAAGAAGAAGAGGAGAAGAAGACGAAGGAGAGGGAGGAGGATAAGAAGAATGAGGAGAAGAAGGAGAAGTAGCTCCTCCTTCTCCTTCTTCCTCCTTCTCCTTCTTCTTTTCTTCTTCTTCTCCTCTTCCGTCTCCTTCTCCTCCTCCTCCTCCTCCTCCTCCTCCTTATTTTACTTCTTCTTCTCTTTCTCTTATTCTACGTAGCTTAATTAGACTCATCCAACAAAGCCTAAATTGGCTAATTAACCATCTAAATGACATAATTAGCTTAGTTAGCTCCTAAATGGTCTATTTAATAAAAATGACCTATACTTAGCTAATTATCCTCGAAATGACATAATTAGATCCAAAATGGCATTCTTAGCCAATTTAGCCCGAAGAAGGAGACGAGAGGAGAAGAAAGAGGAAAAATGAAAGGAAGGAAGAAGAAGAAGAGGAGAAGAAGAAGAAGGAGAGGGAGGAGGATAAGAAGAAGGAGGAGAAGAAGGAGAAGGAGCTCCTCCTTCTCCTTCTTCCTCCTTCTTCCTCCTTCTCCTTCTCCTTCTTCTTTTCTTCTTCTTGTCCTCTTCCATCTCCTTCTCCTCCTCCTCCTCCTCCTCCTTCTTTTACTTCTTCTTCTCTTTCTCTTATTCTACGTAGCTTAATTAGACTCATCCAACAAAGCCTAAATTGGCTAATTATCCATTTAAATGACATAATTAGCTTAGTTAGCTCCTAAATTGTCTATTTAATAAAAAATGACCAATACTTAGCTAATTATCCTCGAAATGACATAATTAGCTCCAAAAAGGAATTCTTAACCAATTTAGCCTGAAGAAGGAGACGAGAGGAGAAGAAAGAGCAAAAATGAAAGGAAGGAAGAAGAAGAAGAGGAGAAGAAGGAGAAGGAGAGGTGGGAGGATAAGAAGAAGGAGGAGAAGGAGCTCCTCCTTCTCCTTCTTCCTCCTTCTTCCTCCTTCTCCTTCTCCTTCTTCTTTTCTTCTTCTTCTCCTCTTCCGTCTCCTTCTCCTCCTCCTCCTCCTCCTCCTCCTTCTTCTTTTACTTCTTCTTCTCTTTCTCTTATTCTACGTAGCTTAATTAGACTCATCCAACAAAGGCTAAATTGGCTAATTATCCATCTAACTGACATAATTAGCTTAGTTAGCTCCTAAATGGTCTATTTAATAAAAAATGACCTATACTTAGTTAATTATCCTCGAAATGACATAATTAACTCCAAAAAGGCATTCTTAGCCAATTTAGCCCGAAGAAGGAGACGAGAGGAGAAGAAAGAGGAAAAATGAAAGGAAGGAAGAACAAGAAGAGGAGAAGAAGGAGAAGGAGATGGAGGAGGATAAGAAGAAGGAGGAGAAGGAGGAGAAGAAGGAGAAGGAGCTCCTCCTTCTCCTTCTTCCTCCTTCTCCTTCTCCTTCTTCTTTTCTTCTTCCTCTCCTCTTCCATCTCCTTCTCCTCCTCCTCCTCCTCCTCCTCCTTCTTTTACTTCTTCTTCTCTTTCTCTTATTCTACGTAGCTTAATTACACTCATCCAACAAAGCCTAAATTGGCTAATTATCCATCTAAATGACATAATTAGCTTAGTTAGCTCCTAAATGGTCTATTTAATAAAAAATGACCTATACTTAGCTAATTATCCTCGAAATGACATAATTAGCTCCAAAAAGGCATTCTTAGCCAATTTAGCCCAAAGAAGGAGACGAGAGGAGAAGAAAGAGGAAAAATGAAAGGAAGGAAGAAGAAGAAGAGGATAAGAAGGAGAAGGAGAGGGAGGAGGATAAGAAGAAGGAGGAGAAGGAGGAGAAGAAGGAGAAGGAGCTCCTCCTTCTCCTTCTTCCTCCTTCTTCCTCCTTCTCCTTCTCCTTCTTCTTTTCTTCTTCCTCTCCTCTTCCGTCTCCTTCTCCTCCTCCTCCTCCTTCTTTTACTTCTTCTCTTTCTATTATTCTACGTAGCTTAATTAAACTCATCCAACAAAGCCTAAATTGGCTAATTATCCATCTAAATGACATAATTAGCTTAGTTAGCTCCTAAATGGTCTATTTAATAAAAAATGACCTATACTTAGCTAATTATCCTCGAAATGACATAATTAGCTCCAAAAAGGCATTCTTAGCCAATTTAGTCCGAAGAAGGAGACGAGAGGAGAAGAAAGAGGAAAAATGAAAGGAAGGAAGAAGAAGAAGAGGAGAAGAAGAAGAAGGAGAGGGAGGAGGATAAGAAGAAGGAGGAAAAGAAGGAGAAGGAGCTCCTCCTTCTCCTTCTTCCTCCTTCTTCCTCCTTCTCCTTCTCCTTCTTCTTTTCTTCTTCTTCTCCTCTTCCGTCTCCTTCTCCTCCTCCTCCTCCTCCTCCTCCTCCTTCTTTTACTTCTTCTTCTTTTTCTCTTATTCTACTTAGCTTAATTAGACTCATCCAACAAAGCCTAAATTGGCTAATTATCCATCTAAACGACGTAATTAGCTTAGTTAGCTCCTAAATGGTCTATTTAATAACAAATGACCTATACTTAGCTAATTATCCTCAAAATGACATAATTAGTTCCAAAAAGGCATTCTTAGCCAATTTAGCCCGAAGAAGAAGACGAGAGGAGAAGAAAGAGGAAAAATGAAAGGAAGGAAGAAGAAGAGGAGAAGAAGGAGAAGGAGAGGGGGGAGGATAAGAAGAAGGAGGAGAAGGAGGAGCTCCTTCTCCTTCTTCCTCCTTCTTCCTCCTTCTCCTTCTTCTTTTCTTCTTCTTCTCCTCTTCCGTCTCCTTCTCCTCCTCCTCCCCCTCCTCCTCCTTCTTTTACTTCTTCTTCTCTTTCTCTTATTCTACGTAGCTTAATTAGACTCATCCAGCAAAGCCTAAATTGGCTAATTATCCATCTAAATGACATAATTAGCTTAGTTAGCTCCTAAATGGTCTATTTAATAAAAAATGCCCTATACTTAGCTAATTATCCTAGAAATGACATAATTATCTCCAAAAAGGCATTCTTTGCCAATTTAGCCCGAAGAAGGAGACGAGAGGAGAAGAAAGAGGAAAAATGAAAGGAAGGGAGAAGAAGAAGAGGAGAAGAAGAAGAAGGAGAGGGAGGAGGATAAGAAGGAGGAGAGGAAGGAGAAGGACCTCCTCCTTCTCCTTCTTCCTCCTTCTCCTTCTCCTTCTTCTTTTCTTCTCCTCTTCCATCTCCTTCTCCTCCTCCTCCTCCTTCTTTTACTTCTTCTTCTCTTTCTCTTATTATACGTAGCTTAGACTTATCCAACAAAGCCTAAATTGGCTAATTATCCATCTAAATGACATAATTAGCTTAGTTAGCTCCTAAATGGTCTATTTAATAAAAAATGACCTATACTTAGCTAATTATCGTCGAAATGACATAATAAGGCTTACGTAGCTGCAACATGACCTATTCCCCCTAACTTAGGTATTAAATGGCCTATAATTAGCCTAGCTAGATCAAAAATGGCTTAATAAGCATAGTTTGCTCCGGAATGACCTATTTTACCCAAGTTAGCTCTGAAACGACCTATAGTTAGCTAGGGTTCCACCTAAATGACATAATTAGCTTAGTTAGCTCCTAAATGGTCTATACTTAGCTAATTTCTCTCCGAAATAACCTATATATACACTCCTTCCTCTACTATTATTCTTCTAACTTTCTTATTTGTCATTTTGCAGATTACCTTCACTTCACGGGAAGCTTGGCAAATATTGATGGAATGCTTGAAGATGATTTCTTGTAACATGGGTTGTATTGAAACTATTGTAGTATATGAATATATGAAACTTTGTATGCACGTGGATGAAACTGGTGTAATATATGAAACTTTGTATGCACGTGGATGCCACTTGATAGCTGGATATAAGAGGTTATTTTAATATGGTTATGAGTACGGAAAGAAATTTATTTATGTCAAATATATATATATATATCCTAATTATTGTTAAAAATGCTGGATATAACAAAAAATAAATAAAAAAGGGGTTGGTTCCCCTCTTTGCCGTATGCCCCCACATGGCAAAGGGGGGGAGGCAGACGGCAAAGTGGGGAATCTGCCCCCTCTCTCTCCCCTCTTTGCCGTCTGCCCCCACATGGCAAAGGGGGGGAGGCAGACGGCAAAGGGGGGAATCTGCCCCTCTCTCTCCCCTCTTTACCGTCTGCCCCCACATGGCAAAGGGGTGGAGGCAGATGGCAAAGGGGGGAATCTGCCCCCTCTCTCTCCCCTCTTTGTCGTCTGCCCACGCACGGCAAAGGAGGGGAGGCAGACGGCAAAGGAAGACGACCTGCCGTTAACACTTAACGGGGACGTTGCACCCTTTGTCATCCCAGCTAATTTGCCGTCAGCCCACTCATGGCAAAGATTCTTTGTCGTCCGCTTTGGGAAAGCTGACGGCAAAGAACCTCTTCACCGGATTTTTTTTACCGTCTACTTTGCCGTCTGCTGACCGACGGCAAAGCCTTTGTCGTCCGTGGTTGCACCCTTTGCCGTCAGCTTTAGCGGACGGCAAATTTATGAATTTCAGTAGTGGTTCAAGTCAAGCTTCAGTGAAGGAGGTTTGATGAACCCATGGTTTGTCTATTTTCCATATGCCGGCTCTCCACGACACCTCAATGTTTTAACTTTGGTAAGTTCAGGTTCCATGATGGATTGACTCGGCAAGAGTACACGGGGCCAATAAGGGGAGTGGCTTCAAACATACAATCTAGTATAACCATTGTAATGCGTCAATGTTTCACAAATAAAGAGGGTATTAAGGCTGAACTCAATGAGTTGGAAGCACCCAAGTGACCTATGATCAAGGAAAAGCTGAGCCTAGGATTGCAGAAGACGATGCTATTACTGCTAAACAACCTGAGGAGTAATAGCCCTAAGTAAGCTGGTTGTATTCTTCAAGATCATAAATTGGTGCCTATGTTTGAACTGTGCATCATGGCGACTGGTCCTCTTTGGCTTATCAGTATCCATGTTTGAATAGTCGCAACAAGGAGGGTCATCCTCTTTGATACTAATAGCATCCATGTTTGAATGACCTTCTTGGCGGAGGCTCATCCTCTTGGGCGGCTTATATAAACAATAAAGACTCATGCTCAATATATAGGCTGAAATGGCAGAGACCCCGAATTTCATGGGCGCTGGCTTTATTGTTTTGATAAATATAGTACAAAATACTAAACTATGTACATGGATAAGGAGCCAATGGCTCTAAGTGTAGTAAGGCCGGAGGTGGGCAATGTTCCACGAGCGAGTCGTTTCTTCCTCCGAGGTTGTCTTATCTGGACGAAGGTCGATTAGATAGTAGGAGCCATGATTAAGACTTTTGCTGATGACGAAAGGTACTTCACATGGAGGTGATAGCTTGTGCATGCTTGTGTGATCTTGAATCTGTCAAGTACTAAGTCGCCCTCCTGGAAAGTCCTTCTCTTGACCCGTCGATTGTGATAGCGACGTAGGTCTAGTTGATAGATAGTTGATTGTGCTGCAGCCAAATCACGCTCTTCCTCTAAAGAATCCAAGGAATCCTAACGCGCCGATTCATTATCTGCTTCCACGTAAGCGGCGACTTTGGGAGGATCATGCCTTATATTGCTTGGAAGAACCGCCTCGGCCCCATAGACGAGAAAAAAGTGAGTATAACCGGTAGATCTGCTAGGTGTAGTCTTGATACTCCAAAGCACCGAGGGGAGTTCCTCGACCCAACAACCCGTAGTGCACTACAAGGGAACCCTAAGCGGAGGCTTGATGACACGCAAGATCTCCTGGTTAGCTCGCCCAGCTTGATCATTAGACTGTGGATGATCCACCGCAAATATGTCTAGTCGGATGTGCTCTCGCTGGCAGAACTCCTTTATGGTGCCTTTGGATAGGTTGGTACCATTATCAGTGATGATGCCGTGGGGATAACCAAAATGAAAAATCCGCTTTTTGAGGAACTTGACTGTTGTCTCTGCCTCACAATTGCTGACCGGCTCTGCTTCAACCCACTTGGTAAAATTGTCAACCGCCACCAATAGATGAGTCTTTTTGTCGGAAGACATCTTGAACGGGCTGACCATATCAAGCCCCGAGACCAGAAAAGGCCATGTGATTGGGATCATGCGCAATTCCTGAGCCAGCACGTGGACTTGGCGGCCAAACTTCTGACACCCATCACACTTGCGCACTATATCCTCTGTGTCAGCATGAGCGGTCAACCAATAAAAACCGTGTCGAAAGGCCTTTGACACTAAGGATCGTGACACCGGCCGCTGAACCTAATATTCTTTGCCTTCTTCCTTGCATTCAACAACCACCGCCATACTTAATGCCTTAGATTTAGCACCAATGTAAAGGAGCATTGGTTCCTTATCAGTCGGGGCGGCTAACACAAGCGGCTCAGCAAGTTGCTTCTTGAGGGCTTAAAAAGCTTCGTTAGCTGCATCAGTCCAAACAAAATAATCTGTTTTCTTGAGCAACTCAAAAAGGGGATGGCCTTCTCACCGAGGCGACTTATGAAACGGCTCAATGCCGCAATTTGACCCACCATGCGTTGGACCTGGTTGATGTTGGCCGGCTTACCAAGTGAGGTTATCGCCTTGGTTTTGTCCGAGTTAGCTTCGATGCCTCGTTCTGACACGAGGAAACCCAACAACTTGGCTGCAGGAACCCCAAAGACACACTTTGTCGGGTTAAGCTTCATCTGGTACACTCGAAGGTTGTCAAACGTCCCCCTAAGATTGCCTAAAAGCATCTCCTTCTTCTATGATTTCACCACGATATCATCAACGTATGCATGAACGTTACACTCGATCTGACTGTGCAAATAGTTCTGAATACAATGTGGATAAGTCGCCCCCGCACTCTTAAGCCCAAAGGGCATAGAAACCTAGCAGAAAGCGCCGAAGGGAGTTATGAAAGCCGTCTTATCCTGATCCTCCTTGGCCATCTTGATCTGTGGATAACTAGAGTACGCATCTAGAAAGCACGGACGCTTGCAACCCGCTGTAGAGTCAATGATTTGATCGATACGGGGGAGGGTAAAAGGATCCTTCAGCAAGCTTTGTTGAGATCTGTAAAATCGATGCACATACGAAAAGTGTCGTTCTTCTTGAGAACCAAAACCGGGTTAGCCAACCACTGAGGATGAAAAACTTCGATGATGAACCCGGCGGCCAAGAGTCGGGTGACTTCTTCCCCAAATGCCTTTCGTCTCGGGAACCCGACGGAGGTACTATCGAACCAGCTTCATCTTGGGAACCACATTGAGATGGTGCTCAGCGAATTCTCTCAGTACTCCTAGCGTGTAACAAGGCTTCCATGCAAAGATGTTCCGATTCTACGAATTCGATGAGCGTGCTTTCCTATTAGGGATCCAGGCATGTCCCAATAGTGAACTGCTTAGAAGAGTTGCCTGGGGTGAAATCGATATTCTTGGTGTCATCTCCCTGCTTAAACTTGAGGAGTAGCTCAGAATCAATGGTTGGTTTTTTAAGCGGGCTCATGTGTTCCGTGTCCACATTGGCCTTGTGGAACTTCAACTCTTTAGCAGCGCACGCCAACTCAGCATATGCGGCGTCTCCTTTTTCGCATCTCTACACTATATTTCGGTCCCCATTAACTATGATGGTACCTTTAAGACCAGGCATTTTGAGCTTGAGGTACACATAGCAAGGTCGAGCCATGAAGTGGTCGTAAGTCGACCGTCCAAACGGAGCATGGTAAGGACTGTTGATATTGACCACGTCAAACATCAGAGCCTCACTCCTGTAATTGGATTCATCGCCAAAAGCCACATTCAACTTGATCTGCCCAACTGGATATGCCGACTTGCCAGGGACGATGTCGTGAAAGAACGTACTCGAGGGCATTAAGTCATTCTCAGAAAAATTCATCCGCGGGAAGGTATCGTAGTACAAAATGTTGATGCGGCTACCTCCATCCATGAGGACCTTAGAGAGGGTGTATCCTCCAACCTATGGTGCCACCACCAATGCTAAGTCGCCAGGATTATCAACCTGGGGCGGGTGATCAACTCTACTCCACGTGATGGGCTATTCACACCAATTGAGATATCTCGGAACCGTCGGCTCAGCCATGCTGATTGCCCTCTGTTTTATTTTCTTGTCCCTTTTACATGTGTTAGTGGTGAAAACATGATACTGACCATTGTTCGGCTTCCTAGGGTTGCTCTGAAAACCGCCCTGGTTATTTGACTGCTGAAACCCGCCTTGGTTGTTTTGCTGCTGACATCCGCCCTGGTTGTTGTACTGCTGATTACCCTTACCAAACTGATGTCCACTATTATTATTTGAGTCGCCTTGCCCTTGAGGGCCAGAACTAGGGAAGCTGCTGAACGAGCCCCCTTGCAATCTGCGAGGACCAAACTGACCCGGATGTTCGTTACCGTTTCCCCCTTGGTGATCTCTGGACGCTTGAAGACGAAATTCCTGCATCACGAAGCAGTTTTCCCAAGAGTGGTAAGACGGGGCATCCGGGGTACTGTGTTTAGGACAAGGCCCCTTGAGCAGCTCCTCGTAATTACATGGCTTTTTTCGACTAAAGCCTCGATCTTGACCAGTGTTCCGGCGCTGGTTTCTCGGCCCAGTGCTGGTGTTGGCAATGAAATCAGATGCCCCGTCTTGCTGCCTTCTCTTTCCTTAACCCCCATGGTTGCCATTACGCCCTTGAGCTTGGAGGTGACTCTTGGTACTGTATCATTTCTTGACTTCAAGAGCCTTATCATCATTGGAGCTAGCATCCTTCGTGCCGTATGACTCGGCATACCTGGTGAGGGTGTCCATCAACTCGCCCATATCTTGCACCTTCCACTTAAGACGACCAAGCTTCAATACCACGGGTTGAAAATGGTCGTTCTTCTCCAAGATCAACATGGCCTGAGCTGCCGTGCTGCCATCCGATGAATGTATATGCCCTCCAACCCGCCATGTCCAATGGTGGGCCGACTCATTTGTCCGTTGAACGCAATGTTATAGATCTACAATCATCATTGGGCGTTTGCAAGTTCCACGGAAGTTCTTAATGAATCGCTCCTTCAATTCTGCTCAAGTGTTGATGGAGTTGGGTGGTAAATTTTTCAACCACATATGAGTCGGCCCCTCCAACATCACAGTGAATTACTTCGCGCAAAATGCATCACTGGCATCAAGCATATCCATAGCCATCTCGTAACTCTCAATCCACGCACCTGGCTCAATATCGAGTGTGTAATTGGGCACCTTGCGAGGGCCTTTGAAATCTCTGGGCATGCGCTCATTGCGAAGAGAAAATGACAAGCAGCGCGCTCGTTCCTTCCTCTCGATCCACTGTTTGCAGGTGCCTGTTGGGCATAAGTCGGAACTACCTGACCCGTCATCGCCGCCGCCGCCTCTGCCTCTGCCTGTCGGTCAGCTCGGGCTGCATTCACAAGAACCTGAGCGTTCATGTTGGCAGCTCGGGTGGGTTGGCTTGAGGCTCTTGTCATCGACCGCTACTGGAAACCATGGGGGAATCGTCATGGCTTCTCTTTATGTGACTAGCATAAGGTGTGGAGTGCAGTCGATCACGACCGTAAGAAAATTGCACCTGCTAAACCACTGTTGTCTTCAGCATCTCGATGGCGTTCCTTGCTTCCACCTCAAGTTGGGTGTTTCCACGAATAGGGAGAGACTCCAAGTGGCGGGTAGCAGACATCATGTTGTCTAGGGGGTTGGAGAGTGGCCCTGCAGCGTTTAAAAATGCCGAGCCACCTCCTGGATCAACAGAGGCTGAGTCGACTGCTGAACAAACTGGACTTGTTGATTAGTCTGACGAGGCGGGTTATGCTCCACACCAGGCGTATGTGGGTTGTCAAATAAACGAGTGGGATTAAGATTGGCCGGAATACGACTTTGATGCCTCCTCTGGTGCACCACGTCGGATGCGACTCGCTGACGCTCAAGCTGCCATGCCTCAGCCTTCAAGTGTTCCACCTCTTCGTTAATATGAACTCGCTGACCCGCCATCCGGGTGTTCTCAGCATCAATCTCATGTTGTATCTTGGCCATCCCTTCACACAGTTTTGCCAGCTCAGCATTGATTTCCTCCTGGTTGTCAGCTGTTACGACGACTGCCACGAGTTTTGACATCTCACCATCAGATCCGTCATGGCTTGGACCGGCTTTTTTCCAGACCCCGCTGACTCCATTCGCGGTCGCCGCATCTGGCTGATTCTGAGCCATCGTTGCTCTTGCCAGGTAGATGGCGACTTGGCAAGGTGGTTCTTGTGAACCTTCAGAAATCGCCACCTCAGGAAAGCCCCCAAGCCTTCCCTCATAGAGAAGGAAGATCGAGTCTGTGTCCCCCATGGATGACTAGCTATCTCAGTTGACGGGGGTGTCTCCACCAGTTGCCGGCTCATCCAAGAGGCTGACCCCCTGTGTGAATGCAACAAAGACACGACACCGCCCGATGTTACGCTTGGCGGGTTGGGCGAACCGAGTTGGCTCGACGATGTCGGTGTAGATGTCCGGCTCGGGAACGAGCACTCCGATCTTGCCGAGGACGATGTGAATCTTTTCGAAGGGGACTCGGTAACCTGATTTGATTGAACCGACCTTGGGACCCCAGCTCGAATTGTCGATGTAGCACATTCCATGGTGGCTCTTCGTCATCAGATCAACCCATAGCTCCCGAACCCTGGAAAGTCTCCCTTTGAGAACTCAACTCCACCGTGCGCCAGCCCCACGGAGGACGCCAACGGTCGTGGTTTTGTCACGGCAGATGTCCTCATGAAAGGACTTAGTGGTGAGGCCATTGCAACTATGTGGCAACTCAAAGGGGTTGATCGGGAACGAGAGATGAGTTTCCCTAGGTTCGGCCCCTCCGATGGAGGTAAAAGTCTATGTCACGCTTTGTGTGTATTGATAATGAAATCAATTACAAGGGTGTGGTTTCTCTTGACCTAGCTCTCGATTGATTGTAACTTAAGTCTACTAGCCCTAGAGACTCGCCTTTATATACAGGTCGACACCCTTAGGTTTACAAGAGTCCAGGTCACATTATGACCCGTGACGTGGTATGTCTCTAACTCGCCTTGCCCCTTGAGCAAGGAAACTCCTGGTGTCCTTCTCCTTTGTGGACCATGACCCGCTCTTGTTGGCAAACTGCATTGCGTCTCCCGCTTTATAGGTCAAGGCCCATCTTGAATATGAACGTTGAGCCGCCACCATCTTGACCCGGCCTCATAGGGTGGGTCATATGGCAGGATAATATCCCCAACACAAGGCGTGCCAACTCCAAGTATCTGATGAAGCTGGTTAGGCGAACCTTCACTTCATACTTATGTTCCCTTTGCCAGACGATACACGTTGTCATGCTCAAGGTGACATGGTCATCCTTCTTGCCGCACCACCTCTTTGTCGTTCCGGTGAATCTAACCAACATTCAGATTATCTCATAATCCTCATCGCATGACCATGCTTATCGAGGTCAGACCACCCGAGGGGACCAGAGTATATCTCTCCTGGTCGGAGGGGCAAATCCCATCTTGCTCGACCACGTCTCGCAGCACGGGTGTGGACAAGCCCGAAACCGACCTTTGTAACTACCCAGTCATGGAGTAGCGTTTGATCGGCCCAAAGCAAGTCTGTCACCATCCCGTGTATATGCGCCAACTCAGGTCTAAGGACATATAATGTATGTTGTACTAGATACTAATAAATGACTTATCGATGCGTCTCAATGTTGGATATGTCCAACTCCTACCTTATCTCGACTCGGATCCAACTATGTCGAATCCGTCCAGATCTTTCTGAGTCCATATTATCCGGCTAGCATCCAATGCTACATGGTCAGTGAGACCGGATCATCCACCGTATCATATGCTAGTCTAGGTGGTTGTGCATCCACACGACTCTATCGACTAGGGACCATTTAGGATAGTCATCATAGAATGTATAGTCTCACAAACAAGTCATGTACTTGTTAATACACATCATTGATAATGTCCAAGGACTATCTTTATTCAGAAACACATAGGAAATATCATCATACATGATTACCTCTAGGGCATATCTCCAACAGTCTCCCACTTGCACTAGAGTCAATCAAATAGACATCGAATGCCCATACCTCTAACGTGCCCCTCCTGCTTGGGTTGTGGAAGCGGCTTGTTCAACGGATCTGCAACATTTGCATCCGTGTGAATATTAAATAAATTAGTATCACCATTATGTATGAGCTTTCGCATCAGGTGATACTTTCAGTCTATGTGCCTGGTCTTGTGGTGTTGTCTCGGCTCTTTGACTTGTGCGATGGCACCTGAATTTTCATAATAAAGGTCCAATGGTTTTGACCAACCTGGGAACACACCAAGTACCTCTAGGAACTTCCGAATCCAAACACCTTCCTTTGGAGCTTCACAAGCCGCAATGTATTCTACCTCTATTGTGGAGTCGGCCTTCGTATCTTGCTTGGAACTTGTCGAGATCACTGCTCCTCCATTCATGACATACACAAATCCAGTTTGCGATTGATAATCATCCCTATCGATTTGGAAACTAGCATCAACGTAACACTTTATGTTGAGCTCCTTCTCACCTCCATAAACTAGGAACATCTTTTAGTCCTTTTCAGGTACTTCAAGATAGATTTCACCGCCGCCCAGTGACTCTCACCTGGGTCGGCTTGGTATCTTCTTGTTAAGCTTATTGCATAGGTAACATCAGGTCGTGTACATAACATGGCGTACATGATGGATCATATTGCCGAAGCATACGGAATCCTACTCATCCAGTTTTGCTCATCAGAAGTTGTAGGGCTCTCAGTCTTCCTTAGCCTTATACCATGTGAGACGGGCAAGAGCCCTTTCTTGGCCTGACTAATGTTGAACCGCTTCAACAGTTGGTCTATGTACGTGCTTTGGATTAAGCCGAGCAGCCTCCTCAATCTATTTCTATAGACCTTGATGCCTAAAATGTACACTGCCTCTCTAAGTTTCTTCATTGAAAACTTGCCATTCAATGAATCCTTGACTGAGTTCAGCATCAAAATATCATTTCTAATCAGTAGTATGTCATCCACATACAAGATAAAAATACTACCGAGCTCCCACTAGACTACTTGTACAAACAATAGTCCTCTTCGTTCCTAATGAAACCAAGGTCAACGATGACTTCATCAAAACGAGTATTCCAACTCCGAGCTGCTTGCCTCAATGCATAAATGGATCTCTTGAGCACTCATATTCTATCAGCGTTATTTCGATCGACAAAACCTTCGAGTTGTATCATGTATACATCCTTTTTGAAATTTCCATTAAAGAAAGCCATTTTGACATCCATATGACATATCTCATAATCGAAATATACACCTATAGCTAGTATGATCCTCAATGACTTCAGGATTGCTACATGCGAGTAGGTCTCGTCGTAGTCAATTCCTTGAACTTGTCTATAACCTTTAGCGAGAAGCCGAGCTTTGTGGATCTGAACATTTCCATTCACATCGGTTTTATTCTTAAAGACCCATTTGATACCAATGGCTACTATGCCAGGCAGCGGGACAACCAAGTCCCAGACTTGATTATCATCCATGGACTTTAACTCGGATCTCATGGCCTGAAGCCATGCCTCAGAATATGGGCTTACCATCGCTTCCGCATATGTGGCTGATACATCTCCAAGGTATCTATAATTTTTGATGGTTTCATGCTATTATCTTGTCAAACTTTGCATGTTTTGCATGCCTTTTATATATTTTTTGGGACTAACTTATTAACTCAGTGCCAACTGCCAGTTCCTGTTTTTTCCATGTTTTTGACCCCTTTCAGAGGATATTTTGAAACGGAGTCCAAACAGAAGAAATTCCCGAAACGATTTTTTTTCGAACGAAAGAAGATCGGGGAGCTTGGGAGCCAAGGCAGGGGAGCCCCAGGGGCCTCACAAGCCTCCACCCTGCGGCCAGGGGGCGCGCCATCCAGGCTTGTGGGCCCCCAGGACGCCCTTTTCCCTAGGTATTTCGCCTATATATTCCCATAAATTCTAGGAAAAATCAGGAGATCATCGTAATCACTTTCCCGCCACCACAAACTTTTGTCTCCGCAAGATCCCATCTGGGGCACGTCCTGGTGCCCTGCCGGAGGGGGGATTCGGACACGGAGGGCTTCTCCATCAACACCATGACCTCTCCGTTGATGCATGAGTAGTTCACCATAGACCTACGGGTCCATAGCTAGTAACTAGATGGCTTCTTCTCTCTCTTGGATCTTCAATACAAAGTTCTCCATGATCTTCATGGAGATCTATCCGATGTAATCTTCTTTTGCGGTGTGTTTGTTGATATCCGATCAATTGTGGATTTATGATCAGATTATCTATGAATCTTATTTGAGTTTCTTCTGATATCTCTTATTCATGATTTCATATCCTTGTAATTCTCTTCGAGTTGTGGGTTTTGTTTGGCCAACTAGATCTATGTTTCTTGCAATGGGAGAAGTGCTTGGTTTTGGGTACATACCGTGCGGTGACCTCACCCAGTGACAGAAGGGGTAGCGAGGCACACATCATGTTGTTGCCATTAAGGGTAAAAAGATGGGGTTTTCATCATTGGTTTGAGATTATCCCTCTACATCATGTCATCTTGCTTAAAGCGTTACTCTGTTCATCATGAACTCAATACACTAGATGCATGCTGGAGAGCGGTCGATGTGTGGAGTAATAGTAGTAGATGCAGAAAGTATCGATCTACTTGTCTCGGACGTGATACCTATATGTATGACCATTGCCTTAGATATCGTCATGACTTTGCGCGGTTCTATCAATTGCTCGACAGTAATTTGTTCACCCACCGTGATACTTGCTATTTTGAGAGAAGCCTCTAGTGAACACTATGGCCCCGAGGGTCTACTCCAAACCATATTTTCAGCCTTACACTTTTAATTCGTTGCACTTTCCGCCTTCAGATCTCACTTTGCAAACAATCTTGAAGGGATTGACAACCCCTTTGAAGCGTTGGGTGCAAGCTTGTTTTTGTTTGCGCAGGTACTCTGGATTTGACGACACCCTCCTTTTGGATCGATACCTTGGTTCTCAAACTGAGGGAAATACTGACTGCTCCTGTGCTGCATCACCCTTTCCTCTTCAAGGGAAAAACCAACGCAAGCCCAGCCTCTGTCAACGTGTCAATTTTTGGCGCTGTTGTCTGTGGGATAGCAGTGGCCGGCTCATCGTTTTCTAGCAACAACACATCGCGCACTTTGCGCAATCTATCCAACCTCCATGGCTCCGGTGCATACTCCACTATGGGTTCCCGGGCGGACTCTGGTATGATTTCATCACCAGCCGAGTCGTCCCCGAGTGGCTCTTCAATTTCTTCGAGACGCGTCGTTCTCCCACTGGCCTCCCGACTGAGAAATTCTTTCTCTAGGAATACCCCTTTCCAAGCAACAAACACTTTGTTCTCTTCTCTGTTGTAGAAGCTGTATCCCAAGGTTTCCCTCGAATATCCCACGAATATGCATTCATCCGACTTGGGTGTAAACTTGTCCGACATGAGTCTCTTAATCGCTTGACAAATGGTTCACACCCCCAAATTTTAAGAAAAGATAAACTAGCACTCTTCCCAGTCCACATATCATGTGTTGTCTTGTCTATATATTTTGACGGCACCCTGTTAAGTTTGAAAGTTGCAGTTTCTAGAGCGTATCCCCGGAATGACAAGGGTAAATTCGATTTGCTCATCATCGATCGGACCATGTCCAACAAGGTTCGATTTCTCCGTTCTCACACGTCGTTTCTCTATTATGTACCCTGGGGTGTGAGCTGAGGTACTATACCTCGGCTTTTCAGATGATCATCAAACTCATGGCTCATGTACTCACCTCCATGATCTGATCGCAAAAGCTTTATCGTCTTGCCGAGTTGATTTTCTACCTTGTTCTGAAACTCATTGAACTTTTCAAAAGTTTCTGACTTGTGCCTCATCAAATAGATAAATCCATATCTACTCGAGTTGTCTGTAAATGTCTATAAGTACAGATAGCCACCTCTGTAAGTTGTGCTCATTGGACCACACACATGACGGTGTATAAGCTCCAATAGCTCGAACGCCCTCTCGCAACTCTTTGCAAAAGGAGACTTAGTCATCTTTCCTAGCAAGCATGATTCACATCTCTATACGACTCCTGTCGGTTGGGTAGGTATCTTATCCCCAGCTCCCAACCTTCTTTGCCACAAGGCCCAAAACAGTTTTGATAGACTTGTCAAGTTAACCTGATGCAGTGCATGTTCATGTCTGACATAAACGCTCCAGTTCAAGGACACCTAGTACCACCTCGATTTTGTGATCCCACCACTAAACGTACTTGATGTGCGAAGGTGCAACATCCGGAATGGCAATGTACTTGATATTAACGAGAGAACTTTCTATGCTATAACATGCATAGAAAACAAGAAGCAATATCAATAACATATAAACATAAATATGTGAAATAGTATGGCTCCTTCATGGACGTCCTTCCAACCCGCCTCCAACTCCGATGGCCAGGGCGGGACTCCATCTTGTTCGTCACACCGGGACACGAAAACCTCGAACTTGATCTCTGTCCTCCAACTACTACAACTAGTAATGAATTTACCGAGAATCAAAAGTCGACACGCACGCCGTTATACAATAAAATGATAGCACTTTGGCTCGCGCAGGCTAACAAGCATGACATGCATGACATGTTAAATTACACTTAAAATAATGCACATGCATCACATACATATGAGCCATACTATTCACATCAAACCTGTAAAACAAACATATGCATAAAATCGCATTCTACCAGTTTGTCTGATCGTGTACGAAATACATGGCGCTACGCACATGGCGATCCCGCCAGCTGGTTCGCGGGTGGGGTTCGAAGGGGCAGCGCCTCAAGAACGATGACAAATCTCATCTGCCGCCTCCACATATCAAATATGCATCCGATCTGAAACCAACACCACTAGCAAAGGCTCTGATACCACTGTTGGGTTCCACCGTAGGTGCGTTACATGCAAATTAAAATTTTCCTATGCTCAGAACATCCAAGAACATGCCACGGAGATGGATCAAAGATTGTTACCACTAGACATGCAGTGCCATGCAGTGGAAGTAGAGTTGGGGTAGCACGTCGCGTGATCTATTTCCTCCTCGTCTGATCTCCCATGAACAGCCAGTCACCAGATCGTCTCCCTCGAACAGCTGGTTGCCGGATCCCACATACAGGTTCGCCGGAGCGGCATAGGTGCAGGAGAAATATCGTGTGGCGGAATGCTAGGTTCGGATTACGCAGTTGGCGGCAGCGAGTGGAGGTAGCTAGGTGCAACACATGCACAACCCTAATGACGGCACCGAAGCGATCAACTCAATAAGAGTGTCGCACGTCCACTATATATAGGTGTGTGGCGCGGGCTCAACTCTTGGGCCTCGCATGGACCCTAAAGCCCACGTGTTCCTTCCCTTAAGCGCGCGACCCTTTAGGTTCTTGTTCACTTGGTAGCGAGTGAGACCACGTCCGACTCGGATAGTAGGTAGGAGCCTCTAGCAAGGCGTGCCGACTCCAAGTGTCCGATGAAGCTAGTTAGGCGAACTCTTACCTCATACTTCTGTTCCCTTTGCCACACGATATATGTTGTCATGCTCAAGGCGACATGGTCATCCTTGTTGCCGCACGACCTCTTTCTTGTTCCGATGGATCTGACCAACATTCAGATTATCTCATAATCCTCATCGCATGGCCATGCTTATCCAGGTTACATCACCTGAGGGGCCCAGAGTATATCTCTCCTGGTCGGAGGGGCAAATCCCATCTTTCTCAACCACGTCTCGTAGCATGGGTCTGGACAAGCCCAAAACCTACCTTTGTAACTACCTAGTCATGGAGTAGCGTTTGGTCGGCCCAAAGCAAGTCTGTCACCCATCCTGAGTACATGCGTCAGCTCAGGTCTTAGGACATGGAACATATGTTGTACTAGAGACTCACAGATGACCTATCACTGCATCTCATAGTTGGGTCTGTCCAACTCAGACCTTATCTCGACTCGGATCCGAGTACGTCGAAGTTGACCAAATCTATCTCAGTCCATATTATTCGTCTAGCTTCCAATCCTACATGGTCAGTGAGACCGGACCATCCACCGTATCATATGCTAGTCTGGGTGGTTGCGCGTCCACATAAGTCTTTCGATTAGGGACCACTTAGGACAGTCATCATACAATGTATAGTCTCACAAACAAGTCACGTACTTGTTAATACACATCATTGATAATGTCCAAGGACTATATTTATTCATAAACACATAGGAAACTAGACAATTCCCCGCGCGTTTCTGCGGGAAATGTTGCCCAAAATTAGTGTTTTACTCCCCAAATTGCCTCTATTAAAAGGATTGTCGAAACAATAAATTAATGATTGTTATTTGACAGTAGTACTTAAGAATGATAGATGACTAATGGTACACGGGTAAGCATGATCGACCCTCCTACTTGTATTGTTCAATGTTTCGACAACAAACACAGTTACAATAGAGGATTATATGGTCATTTACATGTGGAACCAACTAATATAACGCTCCAATATATAGGCTCTCAGCTCCACTTCTCGTGTAATCTTAGATTACTTTATTTTCACTATTTTGGAGAAAACAACAATTATAAATTTTAATCAACCACTGATGTAATGATGTATGTGTTTAAATTAATTAGACAATGCATGCAGCTAGTTAGCTATAGTAATCTATGGTTTCCATGACTATGTAGTAAGGACTCTGGGCCTATAGAAACTGGAACACAACTATTTGGTACTACTTACCTAAGTTTTCCTTGGCATTCTTGATTCTGGACAGAAATTGAAATGAAGAATTATAAAGTTCATAAATGTTCGGAGAAACAATTCGAAACACTCTGAGAATACACTCTTCATATTTACTCCATCAAATTTGTTGACGGGTAGAAGTTGCTAGATCTCCTCGTAAAGCAGAGGCACGATGCTGAGACAACATGCTTTGACAATTGGAAGGGAACTTTTAGATTGTGTCCAACAGAGCTAGAAAAACAAATTATAGTGCTCAATAATTGCTGAACAATCTGATGTATTTTCATGTTGTGTGTGTGAACACGAATTATGGAACTCCAGATAACATAATTTGATAACAAATACTACAGAACAAGCTATAAATATGTATAGTTAGGACGGTGAATAATACAAAATTCATAAATTATTGAACATAAGTACGGAAGCATGGCACAAAATATTCAGCAAATCATATAGGATAACCTCATAGTGGAGTAGCAACATAGTATGGGAAGATTATTAATTAAGGAGCACAAAGGAATAGGGAACAAAATGATATGAAGCATATTCCATGAGGGATTTAACAACTAGCAAGGGGAACTCCACAAATTGGCCAATACTTTCACTTGTATGAGCGTAACAAACATGCAAGAGGAAAAATTAATGGAAGGTCGAGGTTAATTTGAGATATGGTATCAGGGATTAGTTACTAGCTCCATGGGCGAGGTCTTAGGCACCCATCGAAGGAAATATATGAGTATGGGGCTTGTCTATGATCCAGCAAGAAATCAATACATGGATCGTGGCGATGTCGGAGATAGCGTGACGACAGCGAGTTGTCGCCTCCTACACGTGGATTTGCGGAGCCAAAATCTGATCACTAATCACTTCTGGTTTGCAGATTTTAGATGGTGAAACCTGATTGTTTGACTAATACTCTCAAGCAGGTGTGCTCGTACTTGCGGTAAATTCTACAGGAAAAGGAACCTCCATTGCTTTTGATTGAGTAGTGAATAAGATATGGTGTAGAAGAGGAAGAGGGCAAAGGAAAATCAATCCGCCAGGAGTTTGAGTTCCTTTATTATTAAGGGAATCAATTGGGAATTAATTGGAAAGAATAAAGAGCTGCAACGCTAGAGACTACCTCCTCCGTTTTTTGTGCTGGACTGCCTCTTAGGTACTACAAAGATCAAAATCATACGATTTATTTGATTGAGAAAAAGGAAAATTAAACGTGACAGATTTGTTGAGGTGGATGGTTAAATGTGGATTGATGAGGTGGATGGTTACATCTGGATTGATGAGGTGTATAGGCTGCATGTCAAGAAAATTGGGACTAACTTCTTAGAATGTAATATATCATCATACATGATTGCCTTTAGGGCGTATCTCCAACAGCTAGATGGCTTTCTCTCTCGTCTTGCTTCTCAATACAATGGTCTCTTGGAGATCTATTTGACGTAACTCTTTTTTTGTGGTGTCTTTGTTGGGATCCGATGAATTGTGAGTTTATAATCAGATCCATGAAATTATATCCATTCTTGATTATTATAGCATCATATTACTTCTCTGATATTTGGGTTTTCTCTGGCCAACTTGATCTTTTTATCTTGCAATTGGAAGAGGTGCTTTGTGATGGGTTCGATCCTTCGGTTCTCAATCTCACTAACAGAATGAGACATGACATCATGTACCGTTTCTATTAAGTATAAATGATGGGGTCTATTTCTACATGAATAGATCTCGTCTACATCATGTCATTGTACTTAAAGCATTACTCCATTTCTCCATGAACTTAATACACTAGATGCATGCTGGATAGTGGTCGATGTGTGGAGTAATAGAAGTAAATGCAGGCAGAAGTCGATCTACTTTTCTTGGACGTGATGCCTATCTACATGATCATTGTATTAGATATCGTCATAGATATTTGTTTCGTATCAATTGCCTAACAGTAATTTGTCTCGTGAGAAGCCACTAGTGAAACCTATGGCTCTCGGCTCTATTTTACATCATCTATTTGCAATTCTAATTTGCTATTTGTGTTTCCATTTTATTTGCTATTTTTATTTTCAGATATATATTATCAAAAAACCCATAAATACCTTGATGTGTTTTATTTACCATCACTCTAGTTGCGTCTGTCAATCTATCCTTTTACCATTTTATTTTGCCCACGAGGGATTGACAACCCTTAGACGCATTGGGTTGCGAGGTGTTGTTATTTGTGTGGAGGTCCTGCTTACATAGTCTTGTGGATCTTCGTACTGGATTGATACCTTGGTTTCATAATGGAGGAAATACGTTTCGGCGTTGTGCTACATCACCCTTTAAGCTTGGTGGGAAACCAACGCAAATCAGCGGGGAGTCATTGCTGTTCGCTTTCATACCAAGGAGCAACAAGATTTCTACGAGATTGTGGTTTTGGACAAGAGTCCTGCGGTAAGTGACATGAGATATGTAGATTCGAACTACATCAAAGACAATGAGGACTACTTCCCTCATCTAAGAGAAAATTTCAGAGCAATTGATATTGAAGATTTTGTTGGCCGAGGGATGACTGCCTGGAATGATGAGATGATCATGCAATTCTACTCCATTGCACCTCGAGTGTCTACATCACCACCTCAGAGGACTTCTGCTGATGCCTTTGCCAATGCTCTCTTGTCGACTCCATCAACTTCTACGGGAGGAGATCGAGACCAGGGCGATGCTTAGTTCTAGACCTTTGAACTTTTTGGTAACTTGTTGCCAAAGGGGGAGAAGAGTATAGATCAATAGGGATGAGAGAGAGAGAGAGAGAGTTTTGCTTTTTATTGCTCTCTTGTTTTTTCAAAACATTTGTTATTTTGGATGTCTTGTACTTTGTGATTGATCATACGCTCTGATTGTTGATGCTACAACTTTATATCTTTGAGCTATCTACATGATGATCATTTACTCATTTGTTTGGTGTCATGTGCATTAACATTCATTTATATCATTTTTGTGCACCACCAAGTTGTATGTGACATGGAAGAGTAACCCATGATCCTAAATGATTGCACATTTGCATTCAAACGCAAATTTAAAATAATGCGCAAATTTAGGGGAGGAGCTCTTGTTTTTCACATACTTCTTGAAGCGACGATGCTAATCATTGGTTATATCTTTTGTCTATATTTTGATCAATATGTTGTTATCAGTTACCAAGAAGGGGGAGATTGAAAGCACAATTACTCCCTAAGGTGATTTTGGTAATTAATAACAACATATGTAGCATTGAACTAATGATTCTATCCTAGTATATTTCAGAAGATTTCAAGGATCCACTGGCTAAGGATTGTGAGGATGTGGGGACCCCGACTTACGAGTCGAGATCGCCGAATGAACGTGCTCAATGATCCCAGAGATCAATGCTCACTGAACACACACATGCTGAATATTAAGAGTCTTACATCCATCATACCGAATATTAAAACGCATGACCAAAAGTTCAAGTTCACATAGGTAGGGCCTATAAGGCCAAAACATACTGATACATCTAATAGCGGAATTCTCGGGCTAAGGTGGTGCCCATGCCATCAGCCTACACCAACAGGCATTCTCAGTGGGAAGTGTCCTAGTTCGCAGGTCTGTCACTACAGGAATCAGCTTCTTTGCCGTCTGCCATCACAGACGGCAAACACAATATCACATACGGCAAAGATTCTCACGGCCGGCATTCTTTGCCATCAACTAGCAGACGGCAAAGACTAGGCAGATGGCAAAAAACTGTTTTCCAGTGGTGTGTCTCCGATGACGTACTCTTCTCCAATCTCATGTCGTTCCATGTCTGGTCAATAATATAACCAGTGGCAAGCTAGTGAGTGCTTTGAATGTACTCGCAAACAACCCATGATATGGATAATGCATTTGGTAGGATAACAAGTAATATTCAGTATTGGTGGATAGCAGCTTAATTGTAAATAAACGGATCATGGATGTGCAACACAAGCTAGATGGTATTTAGAAGAACAGGTTATAGATATCAATATATCTGTCAAGGGCTGAACACTCCGGGTTCACCCAATATGCCAAGTCACCAAACTTGGTCATATCAACTCTTTCTCGAATATCATCTTAAACACACACACACTCACACACACACTCACACACACACTTGGTTTATGCGGAAATGACTGGACGTAGTTTAAGCAGCACTACCCAACTGTCCTTGACCGTGGACACGACTATTCGAATAGTGTTACACTCTGCAGAGGTTGTACGTTGTACCCACGAGATCCGGGAAACTTCTGTGTCATCCACGACTTGCAGTATATAACATACTCGAGGTAAGTACCCGATCAATGACTTTCCCCTGATGATACTAGACAAAGAGGTCCACTCAATTGGTACCCAGCCCACATGATGTACGTCTTACGAGCACTGACTCTGGCCAGTATCATCCATGCGTGGACCAACGGTGTGTCCGAAACACGTAAAAACAACATAGTCGCCCTACCTGGCACGACCCCATCACGAGAGTGACGACACATCACTCCCGCCACTAGTAATGTGTCTCTTTGCTAGCATCGACCAGAGTAATCAACAAAGCCTCGTCCCATAAAGGGGTAATGTGGTCGCATATGTAAGGTTGGGATGGTTGACACATCATAAATCTATTCCCATTTCCGAAACCACTCACACGAAAATACCCGGTGCACCACTTCTCCAAAAGTGGCCACCTATCTCATCATCACCCTCGGGCATTTGTGGCACCCGACGGGGTTTTCATAAACCTTTGATTTTTACCAGCATCATGCTCATGCTTCTACTATGCTTAGTTCGACTTGTCATCATGATAGTAGCGTGACCCTCATAGGTGGTAGGATCATGCTCAAAATGCAAGTGCTCCGGAGGAGCCATTGTTAACATCACTTTGATGATTTACCCAATATTCATGATCATATGCGACAGGAGTATTTGCTTTACTAGCATGCAATATAACATATGCTCAAACATGGTCAAAGGGCTGCTTGCCTTGATCAACAAAGTATCCGGGGTCTTCGGGGTCTTCAAGTCCAACTCCTTCGTCAAACGTGGTTTCTATCGTCATAATAAATAAAGAGGCAATAAGTAGCTCACTCAAAAACACATCACAAACTCACTTTGAAAATGTTGCTTAATTCTAATAAATTCATATTTTTATTTAAAAATATTTGTCTCTTGTTTTAGTGAAAGGATTATTTTAAAAGTCATTTTAACAGAAGCAAAACAATTCCATGTAGCCTTTTTAATTACTATGAAACAGAAAGGTTGTCTCAAAAATTTGGACAAAGGCTCTGGTTTTAGTGAAAGGATTATTTAAAACTACTCATTTTTAGAAGAATTATGGTGGACAAATAATAAAAATATATTGGATAACTATTTTTATAAAAAACCTTTAAAACTAAATTATATAGAAAAAGAAAAAGGGGTTGGGGCTCAGGCCTGGCTCGGCCTGAGGCTTGGGCCGGCCCAGCTAGCCAGCCAGCCAGCCAGCCAGCCCAGACGCACGCATGGCCAGGTTCAAACCTGACGCGCTGGCCCCTGCGGTCAGTCGCAGAGAGGAGAGAGGGGGAGAGGAGAGCCACCGATAGGCGAGCCCCACCTGTCGGGGTCGTCTTCCACCTCGGGAAAGAGAGGAGAGGAGGCACGCCGGTGATGCTGCCGACGTTCTCGAGCCCAACCGAAGGCAGAAATGGAACCAGCTCACCATCGCCTATGTGCTGGTGGTCGAGGGATCGACCGAGAGGCCCTGGTTCACCGGCGACGAGGAGGCTGCGGTGAAGCTGATTCAGGAGGCTGAGGAACTGGGTACTATGGGCGAGGATTAGCTCGGCGAGGTGATGGGGAAGCACCCTGAGGCTTCTAGGATCACGGAGAAGGTGAGAGGAGCGTTGGAGCTGGCCCGTAGCCCGAGATCGACGGAGCTCCGAAGCGGCGGGGCCTCGGTCGATCTCGAGCACAGCAGCTCATTGTGCTCAAATGGAGTGGCTAGGGGTAGAATTTAGGCACTCGAGGAGTGGGATGGGGTGCTGGAGCAAGGGGGAAGGCCTATTTATAGGCCCCCGACGGTGCACCGAGCCGGTGGCGCCGGTGGTTTCACCCCTTCTCGCAGGAGGGGCAGTGAGTGCTCGGAGTCAAAACCATGGTATGCGGACGAGGTTTAGGACCTGCGAGACCCACTGAGAGGGAAGAGAGCAAGGAGGAGCATGCACGCGTGGCCGAGCTCTTCTGGTTGGATCTGGCACGTGTGGGCACGCGTCGCTCCGGTCAACACAGCGAGGGGGGAGGAGCCCTAAGGCTGCCCTGATACACAGAGGTGCTCGGGGACTCAGCATGAGTGGGAGGCTCGAACCGGCCGGGGCTGGCCACCTTAGCCTTGGTTTCCCCCAACAACATGCCTAGATCGTAGTTTTGGCATGCCACGACATGCTGGCGCGCTCTGGGGCGCTTTGGCCGTGTCTGGGTTGTCCTGGGGCTTGGTATGAAGATGCCTAGCCGTTTGGGAGCCGAGGGACTCCCTGTTCGCCATGGGGTCTGATGAAAGAGGAGATGCCAGCTTTGAACTAGAACTTAGAATACGGATTTTGGGATCTTCTGCTTGGATTCAAAGAGGGGCCACTCTCCTGCAGTTGGGGAGTGGTGCTAGCTGCTTGGTCAAAGAGTTTGGAGGGAAGAGCTTAGGTGTGTAGTGGGGTAGGAGCTGATTTGCTAATATGTCAGAAGG
This sequence comes from Hordeum vulgare subsp. vulgare, assembly GCF_904849725.1. Lineage (NCBI taxonomy): Eukaryota > Viridiplantae > Streptophyta > Magnoliopsida > Poales > Poaceae > Hordeum > Hordeum vulgare. The sequence continues at coordinate 138,675,812 of NC_058522.1, forward strand.
TATTCGACAGGTGTTTTAGATAGCAACACCTCACCATTGGTGATGAGAGTTAACACGATTAACTTTGATGCAGAAATAAGATACTCCACCAAATTTGAGCTCCATTGGACAAGTTTGGCAATGCAAACTTGAAATCACCCCCCAAATGACAGGTGTTTTCTAGGATTTTACTGGAAATATTTCCTTTGGAAATATACCAAAAGATCAAAAGAGACAGAATAGGTTTTCAAGGTTTTGCTCAAATATTTTGAATATAAATAGGGGTTGAAAATCTTATGTATGGAAAATATATGTCCTGTGAGTATCTCCAAATTTTCTCAGATTTTCTAAGGTAGAAAAGTATATTTCCATATAGGATTATCATTTCTGGCCTCAAAAATGGACATGCAAATAAACTAGGAAAATAATTTATAAAATAATTATTTTATGGTTTTGGAGAGTTAAAATAGTTTTAGAACTAGATCACCATCTTTGGGTAAGAGCACTCCCTTTTTGCCAAGGACTTGTAGTTCAATCCAAAGCAAGGTTTTGAAATGGTCAAAAATAAGAAAGAGAATTTTGGGAATATTTATGCTATGAAAAACATGGTTTTTGATACTACTCAATCAAGCATGCAAGCATACAATGACAACCATGGCACTCACAGCATTGGTTTTTGAATTTTTTAATAAACTCATATTTTGAAACTACACTGAAAGTGAGGTGAAAACGGGGTGTGACAGACCTACCACCTTATAAGAATCTCATCCCCGAGATTCCTAAGCTAGGTGCTAAAAGGCTATGGAAATTCAGATCGGAGATAGTCTTCACGCTCCCATGTTGCTTCTGCTTCGGTGTGGTAGCTCCACTGAACCTTGAAGTACTTGATGGTGTGGCTTCTAGTGCAACGCTCTGCTTCATCCAAGATGTGGATCGGCCTCTCACGATAAGTGAGGTTTGGATCGAGGTCGATGGCCTAATGGTCAATGTCCTTATAAAGATCTAGATGGTTTGGCGCTTGCACGCACTTCTGAAGTTGTGACACGTGGAAGACGTTGTGCACACCCGAAAGTTCCAGAGCTAGCTCCAATTGGTAAGAAACTTTTCCACGCCTTGCGGTGATCTTAAAAGGTCCAATGAACCTTGGAGCAAGTTTCCCCTTGACGTGGAAACTCTAAGTGCATCTAGTGCCCTTAGTGATTTTGGTGATTTGAAGACTTATAGGTAAAGTGACTAATGTGTTCATAAATGTACAGAGGCTCTATAAGTCGGTGAGGAGTTTGAGTTATACGATGAATATCGACCACTAAAAATGTATGTCTTGGGCTGAAGATTTTGGTCTTACCTTGAAGACTTTGATCGCGAAGAAATTGTGATGAAATTGATATTCCTCATGGAGATATTGATGATCAGGAATTTGGTGGTTCCTGAAGAAATACTGTCTGAAGACTTTGAAGCGTGAAGATTTGTTCTTTCTGTTTCATTTTCTTTACTCTTGAGTCATAGGTACATCGTACTGTTAAAGGGGGTCGAGGTAATACTACGGAATGAATTTCCTCATGATGCTCAACCCAAGACTAAACCTACTAAAGCCTAAGACTTGAAAGTTCCAACCGTTGCCGCGACACGCGCCACCTCACTGATCTTATCCACACCAACGGTCACATTATTTAAGGGCATTTGTGTCAAATCATGTTGGGATGCTCCCAGGCTATAAATAGCCACCCCCCACAACCACTAGAGGGTTGGCTACTCCAAGAGAAACTGACACTTGTCATTTAGAGGAACCCAAATTCCTCAGAGTCTTCGAGAATAAATCTTCAACTAAGGAAATACCCCAAACACCAAACCTAAAACCAAAAACCAAGTGATTGAGCATCACTGAATAATTTGTTCCTGTGTGGAACAGAAGCCTTTTAACTTTGAGGATTGTGCATCCTCCAGACGGTTAGGTGTCATGGTCTAGAGCATCCAGCACTCAATTGTGGATCGTCGGGTGATCGAGTTTGTGAGGGTTTGGAAGTCTACCCAGAAGACTTACCACAAGTGTTGGGCGAGGACTCTGTGTCCTTAGCTCAAGGAGAATACGGTAGGGACTGTGTGTCCCGGGACTGTGTGTCCTTTGGTTTCAATACCAAGCTGCTCCAAACCATACGTACAACTGTCATAGCAGTTGGTACTGGGGCATCAACAATTGTCTTCATCAAGCTACGGGTTCTATTTCTTCAACTCTTTCATTTCCTCAGAATTGTATGTTGAAGACTTTTATCTGTGTTGTTTGAAGAATTTGTCTGAAGACTTTCTCTAATTTTCCTCAACCTCAAATTCTTCATTAAAGTTAATATTCACCTGCGTTTTGTGTACCTGCATACTGTGCAAACCGATTCTCATAATCTTCACCAAGTAATCTGATGTAGTAGTCTTTACACTTCTGATCCTTCACTATTTCTGCTGCACGTAATTCATTAGTGAGGAATATTCTCAAAAGGAATTTCCTCGGCTATGAAATTCTAAAAATCTCCTGTTCACCCCCCCCCCCCTCTAGTCGATAAAACACACTTTCAATTGGTATCAGAGCAAGGTACTCCCTTGTTCTGTGTGATTTTGGTTTAACCACATGGAGTTTTAGTTATGTCGACTGTAGGTATGATCAAGATTACTGCAGGATGTCATATCTTCCAAGGAAAGGACTTTCCCTACTGGAAGACCAAGATACAAATACATCTTCAGGCTATTGACAATGATCTGTGGTACATTGTGGAACATGGTATTTCCTCCATTACTGCTACTATCTCTACTGCTGATGTGAAGAAATTCAAGCAACTTGGTTCTCCAGCGAAGAATATCATGTCTGTCCATCTGAGCAAAGGTCAGTATGGCAGAGTGAGTGCTTTGGGCACAACTAAGTTTATCTGGGATAGGCTGTCCAAAGTCAATGAAGGAATTTTAACTCAGTGTGACTCTCGTGTTGATGTTCTTCGCATTCTTTACAATCGCTTCAAGAGGCTTGACAACGAAAGCTGCCAAGATATCTTTGATCGCCTCACTGATATCTCAAATGAACTTCAAGCATTGGGAGCTCGAGACATTACTGGCCATGAAGTTGTGAAGAAACTGCTAAGATCTCTGGATCCATGATTTGACACAGTGGTTCTGATGATTCCAGAAAGAGGAGACTATAAGATGCTTGATCCTGATGATATACTTGAAAGACCCAATACTCATGAATTCCAACAGGAAGAAAAGAGAGATCTGTATGGACCAAGCTACTCAAGACCTCGTGCGCTGAAGGCCAAAGCAATTTCCTCATCTCAAGAAGAAGACTCAGATTGCAGCATTGGTATCCTAAAGAACTTGGAGAGGATCTTGCAATGCTCGTGAAAAAATTCTATAAGTTTACAAGCCGTGGCCAGTTTGGTAAATCTTCAAGAAGAGTTTGAGGAAATCAGAATCTTCATCTAAGGACTACAAGAAAAGAACCTGCAACAAATGCAAGAAATCTGCTCACTATATTGCTGATTGTCCTCGCTGGGTGAAGGAACCAAAGAAGAAGAAATACAAGGATGAAAGTTCTGATGACTTGAAGAAAAAGAAGAAATCTCAAAATCCTCATCCTCAAAGTCCTCCTCGCACAAGAAGACTAGTTTCATAAAGGCTCGGGCACTCATAGGCAAGGAAATGGACTCTGAGAAAGAATCTGAGGAATGTGATGAAGAGGAAGGTTCTGAAGAAGACTCAGAGTCTGGTGTGGCAAGTCTTGCACTGGCTACCACATTCGTCAGCAAGTGAACCTTCAACCTTGAAGAAAATGACAATGCTATCTACACATTTGACTATGCTGATGACTTCGCTCCAACCTATTGCTTCATGGAAATAGGTTCAAACATAACGAATGACACTTCCTCCTCTAACTCAACTGACCGTGAACCTGATGATTATAAAAAACCCAGTTACAGTAAACTTGCCAACATTTCAACTAAACAACAAAGTACCATTGAAAAGCTTCAAAAACTGCTAGACAGAAGCGATGGCCTGTTGAATGATGAAATGAATTGTACTGAAATCCTCACTTAAGATATGAAAAGTCTTCAGTCTAGATTTGATAGTCTTCAAGATCGTTATGGCAAACTCTTGGTTGATCATGAGAAACATTCCTATGAATTTCTTCAAAGGAAACTTCATCTTGAGAAGTTGAATATGTCTCATGACGATCTTCGAACGGAAAACGATTCATTGCTTGCCCAACAGGTCAGTGCCGCTCAGGTTGAATTCACTCCACCATATCTCAAATGCATCGAGCGTGAAACTGCCAATTCTTCACCAAAATCATCAAATGATTCTATTGCTACAAATTCTTCAACTGCTCATGTGTTATCAAATTCCAAACTTGAGGAAACCACTTCTCTCCTCCACTTCGGCAGGGGAGTTTCCATAAATTGGGAGGGACTCCAAGTGGCGGGTTGCCGCCAGCACGTTATCCACGGGATTCAAGAAGTGGCCTCGTGGTGTCTGGAAACGAGGTGTGTGGGGTGTCGAAGAGGCGAGTCGGATGTAGATCGGCCGGGAGGCGACCATGATGCCTCCTCTTTTGAATAGCATCGGACGCGCGTTGTTGTCCCTCTAGCCGGCAGCCTTCGGTGTTTAGCCGTTCTGTCTCCGTGATGATTCGGGCCTGCTGTGCCGCCATCCTGGCAGTTTCCGCTTCCACGTCCCGCTGAGTCTTGGCCATCTCCTCCCGTAGCTTCGCCAGTTCAACATTGATCGTTTCATGATTCTCCGCTGTTACAACAATTGCCATGAGTTTGGTGATTTCCGCGGCCAAGTCCACCATGGCTTGAACCAGAGTTTTCGATGACCCGCTAGTCTCATTGTTGTCGGCCGGGTTTGGTTCAGGTTGTGCAGCCCCCGCCATGTAAATGGCGACTTGTCGACGGGTCTTGCAATGTCCTCGGAGTTTGCCGCCCGTGGCAACTCTCCGAGTTATCCTTCATAGAGAGGGTGGATTGAATCTGTGTCGCCCATGGATGACTGTGAATCTCCTACAGGACCTCCTCCTGATCCATCCACTCTAACATGCTTTGCATGTGAATGATCCTATTCCTCATATGAGTCATGTGACTCCAACTATAAACTGTTCAAAAATCAATCTGATGAAGTATTTGCTCGATATGTTGGAACTAACTGCAGGAATGGACCACCCCTGAGGAAAATCTGGGTCCCCAAAAGTTGCTTGGAAAATCTTCAGGTGAATGTCCTTATGACACCACCTATGAAGAACCTGAGCCCCAGATCAAATTCCTCAGGTGGACCAAAGTCTTCAAGAGGATTAAAATTCTCAACTGGTGAAAACTATGCTCGCACTCGTGCTAATGCTTCTGATATGCAGGGAAATTACAAGGGATATGAATATGAGCACTAGACCTCAAATCATTATGTTCATAAATCCTCAAAGAACTTCTATGCCTATTCATTTGAGTACTCTAACCCCCTACTGTGAAGAGAAGTGCATTAGCTTCAATGCCCCCTTTCTCATATGGTGCTCGCATGATGATGAACTCTTTGCCACCCCTTCACATGTGGGTGGTGAAGAAATTGAACTAATCACTTCTGTAGGTCAAGTCTCCAGATGAAAATGATCATGTGAAGAATTTGCTGGAGACCTGAGGAAAATGCTTGCTTGGACGCAAGCTAAAATTAATGAAATGATAACATTTCACACGTCCTCAAATTTACTGTTTATGATGAAATTCCTATCTGATGAAAATGAAATCATATTCTTCAAGTCTGAAGCATGTGAGATGGTAAGCTGTACTAATTCATATGGAGGATGACAAACCCAAGAGTACTGAGTAGGTTCTTGACAGTGGTTGCACAAACCACATGACTGGTGATAAAAGCTTCCTGACGAATATGACAGTGACTCCATCACCTCTGAAGCAAATCACTTATGCTGACAAAGGTAAAAGCAAGGTATTGGGACTTGGCAAAGTGACTATTTGCAAGGATATGCACATGGACAAAGTGATGCTAGTCAAATCCCTTGGGTTTAACCTCATGTTAGTCACAATGCTTTGTGATCTTGATATGGTTGTTATCTTTGGAAAATATAGATGTTTAGTCATCATGGAATCTGACAGATCCAAAGTCTTCGAAGGCTTTAGGAGAGGTGATTTGTACATTGTTGATTTTTCCACAGGTCCTCAACCAGCCACATGCTTAGTAGCAAAAACCTCAAAAGGCTGGCTACGGCATAGAAGACTTGGTCATGCAAGCATGAGGAATTTGCACACACTTGAGAAGAAGAAGCATGTCATTGGCATCGAATTAGTCAAATTCCTTAAGGACCACCTCTGCGGTGCTTGTGAGTGGTGAAAAATGACCAGATCCAAACACCCCTCGAAGGCTATCATGACTAAAACTCGTCCATTTGAATTGCTTCACATGGATCTGTTTGGACCTACTCGTTATGCTACTCTAACCAATAGAGCATCCTTATATGGCTTCGTCATCGTTAATGACTATTCTCGATATACTTGGGTACATATCATTCTGTATAAAACTCAAGTGCAGGAAGTCTTCAAACGAGTTTCCTCAAGGGCCTCGACGAACTTCGGTGTCAAGATCAAACACGTCAGGAGTGATAATGGGACAGAATTCAAAAACACTGGTCTTGATGATTATCTTGATGAACTTGGAATTACTCAGGAATTATCTGCTCCTTATACTCCTCAACAAAATGGCGCCATTGAACGCAAGAATGGGATTCTGGTTGAAATGGCATGGACTATGCTTGAAGAATATCAGACTCCTCGTCGTTTATGGCCTGAAGCAATCAACACTGCTTGACACATCATCAATAGGGTATATCTTCACAAATTCCTCAAGAAAACCTCATATGAACTCCTCACAGATAAGAAACCCAATGTAAGTTACTTCAAAGTCTTCGGTGCAAAATGCTGGATTAGAGATCCTCACCATAGCTCAAAATTTGCACCTAAAGCACATGAGGGTTTTATGCTTGGTTACGGAAAGGACTTGCACACCTACAGAGTCTTCAACACCTATCACAACAAGGTTATTGAAATTGTAGATGTGCGGTTCGATGAAACTAATGGCTCGCAAAGAGAGAAATTGCCTCATGTGCCAGATAAATTATCTCGTGAGGAAGCAATCAAGTTCGAAGCTACTGAAGACATTGTTCCTAGTGAGGAAAGTGCTGAAAAATCATCCCCACCACTGATGAAATTCAAGAAGGTGCGCCTAAGGAAATGGCTCCAGATCAAGTATCCTCAGCCCACACAAAATCCTCAACCAGCTCATCCAAGGATTGCAAATGAAGTAGACCTTGACAAAATCCTCGATGACATCAATGCGGCCGTTGCTGAAGCTTTCATGGAACCTGAGTGGATTCAAGCCATGCAAGATGAACTTCTTCAATTCAAGCTAAATGACGTAAGGGAACTCGTCAAACGACCAGATCCTCGCACGAACAATATCATCGGCACCAAGTGGATTTTTCGAAACAAGCAAGATGAGGATGGTCAAGTGGTGAGGAATAAGGCACGTCTTGTAGCCCAAGGCTACACACAGGTTGAAGGAATTGATTTCGATGAAACTTTTGCACCTGTTGCTAGACTTGAAGCTATTCGAATACTAATTTCTTATGCTAATCATCATAACATTACTCTTTATCAAATGGATGTGAAAAGTGCATTCCTCCATGATAAGCTTGAGGAAGAAGTATGTGTTGCTCAGCCTCCAGGTTTTGAGGATCCGAAGCATCCAGACAAAGTCTTCAGACTCCAAAAGGTACTCTATGGCCTCAAGCAAGCCCCTCAGGCGTGGTATGATACATTGAAAGAATTCCTCATGAAGAAAGGCTTCAAACCTGGTTCACTCGATCCAACTCTTTTCGCAAAATCTTATGACAATGAACTATTTGTGTGCCAAATATATGGCGACGACATTGTCTTTGGTTGTACTGACAAACGTTACAGTGATGAACTTGCTTACATGATGAGTGAAAAATATCAGATGTCTATGATGGGAGAGCTAAAATTCTTCTTAGGTCTTCAAATTCGTTAACAACGCAATGGCATCTTCATATCACACGAGAAATACCTCAAGCATGTTCTGAGGAAATTCGACATGCATGAATGCAAAGGCGTCAAGACTCCTATGCCTACCAACGGCCACCTCCGCACTGATGAAAATTGTAAAGATTTCGATCAGCAGGTATATCACTCGATGATTGGCTCTTTGTTGTATCTATGTGCATCTAGGCCAGATATACTGCTTAGTGTTTGCATCTGTGCTCGTTTTCAAGCAAAACCGAAGGAATCACACCATGAGGCTGTGAAGCATATTCTTCGATACTTAGCTCACACACCAACACTAGGATTATGGTACCCCAAGGGCTCAAATCTTCATCTTGTTAGATATTCTGATTCTAATTATGCTGGTGACCGTGTGGATCGCAAGTCAACATCAGGCACTTGGCATATCTTCGGAAGATCATTAGTGTGCTAGTCCTCAAAGAAGCAGAACTATGTTTCTCACTTCACTGCCGAAGCTGAGTACATTGTTGCTGGATCCAGTTGTGCTCAGCTGCTAAAGATGAAGCAAACCCTCAGAGACTACGGCATCAACATGAAGAATGTGCCTCTCTACTGCAACAATGAGAGTGCAATCAAGATTGCCTACAACCCAGTACAACACTTGAAGACTAAGCACATCCAGATTCGTCATCATTTTTTTGGGGACCATGTCCTCATGGGCAATATCATCATCGATCATGTGAAGACTGACGATCATCTAGGAGATATTTTCACTAAGCCCTTGGATGAGAGAAGGCTTTGCAAGTTCATGTGTGAGCTAAATATCCTAGAGTCTTCAAATGTTTTGTGAAAACATGCACACATCCAAACACTTATGCAAAATGGATGACTTAGATGTGCAACACACGAAGAATCGATTTTCTTCAATCAATGAAGAATATCACTCTTAGTGTGAGGAAATTAATGAAGAATTTGGTTCTCAGGGCCCTATGACAATTGAACGCGGCGCATGAAATCATCATTCTTATATGGTGGGTCACGCCACCACCCAAGTTTGAAATACCTCAAACTGTTTTTCTTCATAGTTGAAATTCATCAATATGATACTTTGTCACAAAATCCTCAAGTTTTTCAAAATCTTCAAATTCTTCAAAACGTTTGATGATTTTCATTTGCATATATATAGACTTAGATTTCAAAGTCATCAACAGCATTCAATTATAGCTCAGTCTTCAATTTGATATTTCATCTAAGTGAATGTGATCGGACCTGACTCCCCTCTATGCTAAGCTCAACCGAGTGTATTCATTTCTTCATATGCGTTGTACTTGACACTTGTTCAAAATCCTCACTGAGTCCTTGTCACCTGAGGACTTTGCAACTAAATCCTCAAAGATTCAAAAATCATTTTTATAACGTTACAGAGTAACTGGACCCACTTATCACGATCGGGTAACCACGAACTCCACCGCTTAAGTCGTGAGCTCCACGTGTCGTGCGGAGGCGAATGGGCAAAGGAAGTTCGGTCCGAAAGTTTCTGTCGAACATTTTTTTCACCTGAGCTACAAATAGGCCCATACCCCCACTCATTCAAAACTCTTCGTCCTCTCGTCTTCTTGTCGGGACCCCGATCCTAAGCCATAGGAATCTAGCCGGTAACACATCGCATCCCTTTGTGGTCTCACGCACGGTTAACTCCACGGCTGCAGCCTTACCTTAGCCGGGACCGTTTGCGTCTTTTGACTCACGTATGCGATAGTGTCGCTAGCAATCCAATGTCAAAGAACCCGGATCGACATGTCTAGTCATAAACCAAAGTGGCAGTACCGCACAAGGACAGGCATACATGACCCAACAAAGCAGGTGTCGGTCATCAGTGGATGTAGACGAGTCGTAGCATGCTACAAGGACTCCATTACATCGCGTGACATTTCCCCAAAGGGGACAGACACAGCAGCTAAGAAGGACACATGCCGGTCAACCAATGTGTCCGGAGCAGTAGCGAACTACCAAGGCTCATTGGATCACAAAGGGGCATTTCCTCGTAAGGAGTGCTACTAAAGTTCACGACTAGGTAATCGAACCCCATACATATCAAGTACGACACACGTACGCATGGCATACCGATATGTATAGATACATCGATGGCATCACAACATAACCATAAACATACAAGCTTTATTTAAGAGGCTCGGAAGAGCCACACACATAATATTACACATTAAGGGTCTCACGGCCCATAATAGCAGTCATTCAGTTACAAGCCAGCGGCTGGTTATAAACTGTTTGAGTACAGACAGGGCAACTAGAAGGCACATGGCCTGACTATACTACAGATCCAACGTAGGGCCAGATCGTAGCTGGGACACCAGCTACTCGTCGTCGTCGATGTCTACGAAGAACCCTCCATTAGGGTCATTAGCAACCTCTGCAACATTTATTAAGCAAACATGAGTACGAAGGTACTCAGCAAGACTTTAGGAGAACTAACTACTCATGCAAGGTATCAAAAGGTATTGTGGGGTTTCATGCGGAAAGCCAGCATTTGACTCGTGGCTAGACAACTTGCATTTTTAAATAATTTTGACAACTTGATTTCTCGCACACGAGTCCACTAACACCACAACAATACACTATCGTGGAATCATTCCGTCTCTGTACGGAAATGCCGTCCACGACACTCACGCTTATCTTGACAATTTTATGAGTAGCCATTGAAGTTATCTATGAACAACATATGTCTCCAAGTAGTCCATATCCGCGGACGCGGCTATTCGAATAGATCATAACCCTGCAGGGGTGTCCTTCGTCACACACGCTCTCGCTACTTATCGCCATGTGCACGTCATGCACCTCGGCAACCTTCAAGCGGAAGCCCAGCGAGGGAGTCGACCACGACCGTTAACCACACTAGTACCTAGTCCAGGTTTATCGCCTATCTGAGAGTAACCCGTACGGAAGTCCGGCCGAGATTTCCGCCACGGCCTCAAACGATGTGCGCAGGGTTCCCAAGCCCACCATCCGGGTGCCACTTGGTACACCGTGCCACTGCCTACCGCATCACGGTCCACCTCTCAGGTCAGCACCATGCACGGCCTCCAGCATTACTATAAACACCAGAAACTACTTGCAACTCCTGGACCGAGTACTACACGATTAATAGGCCGAGCGGGGTCATATTTCAGGGCCCAGCGTGTGGTAGTATCTAGTCTTGGATTACATACACGGAACTCAGTTCCTATGGACGGTTCCAATGAAACAACCCGCCATGTACTCCTACACAGCCTTTCACCGGTACCTTTACCAAATCAAGTTCAACACACAACCTTTGCTCACCGAACACATTCTCACAATTCTGTTCATCTCCCAGATGACAGACCATACACAACTCTAAGCATAGCATGCATAGCAGGTTAAGGCACATCATAGCTCAAGCAACTACCAGGTATGCTAGGTTGCAAGGTTCGGCTATTTACTGTGACAAGGTTAGGTCATGCAAAGGAAGTGGGTTCAACTAACGTGGCAAAAGCAGTTGTAGCATTTGATCCTAGTGCAAAAAATAAGTGCAGGAGCAAGAACATGGAATTATCGGGATGATCAAAAGGGTTGCTCGCCTTGTTGCTCAGAGGAGGAACGATATCCGTCGGACGGATATTCGGTGGAATCCGGGGGTGCGGAGCCTACCGAAATGAATGGCAACATTCAATAACAATCATATGCACTCAAAATGATGCTGGAGCATGGCATGAGGATGCAAGGTGATAAGTTATTATTTTCAACATGTATTAGGTTTAGAGTTGATTTGAATCACATTCGAATATCAATTCAAATGGGGTATTCTCGGATACCGTTTTAATTGATTCGACCTGATGCTCAGATCAACTTGATGTTAGCTTGCATGAGATGTCATGTTATGGTACTGATTTGTAACTAGGACAGTGTGTGATCATTGCAATCATAATGAAATTTGAATATTTTTCCAAATTCCATTTAAAAAGTAATTATGAGAATTGAATTATTACTTATTCCACATTTTAGGGTTCGGTAACTTTTTCAAACATTGTTGAAAATAGCATAATCAGAATCCTTGAATTTTTCTGATACTTTTTCATATATAAATTATTTTCATTGGAGTTACAGATTAATTTCTATGATTTTTACAAGTTTTAGCAATTTCCTGGAATTAGTTTTATACTGGAAATTCTAATTATTGCAGCAGACTGACGTCAGCTGGTCAGCCGACCTGTTCAGGTCAAACCTGACAGGGGGGCCCCACTGGTCAGCCTCTCTGGGACTAATCCCGCCTGACCAGTCCTAATTGAGGTTTGACTTGGCCTTGGGCCCACTTGTCAGCGAGTGATTAAGCCCTGAGTTGCTGGGTTAGCTTTGCCACGTCGACCCCCACCGGAGGGTGGTCGCCGGCGACCAGGCCCGCGGCGGACGGCTCGCCGGAGGCGACCTAAACGGCGCTGCACAGCACCAAAACGAACGTGGTTTGCAGCTACGGCACGCTGGCGAAGTGGCCGATCTGGCAGGGGCGTCAGGGGAGGCTAGGGTCGCCGGAAGAGGCGCCGGCGACGAGCCGGAGCGGCGGCCGAAGCTCGGCCTTCTATGAGAGATGGCTCTAGGGCACGGGGAGGGCAGCTGAGGGGCTCATCACGCTCCTGGAGGCTCCAGGAGCTCGAATCCTAGCTTGAGCGCGTGGATCGGACACCACAGCGACGGCGACGACATGGCCGGCGGCGAGGAGCTCTCGGCCTTGGTGGGGAACTAGGCTACGATGCACGGGAGAGCGTGGGGCGGGAGGGGAAACGACGACGGGCTCACGGCGGTTCCGATGGTGCTGTTGAGGGGCTCGGGGATGCGCCGGAGGGAGCGAATCGACGGGAGAGGTCCGGCGGCCGGAGGTGGAAGACGACGGCGCTGGGGGCGATGCAGAGCTCGGGGAAGCTTCGGCTTCTGCAGAGATGACCAGGGCGACGAGGCGGATCTAACACACTACTCGGAGGAGGGTTTCCATGGCTAGAGGTGCTGCGGCTCGAGCTCGAGCTCGGCTCCAATGGCGGCAGCAGGAGGGGGGCAGGATCCGAGAGGAGAGGAAGAACGGTGCTGGGGAATGGATAGAGGAGACCCTGGGGAGCTTATCCCCGGCCTTGCCAACGCGAGGCGGTGGCCAGGCAAGCGCACAGGTGCGTGGCCACGCCGGAGGAGGCGGCGGCCACCTCCTGCTCCTACTGGCGTGAGGGAGGGGACGAGCGAGGGAGATGGGCCGGGCCAGGCTAGGCGACAGGTAAGGGTTTCCCATTTTTTTCTGTTTTTGTTTTCTGTTTTGCTAACAATTGTTTTGCTATTTATTTCAGCTCCAAAACAAAAAGTAAAAACTATTTTAGACCTCCTGAAATATTGTTATAATATTCCCAACCATTTCCAAAGTTTTCAACATTTTTGAAAATTTATAGTTTCTGATTTCAAATTTAAAGTTTGAAACCAGTGGCTTTTTGCATTAGTTTAAAAAGCTTAAAGTGTCAAGAAAATAGTTTTCTCCAATGCTCATTTACTTTCATGATTTAACAGAAAGTTTGAACATTTCTTGAGGCCATTTTGGGTTCATTGATTTTAGCTAGTTTGAGAATTTCTTTATTTAAAGTAGTGGCTAGGGTTTTTGAGTTTTTCCTTTGCCACTTTCTTGTTCTTGTTGAAAATTCTTAGATGCAAATGCAAAGAAGACATGAGCACAAGGCTAACCTGCTTAAGGGTTAGGGATGTGACACTTCTCCCTCGAGCTCAATCGTAGCGCCACCGCTAGCAATCTCGTCGCCGATGAGGAAAAGCTTCACTACCTCGCCCTCACCCTCTCCGAACTCACGCCAGACGCGGAATCTCTCCCTCCGCCACCGTCGTAGCTTATCTCTGTCGCCAAGTTAGGGCGTGGAAGATCTGAACCGAAGAGCTTCTCTCTTTTACCGCTCCAGTTCTTCGTGTTCTTTGGTCAGGGTAATTAAAATCCAATTTTACTGCCTCTGTTGATCTCTTATTTCACTTTAGACTCGCAAAACCTGTTTTTCCTCAGTGTGTCTGTTAGCCACGCACACTCATTCTCAAACACTTGATGAATTTCACTAAGCCACTCAATTCTTCATGGAGATTCCTCAGTTGTGTAAGTTTTTGAATCTGCACAACTCTGGAACCCAAGATCAGAATGCTTAGTCAAATTCCTCAACCCACTGGTCAAATTCCTCAACTACTAAAATTGTCAATTTCTTCAAATCTGAGAACGCATATGACATCCCCAAATTCTTCGCACCTATACTCTGTTCACAGGTACAAAAATGTCTGCTGATGAATCACTAGGTTCTCGTCAACTTAACTCATTTGCAGCATTCCTCGCAGAAACTTTACTGTGTCATCAGAATCTTCAAGAGTTCATATTCCTTAGCAAAAGCCTCGGTTGAAGAAAATCGAGGATGACCGGAAGCAGAAGGGAGGAAAGAAGCTTGAACAGAACACAACTTTTGAAATACTTGAATACATATATGCTGATTACTGCAATCCTAATGAGGAAATTCATGGCAAAGAAACGATGGCGAAGCGCAAGATAAGGCTTCAGAAAATTGAACGCAGGTGGGCTAAGGATTGGAAGGAATACAGATATGTTACTCCTAACTATGTGAAGAAATTCGCCCTCAAGACACCTTGCAAGAGGCCTCCTCAGGGTGAACAATGCTCATATCTCAAGCGTCGAAACCATTGAGTATTATCCCGATGATAAGAGCAAATATCTGTCTAAGCTACAGAAGAAGGAGAAAGCAGCCGTGAAGAAATTCAATGATGACTCTACTGCTGCAGGCACTGCCGCCACCACTTCGGTTGTTGAGGCCTCTGCTACATTCATTTCTCAGAAGAAGACTGTGCCGAAGAAACCCAAAGCCTCAGTGTCAAAAGAGCAAATGCCTTAGAAGGCTGCACCCGTGGCAAAATCTTCAACAGCACCACAGTCTTCATAACCTCAACAGAAGCAGCTCATTAAGCATCAGCCTTCTCAATCAAGTTCCTGAGTGCCATCTTCCATGAGCTCTGGCACAAAGTCTTCACCACCTTTGTTCAAGACTAAAATGACTGCTGGAAGAGGCATGAGGCCAAGTCCGAGAAAAGTCGTCAACGTTCCTTCTGCATCAGAAGGAAGTGAAGAATTTGATGATGAGCCTCAAGCTATCATCAGAAACAAGCAGGATTGAGTTGGTCAAGCCTGAGGCAGCTCCATTGCTCTTGCCATGGACCCGAAGGTTTTGCTGGATTTCATCGACCTCTGGTATGAATATCCAAACACTCATATTGATGACTTAAATTTCCCCCCTGGTGTAAGCCACGTGATAGCAACTTTCATCAATGAGGCAAAGTGGATAGAACGGCAAGCCAAGCAAGCAAAGGCTACTAAACTCAAGAAGGGGAAATTCCTCAAGCAGAATCTCCTCAAGTTGACGCCTGAAGCACTTGTATCAAGTCGGGCTGAACTTAAAACCCTGACAGATAACTACACAAGTCTATCTGATCGTCAAGGTGTCAAGGTGAATTTCATGAAGGCAGCAATAGATGCAGTTGATGAATACAACAAGAGAACTGCTCCTCCCATGCAGCAAAAGCCACCTCAGTCTAGCTACACTATTCAGCTGACAGAGGAAGCTGAAACTGATGAACCAGCTGCTGAGGAAATTCCTCAAGATATTACAGCTGAAAGAACTACTCCCGCTGAGGAAACTGCTCCAGCTAAAGAAACTGCCAGGCCTGACACTGAACCAGTGCCTGATGAAATTGCTCCTTCACCACAAGCCTCAAAGGTGAGGAAAGTGACTTCGTCTGCATGAGACGTGAAGAAGACCAAGGTGGCTGAGAAAGAAGCAAAGAAGAGAAAAGCTTCAATGACCTCCGAAACCTCAGAGGCCAAATGCCAAAAGGTCACTCAGCTAGAGTCTTCAACTACCCCGGTGGATGCTACTCCGCTGAATGTAGCTCCATCTTATTTGATCGTTCCCTTCGGAGTTGACCATGTCATTCCTGAAAATGATGAAGAAATGAAGGATGCTGAAGATGAAGAAATCATGGATGAGGAAATACAGATAGACGATATTCCTCAGTCCAATATTCCTCCAAACACCACTAAAGAACAAGTGGGTGATAATGAAACGGGGTGCAGCACTCCAGTGATTCATGATGATTTCTAGGAAGAGACTCATCCTCGCTCACCCAGGTGAACTCAAATTCCTGCCACTCCTACTATAACTGAAATCCTCACAGGTTCTGATGGGAAAATCTTTCGTGAGGAATCTGCTCAAGAATCAGCTGCATCAGCTGAGGACAATGCAACAACAAACACTGCAACTGCCTCCTCCAACAAGCAAGTTCCTCGTGATGAGGAAAATCCTCAAACTGAGGAAAATGCTCACGCTGAAGAAAATGCTACTGCGCCCAACACCGAAACTTCTATTGTTGTGGTAAACACAGAAACAACAATGATAGTGGCTACTCCTCAAGAACAGCAGCATAATCTTCAACCACAGCAGAAGCAGGCTTTCTCCAAAAGGCAAAAGTTTCAGAAAGAGGCATTTTATGAAGAACGCATGTACTTCACTGGCGAAAATCCATATGATAAGCTTCGCATCAGGCACATGAAGTTTTGGACAAGGAACCAACTCAACTATTATGCTTCAGTGCTCTGTGGGAGAAACAAGATATTTCAACATAAAAATATTCCTCATTGTGATATGGAGGAAATGCCTTGCGTTAGTCGAGTCCTCAACGTTCTTCACGAAGCTGGATTACTGCCTTTCTGCACTGACATAGGCGACTGGAACATTGACATCATTCTTCAGTTCTACGCCACTCTGCACATCTCTGGCGACCCAAAGTATGTCAACACTTAGGTTTTGGATTGGATGACTCAGCACACGCATTTCAAAGCACCTGCCACTGAATTGCTTTGAGCTCTTCCAATCTCAATTCCCTCAGAGGATGCAATGTTTATGTGTGATGAACGTGAACTGCCCAATAGACTGATGGAAGTCCTCACGAAGCCTTTGGCCAAGGACCAACCTCTAAGGACTCGCTTTCTCGTACAAGACTTGAAGTATGAACCAAGAATAGTGTACAGAATCCTGTCCAATGTCATTGCTCCTATCAAAGGGCACGATGATGAAGAAGATGTCTTAGGCATCATGAAGAATATCCTTTTCAATGTCATCCATGGCAAACCAATGAACCTTCATGATTTCTTCTTGAGGACTTTGGCTGATAATGCAGTGTCGCCTTTTGAAATGAAGATGTATGCACCATGGATCATGAGATTCATCAGAAACAAGTCAGGCATCAACTACCAAGCTGATTTTCCAAATCACATCGGATATCTGCCGCCAATCAGAGTCATCAAGAAATCATTTGAGCATATTGAAGGCAAAGACAAATCTGTGATTGATGAAGGAAATCGGCCCCTTGATGGCCAGTTTCGCAAAGCAGAGTCATATTCTTCATATCATCACACTACTACCCAAGATCCACCAAGCCCAACTGCCGCCAGAGTGGTGAATAACAGAGAGCTACTCCACAATCTTCATCAAAAGGTCGATCGCAATCATAAGTGGGTTAAATGTCAATTCAGTGCCATTGTGAAAACCCTCAACAAAACTCAGAATGCAGTGAAGAAAAATGACTATTATCTTCATGAGGTGTTTGATCGAACCTGGGCCACCTTGGCTCATCTAAAGACTCAAGAGGAACTTGAGTAAATGGATTTTACTAAGTACTTCGACTGGTCATGGCCTCCATCAAAGAAATTCAAGCCCATTCTAGTTCCTGACTTGGAGGACAGTTCATTTTCTTCATTTCGCACAGCTGAATCTGATGAAGAACCAGAAGACACAGTAACTGGTCCAAGGAAGAAGCGTGTCTCCAAGAATCCTCAATCATCTTCATCAGTCAAGAAGTCAATTTCTTCAAAGGGCGTTAGTCTTCAATTTTGTCCCTTTTTGTCACTTGATGACAAAGGGGGAGAAATCTGAGAGTTAGTCTTCAAACATGATCTATTTTGGGGCTTATAAACATTATTAAGTTACAAACTCTTGGTTCTTCTAAGGTGTTTTGATGTAATGAGTTGTAACTTAAGCCCGATGGTGCTCTGACTCTTTTGAACATTTTTCTTCGCATGCTCATTCCTCAAAGTCTATTAATGCAGGCATGCTGAAATTCGTGAGACGCCATTTTTAATCATGCATTTTCAATTCCTCATATTATTATGTCAAATGTATGCATGATTTACAAGATACAGGGGGAGGTCTCCATAATATAAATCATCAATGTGCATCTGTTGTACAAAGCAAATCCCTCAAAATATGCACATCTTCACGGGGAGTCTCTCGGGATCTTGATTTCAAATTCCTCAAACTCAGTTTTTACACTTCATATATTTATCCCCGTTGAAAAATTAACCTAATTGTCATAACCCACCAAAAAGTGGAGATTGTAAGTGCATCTAGTGCCCTTAGTGATTTTTGTGGTTTGAAGACTTATAGGTTAAGTGACTAATGTGTTTATAAGTGTACATGGACTCTATAAGTCTCTTAGGAGTTTGAGTTATATGATGAATATCTACCCCTAAAAATGTATGTCTTCGGCTGAAGATTTTGGTCTTACCTTGAAGACTTTGATCGCGAAGAAAGTGCGATGAAATTGATATTCCTCATGAAGATATTGATGATGAGGAATTTGGTGGTTCCTGAAGAAATATTGTCTGAAGACTTTGAAGCATGAAGATTTATTCTTTCTGTTTCATTTTCTTTACTCTTGAGTCATAGGAACACTGTACTGTTAAAGGGGGTCGAGGTAATACTACGGAATGAATTTCCTCATGATACTCAACGCAAGCCGAAACCTACTAAAGCCTCAATGTGAGGAATATGAGAGACATGAGTACTTTCACAGTTGAAAGTTTCGACCGTTACCGGGACACGCGCCACCTCACTCATCTTATCCACACCAACGGTCACGTTATTTAAGGGCATTTATGTCCAATCATGTCGGGATGCTCCCAGGCTATAAATAGCCGCACCCACAACCACTAGTGGGTTGGCTGCTCCGAGAGAAACTCACACTTGTCATTTAGAGCAACCCAAATTCCTCAGAGTCTTCGAGAGTAAATCATCAAGTGAGGAAATACCCCAAACACCAAACCACAAACCAAAAACCAAGTGATTGAGCATCACTGAATAATTTGTTCCTGTGTGGAACTGAAGCCTTTTACCTTTGAGGACTGTGCATTCTCCAGACGGTTAGGCGTCATGGTCTAGAGCATCCAACAGTCAATTGTGGATCGTCGGGTGACCGAGTTTGTGAGGGTTTGGAAGTATGTCCTAAAGACTTACCACGAGTGTTGGGCGAGGACTGTGTGTCATTAGCTCAAGGAGAATACGGTAGGGACTGTGTGTCCCGGTACTGTGTGTCCTTTGGTTTCAATACCAAGCCGCTCCAAAACCAGATGTACAACTGTTACAATAGTTGGAACTGGGTCATCAACAACTCTCTTCATCAAGCCACGGGTTATATTTTTTCAACTCTTTCATTGCCTCAGAATTGTATATTGAAGACTTTCATCTGTGTTGTTTGAAGAATTTGTCTGAAGACTTCCTCTGAATTTCCTCAACCTGAAATTCTTCATTCAAGTTAATCTTCACCTACGTTTTGTGTACCTGCGTACTGTGCAAACCAATTCTCATAATCTTCACCAAGTAATTTGATGTAGTAGTCCTTGCACTTCTGATCCTGCGCTATTTCCGTTGCACGTAATTCATCAGTGAGGAATTTCCTCAAAAGGAGTTTCCTCAGCGATGGAATTTGAAAAATCGCCTATTCACCCCCCTCTAAAAATCGGCTTACCGGGTCATAGTCTTTGGTTAACTCCAACCATCTTCGCTGCCTCATATTCCATTCCCTTTGAGTCAAGATATACTTCATACTTTTGTGGTCAGTGTATATTTCACATCGCTTCCCCAAAAGGTAATGTCAGCACGTCTTCAGGGAATGCACTACTGCTGCCAACTTGAGATCATGGGTGGCGTAGTTTTCCTCATGCGGGCGCAGTTGCCGTGACATCTATGACACGAACCTGCCGTCTTGCATTAGGACTCCACCAAGATTGGTCCTAGAGCCATCAAAATATATCAGAAACTCCTTGCTGATATCTGGAGTAGCCAATACCGGGGCGGTAGTCAATCTCTTCTTCAACACCTGGAAGCTTGCTTCACACTCGGGCGTCCAATCGAACTTCTTGCCTTTCTTCAAGAGCTGAGTCATGGGTCGAGCGATGTGGGAGAATCCTTCTACGAACTTGCGATAGTATCCCACGAGGATCAAGTCCGAGGAAGCTCTTGACTTCGTTCACACCGATTGGCGACTCCCATTTGGTTACCGTGGTAATCTTGGAAGGATCGACCGCCAATCCGTTTGCCGTCATGGTATGACCCAAGAATCCAAGTTCGTGCAGCTAGAATTGGCATTTCCTAAACTTTGCATAAAGTTGGTGCTCTCGAAGCTTTTCCAACACTAACCTCAAGTGTTGCTCATGCTCTTCTTTGGATTTGGAGAAGATTAATATGTCACCGAGAATACGATGACAAACTTATCCAGGTATTCCATTAAAACCTTGTTCATGAGGTACATGACAGTGCACTCGTATAGACCGTACTGGGTCACAAATGCAGTCTTTGGTATGTCTTCAGGTCATATCTTCAGTTGGTAATATCCATATCGGAGATCGATCTTGGAAAATACCTTGGCTCCATTTAGCTGGTCGAATAAGTCTTCAATCTTGGGGAGTGGGTACTTGTTCTTGATCATGACTTCAATGAGGGAACGGTAATCGACATAGAGTCTGATAGTCCCATCCTTCTTAGACACGAACAGAACAGGTGATGCACTCGGACGAATGAATCCTTTCCTCAGTTGCTCATCCAGCTGCTTCTTCAACTCGGCTAGCTCTTCAGATCCCATCCTATAAGGCTTATTATAGATAGGACTTGATCCGGGCATGAGCTCAATGATGAACTCGATGTCTCGGTGAGGAGGCATCCCTGGCAGGTCATCAGGAAAGACGTCCGGGTATTCACGGACTATCGGCACTCGGTCCAGCTCTTCTCCCGGTAGGCAATTTACCTGCAGGACTTGAGTGGACGTAGGCTCAGGCACATACTTGACTTTGACCCCTTGGTCGCTTGTCATGGTAATAGCCCTATTGGCAGAGTGTAAGATGCTCTGGCGCTTGGCCAACCAATCCATCCCAAGGATCACTTCTAAGCCTTGCGACTTAATGACGATGGGATCTGGTGAGAAGCTTATCCCATTAATATCGATCCGGATTCCTATACATCCTAGGTTGGTCCTTAGCACTGCTCCAAGGGTACGTACTCCCATTTGCCCATTAAGTAGGGTAGGCTTCAAACCACATTTTTCCGCAAACTTCTGAGTAACAAAGGAATGCGAAGCACCAAAATCAAACAATATTGTTGCCGGGGTGGAGTTGACGAGGAACGTACCCAGAATGTAGTCCGGGTCTTCCTGTGCTTCTCCTACGGAGATGTGATTAATATGTTCCCTGTTGTGGTACTGCTGATTGCGGGAAGCTCGGTTCCTGCCTGGTGCTACTTGACCTTGTCCCTGATTTGGCGCATTGGGGCGCGGTGCATCGTGCTTCTTGTTGGGACACTCTGTGTCATAGTGCCCAGCTTGTCCACATCCAAAACAGGTAATCTGTCCCGGGATGTTGGCCTTGACTCCACTGTTATTCGGCGGGTTCATTGTTGGCTTGGTGTTGACTTGCTATTGGGGCTGGAAGTTCTAGCGGAACGTTGGTGCCTTGTACTGCTATTGCTAATAACTGGGTCTTGCTGGGGTTGACTGCCATGGGCATGGTTTCGGGTTACTGGGTCCTCCACTACCCATCACCTTGCACTTACGGGTGTCGTCCATTGCATGATGCTTATCCTCCAACATGAGGGCCTTGTTAACTAGATCGTAGAAGGTCCGACATTCACAAATAACCAGTTGATACTGGAGTGACTGCTGCAGTCCTTCCAAAAAGCGTTCCACTTTTGCAGCCTCAGTGTTGACGTCCTCTGGTGCACATCTTGACAGGAGGTTAAACTTCTGCAGATACTCCTTGATGGTTCCACTGCCTTGCCTTAAAGCTCGGAATTCCCGCTTCTTAATGGTCATCATTCCAGGAGGAATGTGAGCCGCGCGGAATCCTTCCTCGAATACTTCCCAAGTGATAGCTTGCCCTTCTCGCATGATCTGGAAGCCGTCCCACCAAGCTCTGGTCGTGCCTCCAAGACAATGAGAAGCATAAAGGACTTTGTCGCGATCATCGGCGCACTTGACCAGCGCCAGGAGGTCTTCGATAGTGCAGATCCAGTCATCGGCATCCAATGGTTGAGTTGTCTGTGTGAATATAGGAGGCGTAGTCCGCATAAACTCAGAAAGAATAGAGCGACCATTGCCATTTCCGTTTTTGCGGTGGATTGTTCACCAAGACTTGAGCCAGTTGTTGGATGGCGGCATTGTTGGCTTGACGTTCCCCTCGGAGAGAGCTTGGAGGAACTAAGCCACAGTCAGGCTCTCCGAAGGAGGCGGTGGCGGAGGAATATCGCCTTGGTGCTCCTTGTGGTGATCTCCACCTTGAGAGTTTCCACCGATTCCCAGCTGCGGGCCAAAGGTGGCAGAGCTGGGGTGCCGAAGGTGCCGGTGCGCATTGAAATCACCATCCTGTCAGGGGAGTAGACAGGTCAACATGCCGAATTTGGCCAGGAATCATAAGGGATGATGCTCTAAATAAGGGGTTTGGTACTGTGCTAGTGTGAGAGTTTTAAAGAAACGTTTTTGGGAAATCTAATGCATTGAATTAAAACAAGTGATGTAGTCGCTTACAAGATGCCTAAGGAAGAAATGCGGCTTGCATCATACATGAACACACCACACTCATGGTTCTCACGAACCGATACATGGATTCAACTATGCATGGGGGAGACTCCTAATTGCCTAAGTCGTACTTCTAAACGGTGGACTGCTCAGTCTCGTAGGCAGGCTCTGCAGGGTATTTCTCTTCATCCTCATCGGTACCTTCCTCCTTCAGAGGTGTGGGAGAAGGAAGTGGTCCATCACGGCGTCTCTTCTGCGGTCAGACGGTGACTCTGAATAGGAGTGGCCTGGAGTGGTGGTATTCCTCCTCGGAAGGCAATGGTTGACTGCCCTCCGGGTGCTCCTTCCTTCTTGACCTTGTGGGTCTTCATCTTTTCCAGGTGAAGTAGGTCCTTGACTTGGTGTAGCTCTTGGCGAAGCGTTGTCGACTCCTTGATTAGAAGGTGAGTCAAGGTGTCGACAGAGAGTCTGAAGTAGGCCTGAAACCTGAGTGGCGTTCCGTCCTCCGCGGATGGGTTAAGCGTCCAACTCCCGTCAATCCCGTCCTTAATAAAAGGTAGGTGACGAGTAGCCATCTCATTAGCCATTTCAGGAAGGAGGTCACGGAGATGCACAAGCGCCTCTCGTGCGGCTGTCTCCACTGCCAACATCGGATTCTCCATCTATGGTCCCTCAAAGAACCAACTAGTTGGGGAGTCGTTAGCCTTCACTATCACGTCCACGTGACATTCCTTTGTGTCGGCGTTGACCCAGTGCTCGTGGTAGAGAAAAATGGGCGTGTAGCGTACTTGACACTTCTCGAGGCTATCTCCCAAAAGTAGGGTAAAGCCCGTCTCCAGAAGCATCTCACGTACGACGGCCATCTACAAGGTTGTAGGAGAGGCTTAGAAATATTTTTGTGGGCGCAGAAAATCTCATGTGTAACGGCTGAGTGCACTACTCGTCTCGGCTATCGTCCATGCTACCTAAGGCTTCCTACAGTTAGGATGGATCTGATACCAGCTCTATGGGGACCCCGACTTACGAGTCGAGATCACCGAATGAACGTGCTCAGTGACCCCAGAGATCGAACACACAGATGTTGAATATTAAGAGTCTTACATCCATCATACCGAATATTACAACGCATGACCGAAAGGTTGAGTTCACATTGGTAGGGCCTATAAGGCAAAAACATACTGATACATCTAATAGCGGAATTCTCGGGCTAAGCGGGTGCCCATGCCATCAGCCTACACCAAGAGGCATTCTGACCGGGAAGCGTCCTAGTTCGCAGGTCCATCTCCGATGACGTACTCTTCTCCAAACTCCGGTCCTTCCATGTCTGGTCAATAATATAACCAGTGGCAAGCCAATGAGTACTTTGAATGTACCTCGCACAACATAGTCGCCCTACCTGGCACGACCCCGTCACGAGAGTGACGACACATCACTCCCGCCACTAGTAATGTGGATCTTTGCTAGCACCGACCAGAGTAATCAACAAAGCCCCGTCCCATAAAGGGGTAACATGGTCGCACATTTAAGGTTGGGACGGTCGACACATCATAAGTCTATTCCCATTTCCGAAACCACTCACACCAAAATACCAGGTCTACCACTTCTCCAAAAGTGGCCACCTATCTCATCATCACCCTCGGTCTAGTGGCACCCGACGGCGTTTTCATAAACCTTTCATTTTTGCCATCATCATGCTCATGCTTCTACTATCCTTTGTTCTACTTGTCAACATGATATTGGTGTGACCCTCATAGGTGATAGGATCATGCTCAAAATGCAAGTGCTTCGGAGGAGCCATCCGTAACATCACTTTGATGATTTACCGAATATTCATGATCATATGCAACGAGAGTATTTGCTTTACTAACATGCAATATAACATATGCTCAAACATGGTCAAAGGGCTGCTTGCCTTGATCAGCTAAGTATCTGGGGTCTTCGGGGTCTTCAAGTCCAACTCCTTCGTCAAACGTGGTTTCTATCATCGTAATAAATAAGGATGCAATAATTAGCTCACTCAAAAATAGATTATAAACTCACTTTGGAAATGTTGCTTAATTCTGATACATCCATATTGTTATTTAAAAATATTTGTCTCTGCTTTTAGTGAAAGGATTATTTTGAAAGTCATTTTAACACAAGCAAAACTATTCCAAGTAGCCTTTTTAATTATTATAAAACAGAAAGGTTGTCTCAAAAAATTGTACAAAGACTCTAGTTTTAGTGAACGGATTATTTAAAACTACTCATTTTTAGAAGAATTATGGTGGAAAATAATAAAAATATATTGGTTAACCATTTTTATAAAAAAATCCTTTAAAACTAAATTAACCAGAAAAAGAAAAAGGGGTTGGGGCTCAGACCTGGCTCGGCCTGAGGCTTGGGCCGGTCCAGCTAGCAGTCAGTGGCAGAGAGGACAGAGGGGGAGAGATAAGAGCCACCGACAGGTGAGCCCCAAATATCGGGGTCGTCTTCCACCTCGGGACAGAGAGGAGGGGAGGCATGCCGGCGATGCTACCAAGGTTCTCGAGCCCATATTAAGGCAGAAATGGAACCATCTCACCGTCGCCTTCCTGCTGGTGGTCGAGGGGTCGACGGGGAGGCCCTGGTTCACCGGCGACGAGGAGGCTGCGGCAGAGCTGTTTCGAGAGGCTAAGGAACTGGGTGATACGGGCGTGGATTAGCTCGAGGAGGTGATGAGGAAGCTCCCTGAGGCTGCTAGGATCAGAGATGGTGAGAGGAGCGTCGGAGCTGGCCCGCAGCCTGAGATCGACAGAGCTCTGAAGCGGCGGGGCCTTAGTCGATCTCGAGCACAGGAGATTGCTGTGCTCAAATGGAGTGGCTAGGGGTGGAATTTAGGCACTGGAGGAGTGAGATGGGGTGCTAGAGTGAGGGGGAAGGGCAATTTATAGGCCCCCGATGGTGCACCGAGCCGGTGGCGCCGGTGGTTTCACCGCTGCTCGCAGGAGGGGCTGTGAGTGCTCGGGGTCGAAACCACGATATGCGGACGTCGTTTAGGACCTGCGAGATCCACTGAGAGCGAGAGAGAGCAAGGAGGAGCGTGCACGCATGGCCGAGGTCTCCTGGTTAGATCTGGAGCGTGTGGGCACGCGTCGCTCCGATCAACAGAGCGAGGGAGGAGGGGCCCTGAGGGTGTCATGATACAGAGAGGTAGTCGGGGACTCGAATGGGCATCAGGGGGAGGCTCGAACCGGCCGGGGCTGGCCACCGTTCCTTCGGGTGCGCCCAGCAGCATGCCCGGAGCGCAGTTTTGGCATGCCACAGAATGCTCGCGCGCTCTGGGGCACTTTGGCCATGTCTAGGGTGTCCTGGGGCTTGGTCTGAAGATTCCTAGCCGTTTGAGAGCCAAGGGACTCCCTGTTGGCCATGGGGTGTGATGAAAGAGGAGATGCCAGATTTGAACCAGAACTTAGAATGGGGATTTTGGGATCTTCTGCTTGGATTCAAAGAAGGGCCACTCTCCTGCAGTTGGGGAGTGGTGTTGGCTGCGTGGTCAAAGAGTTTTGAGGGAAGAGCTTAGGTGTGGAGTGGGGTAGGAAGTGATTTGCTAATATGGCAGAAGGTGTTAGACAGGTGTTTGGGATAGCAACACCTCACCACTAGTGATGAGAGTTAACAGGATTAACTTTGATTCAGAAATAAGATACTGCACTAAATTTGAGCTCCAGTGGACAAGTTTGGCAATGCAAACTTGAAATCACCCCCCAAATGGCAGATATGTCCCTTCCAAAGGGGATGTGGGTAGATTACCTCCTGCAAATCCCATTTTTGCCAAAGAGCCCTTATTTGGGGTGTTCAACACTCCTACAAAGTTTCAACCTATTTGGATAAACTTTGCAATGTAGAGATGTTTCAACTTGGTTCTAGACAGATAGGGTTTTAGGATTATTTAGTGAACCAAATCACCTTGTAATGAGATGAAACTTGGTGTGGCCACCAAATATAGCTTGGGAAGGTTGCTGGAATTTTCTAGGATTTTATTTGAAATATTTCTTCGGAAATATTCCAAAAGATCAAAACAGACAGAATAGGTTTTCAAGGTTTTTCTCAAATATTTTGAATATAAATAGGGGTTTAAAATCTTATGTATGGAAAATATATGTCATCTCAGTATCTCAAATTTTCTTAGATTTTTCTAAGGCATAAAAGTAATTTTCCATATAGGATCATCTTTTCTGGCCTCAGAAATGGACATGCAAATAAAATAGGAAAATAATTTATAAAATAATTATTTTATGTTTTTCGAGAGTTCAAATAGTTTTTGAACCAGATCACCATCTTTGGGTAAGAGCACTCCCTTGTTGCCAAGGACTTGTAGTGCAACCCAAAGCAAGGTTTTGAAATAGTCAAAAATAAGAAAGAGAGTTTTGGGAATATTTTGTTATGAAAAACATGGTTTTTGATACTACTCAATCAAGCATACAAGCATACAGTGACAACCATGGCACTCACAGCATTGGTTTTTGAAATTTTTAATAAACTCAGATTTTGAAACTACAGCGAAAGTGAGGTGAAAACAGCGTGTTACAGAGGAGAAAACCCTCAATGCAAAGAAAGGAATAGGACTGGCCAAGTTTCAAGCTACAAGACTCTGCATTTTATATTTGTGAGAAATCAAATTTGAGTGCATAGGAAAGCCAATACCATTGAAAGGGGGTGAGGTAACTACGATGAATTGGTTCCGCAATTGCTTAGAAATAGCCACCAAAAATACTCAACCATTCTCCCACAAAGTTCTATGTCCAAAGCCTAAACATCAAAATCGGTGCGACCAAGATATTCCCATTCGGCCTACCGATTTTCCACCACACAGAACCTTTTCCAAACCCTAGAATCTCGGTACCACCAACTTTCACTTCGCTGCCACCAAAACGAGTGACCAAGTTTCTGGTATGTCGTTTTCAAGAATCAAAAATTTTGATTTTTGGAATCGGTCTCACCGAGATTTGGAATCTATCCTAGGTCACCTTATTGGTACCATCGAAATTCATATAACGGTCCCATCGAGAATTCAAAAATTACCACATTTTATGCAAATCGGTGCCACCAAGATTCACTTCGGTTTCACTGAGTTAGGCAATAATGTTGAAATGGTTGGATTCTTAGAGATGCCTATATATACCCCTCCACCACCTCTCTTTCCTAGAGGAAGCATTCAGAACACACACACACTTTTCATATTCATATTTCTGATAGAGATCCACCTACTCATGTGTTGGGATCAAGATATTCCAATCCATCCATTTGAAACTTGATTTCTAGCCTCCCCAAGTTGCTTTCCACCAAATGAATCTCTCCTACCCATGCCAAATATGTGAGAGAGTGATTTAGTGTTGAGGACACTATCTTTTGAAGCACAAGAGCAAGGAGTTCATCGTACTACTGCATATATTACCTTTTGGAGGGTGGTGCCTCCTAGATTGGTTAGCTGTTGCTTGGGAGACTCTACTTCGTGTTGTGGAGTTGAACCAAGAAGTTTTTGAGGGCAAGGAGATCGCCTACTTCGTGAAGATCTACCCTGAGTGAGGCTAGTCCTTCATGGATGTAACCCATGGCGGAATATACAAGGTTACTTCTTCATGGAACCTTCATGGGTAGAGCCCTTCATGGACTCGCATAGCCGTTACCCTCCGTAGGTTGAAGTCTTCACTAACATGGACATATTATAGCACCACCTATCGTAACCATGCCAAAAATCACCATGTCAACCTTTCTGTTTGATCTTCCTTCCCTACCCTCTATTTACATATGCTTGTGTTTACTTTTCGCTGCAATACTCTTAGACTTGCATGTGTAGGGTGTGCTTGTTGACTTGCTACAAATCCTAAAACTTTCCCACAACTAAATAAAAGGCTAAGTGTTTAATTTTGGTCAAGTAGTCTAATCACCCCCCTCTAGACATACTTCGGATCCTACACATGGCCAAAAAATTTAGCATTCCAGTAGATGATCAAGATAAGGAGGAGAATGGTGAATCTAGTATGCCTACTGATGCTAACAGAGATATATATGAAGATGTGTATGGACATCTAATGGAAGATGTTGCATATGATGTAGACGACGCAGATGATGATGAGTTGGTAAATGTCTATGACAAGGAAAACCCTCTTATTGCAGTAGGGAAGGTGTTCCCAAACATGGATGAGTTTAGGATGTGTTCCAAGACTTATGCAGTCAAGAATGAGTTTGATGCCAAGACTAAGTGGACTGATAGAAAGAAGTTTTATGCAAGATGCACAGGTTTTAATGGAAGTGTCAAGCCTTGCAAGTGGTACATATCTGCTAGACGCGAACCTGATGGAAGTACCATTAGGGTCAATCAAATCCCACACCAACATACTTGTATTACAAGTTCAAAGATTGTATCAACCATGATATCACAGCTTTGGATTGCAGAAAAGATCACTTCTATTTTAGCCAAGAAACCAAATACTACTGCAAAGAAACTTAAATTAGACTTGGAAAAGCAGTAGCCCATTAAGGTGAAGTATAACACAGTGTGGAAGGCAAAACAAAGGGCAATGAAACAATTATATGGTGACTCGGCAAATACTTTTAGGATGCTTTATAATTTCAAAGCGTAAGTGCAGAAGAGGTCACCTGGAAGTGTTGTTAAGATAGATATCGAGGTAACAAAGGATTGAAGAGTCATTTTCTCTAAGTTTTTATGGCTTTAAAGCCTTACATCGATGGCATCAAGGTAGGGTTTTGTCCATATTTGAGCATAGCTCGTCATTTTGACTGCAAGTCGAATGGTCGATTGGCAGCCTGCAATGCTTTAAATGGACATAACTGCATGTTCCCTGTTGCTATTGGCTTGTTTCAGTCAGAGAAAAAGGTCTCAAGGACATGGTTCATTATGTAGTTGAAAAGATGCATAGGGCCAGTGTCACTTTTGGTAATCCACACAGATGCATGCAAAGGGCTAGAAAATGCACTCAAAAATATTTCCCCCCACTATGAGCAGAGGGAGTGCTTCGGCCATATGTGGATGAATTTGATCGAAAAAATTAGAGGAGAAGAATTTGGTCGCATGTGGCCAGCAGTAAGATCTTACACTAAACATACACATTCATATCATCTTGGTAATATAACGAGAGAATGCCTTGAGTTTGGTCCATGGGTGAACACCTACCATTATCTATTATGGTATAGGTCAGGATTTAACACTGCCATCAATTGTGATCATATCAGGATTTAACACTGCCATCAACTGTGATCAGGATTTAACACTGCCAACAACAGCTTGGCAGAAAGTTTTAACAACAAGGTGCGGCAGTTAAAAACTTGCATGTGCATGACACGGTTGACCAAATCAGGATCATGATCATGCGCTTGTGGGAATTGAGAAGAAGGATTGGTGATTGTTTCAAGGAGATAAGCTTCCTACAGTGGTACAACAGGTGGTCAAAAGGAGCAGAATCGTACACATTTATTTGTTGAAAAATCTTCTATTTGGGGTGCTGAAGTTAGAGATACCAAAGCTGGTAGAAGGCATGTTGTTAACACTGAAATGCATGATTGCATTTGATTGGAGTGGCAACACACTAGGAAACCATGTGATCATTCCATGCTTTTCTTGGCCTCCCAATCGAACATAAACATGCACCCATATTTGCACGAATATTACTCAATAGCAAGATTCGAGGCTGCATATGCATCTCCAATTCCAGCACTTACAGATCAGTCTGAGTGGCTTGAAGTGGAAATTGAAGTTTACATGTGTCCTCCCCTAACAAAAATAAAGGCACGCCTACAGAGAGTAGATTCAATGTACGATTTGAGAAAGGTGGGAGTAGTAAAAAGGGGAAGGGAAATAAGGATGCAAAGCCAAAAAGGTCTCAAAAAGGTAACAAAAATAGGTGTAAGTTGTGCCAGGAACTTTGGCACCGAGTTGGATCTCCTAAATGTTGTTACACTCCTGAAAGCACAAAGTCTGTGGGCTAAGGTTTGCGATGTTTACTATTTGCTGCATTTTTCAATTACTAACCAATTGACATGCTTTATTTTTTAGGAGGAAGCATGCAGGTGACCCCTTGTTGTTGAAGATTGTAGGCCAAAGAAAAAGGCAAGAGGCAATGACTGTAGAAAAAGAGAATTTTGGTGAATATATGGGCACCTCTGAAGATATTCGAGCTGATGTTGTGCAAGATGAGCCTATATTGGAATCTGAGTTGCCAAATGATGATATTCCAGCTCTTGTGGGGCAAACTGAGCCTATATTGGAAGTTGTTTTGCCAACTAGTGATATTGGGCCCGATGATACTTCAGCTGTTGTGGTGCGAAATGAAATTGTTGTTCTAGGTAGTACAGTGGAGAAAACCAAGAGCTTGAGTGAACTCGATGTTGTAGAATCAAAAACAAGCACTCGTAAAAAGAAGAAGGAGAAATCGAGTGGTAAGAAGAAGCTAAAGTGAAATTTTGTTCAAACTTATGTATCGGTATAAACAAGACCTTGCCTGAATTTGTGTACTTGTATTTTCTAACTTTGATATGATATGTATTTGTGTAATACTATTCAAGTTTGAGACCAAATTCAAATTTGAGACAAAATTCAAATTTGAACCAAAATTCAGATTTGAAGTTATCTGGTATGTGGTATTGGTGTTACAATGATTTATGGACTATTATGCATGTTAGGTGATTAATTAGAGCACTTTTATTATGTGAAACTCTCGACATAAAAATTTTCCTCCAAATGAGGTCCAAACCACTCCAAAGCTAGGGTAAACAGCCCCATTTGTAAGCAAGTTTTTTTAACATTTTCTAAATGAGCCAAAAAAGAAAACTTGGCATCTAGTGTGTGTGCATATAAGAGTCCATCCTAATATGTTATTGTTTCGATAAAGAATGACATGATTAACACTAAAACTTAGCTCACTTCTCGTGAAAACCCTACAACCTCGTTCTTGATAGCCATCTTTTGTGAAGGTTTATTCATGAAAACTTTGTAGTCCAAGTTTCTTGTTTTTCCTAGCAACTTAGTCACATAGAATGATGATCGGCAGAAGTTTTATATTTTTTTTGAATTAGTTATGCTCAACCCTCACCCTTGAAAACCTTTGAAAAGCCCTCAAAACCCCATCAAAACCTCTCAAAACCCTACACCCATTCCGACAATTGGATCGCTGTGAACGGATGGTCTAGATCATGCCCTAGGGCCAGGTCAACGATCCACGGACTGCACCATTATTGTCTGATTCGAAGATGCCCCTTTTTACGTTGGATAAGACTGAGCAGGCCTTCCATGCATTGTTGGTCTTAAGTAAAAGCGGCGCACCCATTGGACCGCTGGACATTGCATTGATCCAAGCATGCATGCATGCGCGCGCAACCCTGTGTCGGCTGCCCTCGCAGTGCTCGATGTTGCATGCATAGACTACGCCCTCGAGCACACCCGACCGTTGCATTATGTCTATTCTACTAGATTCCCCACCGTTGCAACATGCACGCAGAAGCTCATCTCTTGACGTGTTTTAATGGATCATGTGCGATGCGGGCCGTTGGCTAGCCATTGCCATGCGTGTGTACACGCTCGATGCCACATTGCCTGTTTCCCATGCCATAACTACCATGATGGAGAGGAAAACAAAACGGTGCACCTCGTCTATTTAAGCACACCCAAGGCTACATCTTCCTCTCACTATCCTTCATCTCCCATCTGCCCACCCTACCCCTTGTTCACCACAAGCCATCCCAAGATCCACCCGAAGCGAAGGTGGCGTTCACCGAGGCGACCTACCGTATGCCGTCCACTGTCCCAGAGAGGCTCTACCATTCCAGAGTCCAGGTGGAGAACACCCTACGCGTGTGGGCGATCTTGAGGTGGAGGGGTGCAAAGGGGCTGACCGAGGACTTCCTCTTTGCTGCCTACCACCACCTCGCTATGGGCTCTATAGTCATGTTCCAAGTGGAAGATGTGACTAACAACGGCTACCCTGTCGGGCTTTTCGTGAGGTTCACAACCCCTTCGATGCCTACCACCTCCGTAGTCGTGTTTTTTGGTGTGGATGCGAGTTCATCGCATTCACCACATACAACATCTTCACGGATTTTGACAGCACCTTCCCTATCGATGAAGGCATGCACACCCTCTCTTACTGCACCGACAACGACGAGTGAATGAGTTGGCCTTGGAACAAGCAAGCCGGTGGTGTTAGGTATCGTGTATTATCTTATCTAGGGTCCTGTTTTACCTATGTCGTGTTGGATTGATCTATCTATATAAGTTGTAATGGTAATATATGTGCCATGCTTGGGTTGATCTATCGGGTTGATGTAATATCTAGTTTATGCAATGCTACTATTTATGCTACTATATTGATGTTCTATCTAGTTGATATATGCCATACCTGATATTCTATATAGTTTATCTATGTTGAAAGTGCGTTATATCGACTAAACGGGGTGAATAGGCGATTTTTACAAATTCATCACTGAGAAAATTACTAGTGAGGAAAGTCCTCGGTCATGAGCTGAGTGCAGCGGAAATAGTACTTAGGCAGAAGTGATAAAACGACTACTGCAAAGTACTTAGTGTGAATTTAGAGAATCGGTTTGCACGGGTCATGTATACAGGATAAGTAGGTGATGAATAATTCAGGTGAATAATTTGAGGTGAGGAATTCAGAGAAAGTCTTTAGTCAAATTCTACAAACAGTACACGTGAAAGTCTTCAACATGCAATTTGAGGAAATAAAAAGAGTTGAAGAAATAGAACCTATAGCTTGATGAAGACAGTTGTTGATAACTGTGTTCCAACTGTTATGACAGTTGTACGTCTGGTTTGGAGCGGCTTGGTATTGAAACCAAAGGATACACAATCCCTACCATATTCTCCTTGAGCTAAGGACACACAGTCCTCGCCCAACACTCATGGTAAGTCTTGAGGGTAGACTTCCAAACCCTCACAAACTCGGTCACCCGACAATCCACAATTTATTGCTGGATCCTCTAGACCATTACGCCTAGCCGTCTGGAGGATGCACAGTACTCAAAGGTAACAAGCGTCGGTTCCACACAGGAATAACTTCTTCGGTGATGCTCAATCACTTTGGTTTTGGTTTGGGTTTGGGTGTTTGGGGTATTTCCTCACTTGATGATTTTCTCTCAAAGTCCTCGAGGCATTGGGTTGCGCTAAATGACAAGTGTTAGTTTCTCTCAGAGTAGCCAACCAGCTAGTGGTTGTGGGACAGCTATTTATAGCCTCGAAGCATCCCGACATGATTAGACATTAATGCCCTTAATTATATGACTGTTGGGTGGTTAAGATTTGGGACAGGTGGCGCGTGGCGTGGCAACGGTCGAAACTTTCAACTGTGAAAGTCCTCATGTTTCTCATGTTCCTCACTTTGAGGACCTTGTAGGTATAGGTTTGAGTTGAGCATCATGAGGAAATTCTTTCCATTGTGTTACCTCGACCCCCTTTAACAGTACGTTGTTCCTATGGCTCAAGAATGAAGAAAATGAAACAAAAAGAGTAAATCTTCAAGCTTCAAAGTCTTCATAGTATTTTCTTCGGGACACACTGAATTCCTCGGCTTCAATGTCTTCATGAGGAATATCATTTTTGTCGCAATTTCTTTGCGATCAAAGTCTTCAAGGAATGACCAAAGTCTACACCGAAGACATACATTTTTAGGGGTCGATATTCATCGAATAACTCAAACTCTTCTGTGACTTATAGAGCATGTGTACACTTAAAACTTATCAGTCTCTTAACCTATAAGTCTTCAAACCACCAAAATCACTAAGGGGCACTATATGCACATACAATCTCCCTATTTTTGGTCGTTGATGACAAATAGGTTAAGTTTTCAATGGGGATAATAATATGAAATGTAAGTAGAGAGATTGAGGAATTTCACTGCAAGATAAAGATAAACTCCCCCTGAAGATGTGCATATTTGAGGAATTTGCATTAGACGACAAATGCACATTGATGATATATATCATGGAGATCTCCCCGTGTATCTTGTAATTCATGCGTGCATGTGACATATAATATGAGGAATTTGAAATGCATGATGAAAGAATGGTTTCTGGCAAATTTCAGCAAGCATGCATTAATTAACTTGAGATGTAAGCATGCAAGGAAAAACGTTTAAAAAGTGTCAGAACACCATCGGGCTTAAGTTACAACTCATTACATCAAACACTTTAGAGGAAACGAGAGTTTGTAACTTAATAAAGTTTATAAGCCCATAAGTTTGACCCGCTTGAAGACTAACTCTCAGATTCCTCCCCCTTTGTCGTCAAGTGACGAAAAGGCATGAAACTGAGGACTAACGCCCATGAAGAACTTCACTTCTATAGTGGAGGAGAGGCGCTAGCATTCTTTGTGTCAGTCTTTCTGGTTGGGCCTGTTGCAGTATCAACAGGTTCTTCATTAGAATTATCAGAGCGGAATGAGGAATATGAGATGTCCACCAAGTCAAGTACTGGGATCTTTTTGAACTTCTTCTTTGGTGGCCATGACCAATCAAAGTCTTGAGAGAATTCCAGTTCTTTGAGTTCCTCAGGTGTCTTGAAGTGTGACAGTATGGCCCAAGTGCGATCAAATACCTCATGAAGATAATAGTGACTTCTTCACAAAATTTTCAACGTCATTGAGGGTTTTCACAATAGAGCCAAACTGACGCTTAACCCACTTACGGTTTTGATCAACCTTCTGATGAAGACTGAGGGGGAGCTCTATGTTAGTCATCACCCGTGGGGTAGTTGGACTTGGAGGTTTTGCTCTGCCATCAGATTCTTGGGTGGCATTGTCATCATAGGAAGAGTAGGATGCAGCCTTGCAAAATTGACTAGTACTATGTTGAAGAATTTTACTAAGCATTCTGATCTTGGGTTCCAGAGTTGTGCGGATTCAAAAATTTACACAATTGAGGAATTTCGTGAAGAATTAAGTGACTTAGCGAAATTCATCAAGTGTTCTAGACATGGGTGTGCATAGCTGAAGGATTTTCTAAGGACTAACACATTTCAAAGATCTAAAGAAAATAAATGGATTAACAGAGTCGGTAAAATAAGATTTTAATTCCCGTGTATGATGAACTCGATGAACTATGCAAGTAAAAACAGAAGCTCTTCAGTTCAGATCTTCAGTGCCCTAACTCGGCGACTGAAGAGAGCTATGGCAGCAGCAGAGGGAGATGATCGGCAGTCGGCATGAGTCCTGCGACGGCGAGGTCGAGGCAGTGAAGTTTTTCCTCACCGGCAATGAAGATTGCTAGCGGTGGCGCTGGATTTTGAGCTCGAGCGAAGAAGACGAGAGTGCGAGAAGAGTTTTTCACTAGAGGGGGGAGGTGTCGGCGTTCTAGGAATGGGGTACCCAGACCTGCCTGCCTGCAGCCCAAGATTGGCCCACTTCATCGACCCAAAGCCAACAGGCCCGGCACCACTCAAGGCAAGGCCCTTGTGAGGGAACAAGCCTCGTGAGGAGGAACAGCTTCAAGACCCGCAGGGGGGCTCTTCAGGACCCCTCCGGAGCAGCGGATATTCCAAGGCAAAGGCCTGACCTAAGGAGTCGAGGATGACATGGGGAAAGGATAGGCGAGAAGTCGATTGTAGGATGGTCCAGTTTTCCCTTCCGTGCAAAGGAGGGAAGGGTGTACGTGGGTTCCCAGGGCATCTTCCAAAGGTTTCCTTTCTGGTGCAACAAAGCCATCGTCGCTAGCCAGCAGGACAGACGTCATCCGTGGACCCGCTCCTGCAGCGCTGGCAGCCACTTTTGCACGTGAAGACCACCTTTGGGCAAGGGAGCACGTTCCCATGTTCCCCTTCAAAGTTGGTCGTTGTGGGATCCCTTCCCGCCCTTGCGATGAGGGAAGAGGACCTGGGCCGTCGTTATATTTAGAAGATAGGTTACTTCATTGAGGGGGATCCCATCCCATCCGCCCCGAT
Organism: Hordeum vulgare subsp. vulgare; assembly: GCF_904849725.1. Lineage (NCBI taxonomy): Eukaryota > Viridiplantae > Streptophyta > Magnoliopsida > Poales > Poaceae > Hordeum > Hordeum vulgare. The sequence continues at coordinate 138,712,729 of NC_058522.1, forward strand.
CCGATCCATTCATATTCGCCCACCGGCATCGCACAAAGGCCACCCAGCCTATCGAGGACCTAGAACAATGTACTAGTTCATCCACCAACCTCCATGAGAGGCAATCCACCAAACCAGGAGTAGGGTATTACGCTTCTAAACGGCCTGAACTTGGGTAAACTGTCGTGTTCTGTGTCTTCCTCGCCATCGAGTGAGTTCTCTGCCATCCCCAGCGAGTAGTGAGTTAGGTGAGGCGAGCTCGAGAGAAATCTTCTTACACGCCCCTGAGTTAAAAACTTTAGGGTTTTGCGGAGCCCGAAATCTGACATTTGGCACGCCAGGTAGGGGGGCGTGTCATGGTCTCCTTCGAGCTTCATCTTCCCTAAGCCCCGCTGCTCCGATGACGGGCGCCCAACAAGCTTGTTCGAGCCTCGTCGAGCTGGCTTCCAACCGTCGTACCACAGTGGCCAGAAGTGTGTGTACCGGCGTTGTGGTACCAGATGGCTCGTACCAGATCGTCAACATCGTCTCCATCGTCGCAACCACCCGCGCCACCCAGGCGCACGGCGGCTAGGCGGCGCCCCCGGCATCCACGACGCACTTCATCAACTTGGGGGACCTCAGAGCGCACGACGCGCTGCAGATGGCGAGTGAGATACTCTGCCAACGACCGACGCAAGGGGGCTTTGATGCCTGGGAGGGCCACATCAATGGTTGATCGCCATCGCCCAGAAGGCCATCGGACCCTACTCTTCTTCAGGGCCACAAACGCCAGGTGCCAGGAGCTCGCACCTTGTGCCGTCCCCCGGGCCTGCAAGCGGCGGGGCCCCTCCGGCGATGTACGGGGCCGAGAGAGACGTGTCGCATGCTGGCCTCCTCCTCCTCCAGATCCGGGTCACCGGCCTCGAGGCGCATCATGCCGGCGACCACCAGGGATGGGAGGAGAACAGCGAGACGTCCGACGCACACACCGGCACGCGTCACCAAGAACAGGTCGACCCTTGACAACACGGGGCGTCCAGGCAGGAGCGCTCCCTCAGGCGCAGCCAGCAGCGGGCGGCAGAGGCGTCGGTGCGGGTGAACTACGGCAATGGAGACACGCCAGGGTACAAAGGGGGATCTACGGCGGGCAATGCCGGGACCACCCAACGGCGGCAAAGGAAACAAGCGACTTTGTGCGAAAGCCCGTTGCAAGAAGAACTCTGAGCAATGCGACCGGGGGGACCTCCCCCCGCCGCTGAGAGGGACCGCCACCATCACGCTGTTGAACGGCTTTGGAGGTCGATCGAACACCTACGCGGAGCCTTATGTACTTTGTTATGTAACACCACCTGACCCTCCCGTCGAGGAAGTGCCTCACGCGTCCACCCCATGTGCCAGTACTCCTCGGGAGTAAGGAACGCTCTAGGTGTCCCCCTTGAGCCGCACCCTAGGGCTCCCAATGGCGGAGCACTGGGCCCAAGAGGCGCGGGCAGGGAGGCGCCCCCAAGTCACGGGGTGTGACGCCAGCCCCCGCCCCCGCGGAGGGACTGCGATAACTGGGTCCCCGGCCTCAGGTGGACGAGTCGGAGAAAGCAACGAGACACAAGTGGCGAAGGTCACCCGCGGCAACTATGGTGCTGGTGTCGACGCCGAGGGTCGGGCCTCACGAGGCGCCCCTCACGCGCGAAGAACCTATGCGAGGTAATTTGTTGGTTCACTTCTCTAAGGCGTGACTGCTGGCCGCATGAACCTCAAGTGTTCAGGTCACACCTCTCCCATCATATCATTTACGCATGCTATCATAACTTCTGCTGCACCCATTCGGCGATCTGACATCTTACCTTGCTTGCATCTTTGGGCGATCTACCCCCCCCCCCCGGCTCGGGGGCTCCGGCCAGTGTGCGTCGCCCTGTCGAGGGACCTGGGGAGGCCCCGCGGCTCCCCACGGCCACAATCAACTGGATGAAATGGGGGCCACTTGAGCGTTAAAAGGGGGCTCCTGAGCATCAAGCCTCAAGGGCCTTACCGGTCATAAAGCCACCTGCCACCCTTGATGCCATCCATGGACATTCGGTCGTTATCAGGGGTGGCAGGGCTTGACCCCGTAGTTGTGTTCGTTCATTGGCCGCAAGCAATGACGGTCGGGAAATGTGCGGGACCGGGTCTTGGCGACGCAGAGCCGCTTGAACGTCAAAGGAGGCTCTTGAGCATCGCGCCTCAGGAGCCTTACCGGTCACAAAGCCACTTGGCCACCCTGGTGCCGTCCAGGTTCATTCGGTCGGTATCACGGGTATCAGGGCCTTGCCCCGTGAGACGCCACATGATGGTAGGGAAATGTGCAAGACTGGTACCTGCCGACGTAGAGTAGTAGAAAAGCCCTCAAGCAGTCTCAGGAGAAGGTGGAAACATCCCGGAGCCGGAGCACCCTCGCGTTCTCCCTACAATTCTCGCGGGACCTGCATCAACTCGCGGCACCTCGCATCGTCCTTCAATCCTTCTGGAACCTACTTCATCCCGTGACACTCTCACGTAATAACGAGCCGATCCTGCATACGCCCAGGGCCCCCCGAGGACCCGGAAGGGGTCCATCCCACGCCTAGTGGCAGCCCAACGCTCCGCCCTGGGGAGAAGACGGAGTCAATCAATACGGTCCACGAATGACCCAAAGGAATGAGGTGCCTATGCCTCGGGGGTAGGGACACTCGCGAGGCCAAAGCGTCCTCGCGACCTCCCATACACGCCCCCACCGTGACACTCTCACGTAATAAAGAGCTAAGACTGTATACACCCAGGCCCCCACGAGGACGCCGAAGGGGTCCATCCCACGCCTAGTGGCAGCCCTAAGCTCTGCGCTGGGGAGAAGACGGAGGCAATCAACTTAGTCCGCCAATGATTATGCCCGCAGCAGGGGGAGATGGTGGCGGAGATTAGCCTAGGTGCCGGACGCGGAGTTTGCTTGCTTCTTCTTGGAGCTTGAATTATCCTCTGCTGAACTTAAATTTGCCGATTTCAGAGTCGGTGTCTGAAAAACAAAATGGGGGGGGGGATTTTCTCTTGCGTTGTCTCATTTCCCCGGCTTTGAAGCCTCCTTTTCTAGATGACATTTTCTGAGGAGCTAAACACTCCGCACTACCCCTAGGCGCCAAGCAGCGTGAAAGCAAGGATTTTTCATCCCAGGGGCAAACGTTTTCAGCAGCCGATCCCCGCTCGGGGGTGCGGATCATGCACGATACCACCACAAAGAGTCTCGGGAAGCCTCAGGGCACCCTGGGGCGATGACCAAAGGGACGGAATGGGGAATCTCTCAAACGTCAAAGGGGGCTCCTGATCATCGAGCCTCGGGAGCCTTACAGGTCATAAGGCCACTCGCCACCCCTGGTGCCATCCTAGAGCTCCGGTCGGTGTCAGGGGCGGCGGGGCCCTGCCCCGTGAACTGCGTCCAACCTAACGGCGATGGGGAAATGTGGGGGACCGGGACCCACAAACATAGAGTACCGAAAAGGTCTCCACCCTGTCCCACCGACAAAGCAGGAGCTACTCAGGAGTAGCTGCGGAAGGGTCGGCGCAAATCGATGAGCAAAGTACCCCGCTATCTCAAATGGCGGACATCTGGTTTCGCGTCGAATTAAAAACACGCATACTAAGAAAGGATGCAGGGCCTAAGGACTAAGCTGCAGCGAGGAACAAGGCCATCGACCAAGCGTACAGCGGCACAAACGATGCCTCGGGAAGATGGGACCTCCTGAGGGCCCTGGCCGCTGTTGCCCCTGAGCAACGGCTGGGTCATCGACGGGCCCTATGCAAGGAAGCCAAGCCGCAACAACTACCAGCGAGAAAGTCGTCGATTCACGAGTGAAAGGAAAAAGGGAGAACGGCGAAGGTAGCATACAAAAGTCTAACGGTCGAGAGGGCAGAGTTCATAGTCCAAACGTTACAGGGACAGGGAAACAGATGCTGGGTGACGTCTAGGGGGAGAGGCCGCCGACACCGCCCTTGGCGCCAGCAGGCTCGGCGTCGGAGCCCTCCTCCTCACTGGAGACGGACACCCGGACGTACCGCTCCACCATGGTGTCCACGCGCGTGCGCACTTCGTCCCGGAGAAGACGCCAGGACTCAGCAGACACCGGCTCAATAGGGAGTTGGAGATCAAGTTGCGGGAAAAGGCGGCACAGGTTGGAGAAGAAACGCGTCAAGGCAAGGCCCACAAGCTTGCGTTAGTCGTACGTGTTGTCCTCCTCCACACGGGACACGCCGTCCTCTAGCGTCTCCACCACCTTCTCGAAGAAGGCGAGGCGACCGTCGCTCCTCACCCTTGGCAGCTCCGTGGGGTCCCCCACGAATCGGCGCGTCGCGCGTGCCGCCCGGCTCGCGATGCCCTCGAACTTCTTGGCATGCTGGGACTCCATCATCCGGGCGTACACCACCTCATCCTGGGAGGCCTGAACAGCATCGGTCGCCTCCTGGACCTGCCTCTGCAGCTCCGCCTTGGCCTCCGCTTCGCCCTCGCGGGCGGCCTCGGCACTCTCGAGCTGAGCCCGCAGCCCCTCCGCCTCCTCCTGAAGCTCACCAAGCTTGAGCTTCTTGGCTGCGGGCGCTCTAGAGAAAAGGCAATATCAACCACGAAGCAGCAGACGGGACAGCAAGGAAAGGGGGTGCAAGCGAGGCACTTACTCATCGGTCAGAGCCTAGCGGCGATGGATGCGCGGCGACCCTCAGGGCCCTCCGTCACTGTCCTCAGGGGCGGACAAGGGCGCGGACAGAGCCGCGCGTTTCCCCCTACCAGGATCGCCTCCAGGAGACACCATGGAAGAAGAAGAAACGGAGGGAAGAAGAGGTTTTTCTCGGCGGAGCAAAGGAACCAAAGAGGAAGCTCAAGATCGCACTTCCTCCCACTTTGCCAGGGGCGGGGCAGATTTATAAGGGAACCACGGCCACCAACCGTCGTGGTAGCGCGAGCGACGCGCGTCCCTCGGGGGCCTCGAGGTGGGTCGGCGGGCGCGCTGCTGCCCACGTTGCGTCACCTGACAACCGAGCGGTCACGTCCGTGAGGGCCCTTGGGCGTGGGCAGGCTGCGCCTGTTCCATTCAGTGAGTAACAATGATGGCCGGCATGGCTCTTGGAGATTGTGCCATCGTGGTCTGGTGCGCCCCGGACGCCTCGAGGAGCGAGAGCGTCGCCGCATGGCGGCTGGACACGTGTGTCGCCTGGCCCGCAGGCAATTGGGGCCCACAACGCTTCAGGCCGCTCTCAAGGCTTCGCCAAGAAGCCAACCCAGGCACTCATTGGGCCAGGGGGCTACTGTCGGCGTTCTGAGAATGGGGGTACCCAGACTTACCTGCCTGCGGCCCAGGGTTGGCCCACTTCATCGACCAAAAACCAACAAGCTCGAAACCACTCAATGCAAGGCCATAGCGAGGTGCCAAGCCTCGCGAGGAGGAACTGCTTCAAGACCCGCATGTGGCCTCTTCAGGACCCCTATGGAGCGGCAGATATTCTTAGGCAAGGCCTGGCCTCAGGAGTCGAGGATGACGCGGGGAAAGAACAGGCAAGCAGCGGATTGCAGGATGGTGGAGTTTCCCCTTTCATGCAAGGGAGGAAAGGGCGTACGCGGGTTCCCAAGGCATCTTCCAAAGGTTTTCTTTCTGGTGCAACAAAGCCATCATCACGAGCGAGCAGGACATACGTCATCCCTGGACCCGCCCCTGCAGCGCTGGTAGCCACTTTTGCAGTCCAAAACCACCTTTTGGCAGGGGAACACGTTCCCCTCTTCATCTTCAAAGTTGGCTATTGTAGGATCCCTTCCCGTCCTTGCAAAGAGGGAAGAGGACCCGGCCCGCCGCTACATATAGAGGATAGGTTACTTCGTTGAGGGGGATCCCATCCCATCCGCCCTGATCCGATCCATTCATATTCGCCCACCGGCATCGCACAAAGGCCACCCAGCCTCCGGAGGCCCTCGAACACTTTACTAGTTCATCCACCAACCTCCACGAGAGGCAATCCGACAAAGCAAGAGTAGGGTATTACGGTTCTCAGCGGGCCGAACCTGGGTAAACTGCCGTGTTCTGTGTCTTCCTCACCATGGAGTGAGTTCTGTGCCATCCCCAGCGAGTAGTGAGTTAGGTGAGGCGAGCTCAAGAGAAATCTTCGTACATGCCCCTGAGTTCGAATATTTAGGGTTTGGATGATCCCGAAATCCGACAGGAGGGGCTATTTATACCTCAGGTGAAAACGGTCAGAAGCACAATCTTCGGACGAAACTGCCACTGCGCTTTCGTCTCCGCACGACATGTGCTACCCATGTACGAAGCGGTGGAGATAGTGGAGATCGTGGTTATCCTATCGTGAGTAGTGGGTGCAGTTAAGGTGGTAAAGGTAAAAAAATATTATTATTTTTTTGAAATTTGAGGATTTTGTAGCAAAGACATCAGCTGACAAGGACTCGGTGAGGACTTTGAACAAGTGTCAAATAGAACGCATATGAAATATTAAGAATAGACTGGGTTGAGCTTAGCATAGAGGAGAGACGGGTCCGATCACATTCACTTAGAAGAAATACCAACTTGAAGACTTAGCAATAAGTGAATGTTGTGGAGGTCATTGAAAGCACATAAATAGTCAATGAAGATCATCACAAAAAAATTTGAAGATTTCGAAAAAAATTGAAGACTTTGAAAACTTTGAGGAATTTGTGAAAAGTCTCAAATTTGAAGAATTTCAACTTTGAAGAATTTCAAATTTGGTGGTGGCGTGACCCACCGTATAAGAATTATGATTTCACGTGCCGCGTACAATTGTAGTAGGGTCGTGAGAATCAAATTCTTCGTTAATTTTGTTCACACTGAGAGAGTTATTCTTCATTGATTGAAGAAAAACGTTACTTCTGTGTTGCGCATCTAAGTCATCGACTTTGCATAAGTGTTAGGATATTTAGCTCACACCGCAACTTGGAAAGACTTCTCTCATCCAAGGGTTTGTGAAGATATCTGCTAGTTGGCCATCAGTCTTCACATGGTCGATGATGATATTGCCCTTGAGTACATGATCACGAAGAAAACGATGACGAATTTGGATGTGCTAGGTATTCGAGTGTTGTACTGGGTTGTAGGCGATCTTGATTGCACTGTCATTGTCGTAGTAGAGGGGCACATTCTTCATGTTGATGACGTAGTCTTTGAGGATTTGCTTCATCCATAGCAGTTGTGCACAGCAAGATCCAGCAGCAATATATTGAGCTTCAGCAGTGGAGAGTGATACACAGTTCTGCTTCTTTGAGGACTAGCAGACTAAAGATCTTTCGAGGAAATGACATGTGTGTGACTTCCGATCCACATGGTCACCAGCATAATCAGAATCAGAATATCCAACGAAGTGAAGATTTGAGCCCTTGGGGTACCATAATCCTAGTGTTGGTGTGTGAGCTAGATATCGAAGAATATGTTTCACAGACTTATGTTGTGATTCATTCGGTTTTGCTTGAATACGTGCACACATGAAAACACTAAGCATAATATCTGGCCTAGATGCACACAAGTACAATAAACAGTCAATCATAGAACAATATACCTGCTCATCGAAATCTATACCATTTTCGTCAGTGCAGAGGTGGCCGTTGGTAGGCATAGGAATCTTAACGCCTTTGCATTCATACATGCCAAATTTCCTCAAAACATCCTTGGGGTATATCTCTTGAGATATGAAGATTCCATTGCATTCTTGACAAATTTGCACACCTATGAAGAATTTCAGCTCCCCCATCATGGACATTTGATATTCTTCACCCATCATGTAGGCAAATTCATCACTGTAACGTGTGTCAGTACAACCAAAAATTATGTCGTCGACATATATTTGGCACACAAATAGTTTATTGTCATAGGATGTTGTGAAAAGAGTAGGATCAAGTGAACCGGGTTTGAAGCCTTTCTTCATGAGGAATTCCTTCAATGTATCATACCATGCCCGAGGGGCTTGCTTGAGGCCATAGAGTGCCTTTTTGAGTTTGAAGACTTTGTTAGGGTGCTTCGGGTCTTCAAAACCTGGGGGCTGAGCAACATATACTTCTTACTCAAGCTTACCTTTGAGGAATGCACTTTTCACATCCATTTCATAAATAATAATATTGTGATGGTTAGCATAAGAAAGCAATATTCGAATAGCTTCAAGTCTAGCAACAGGTGCAAATATTCATCAAAGTCAATTCCTTCAACCTGTGTGTAGCCTTGGGTTACAAGTCGTGCCTTGTTTCTCATAACCTGACCATCCTCATCTTGCTTGTTTCGGTATATCCACTTGGTGCCGATGATATTGTGCTTCCAAGAATCGGGTCTTTTGACTAGTTCCCATACGTCATTTATCTTGAAATGAAGAAATTTATCTTGCATGGCTTGAACCCACTTAGGTTGCATGAAGGCTTCAGCAACTTTTGAGGGTTCTCTGATAGACATAAAGGAGGAATGCCCGCAAAAATTAACTAAATGTGAAGCTTTTGAGTGAGTGAGAGGACCTGCCTCATTAATGTCATCGAGGATTTAGTCAATTTCCACTTCATTTGCATTCCTATGATGTGTTGGTTGAAGACTTCGGTTGGGATGAGGAATTTGATCTGGAGCATTTTCCTCAGGTGCACCCGCTTGAATTTCATCATTGTTGGGGACGACTTCTTCAAGAATGGCTTGTTCCTCAGTAGGAATGATATCTTCAGTAGCCTTGTGCTTAATAGCTTGCTCGGGAGTCAATTTATCTCGCACATGAGGCAGTTGCTTTCTTTGCAAGCCATTAGTTTCATCAAACCGCACATCTACACTTTCAACAACCTTGTTGTGATCGGTGTTCAAGATTCTGTAGGTGTGCGAGTCCTTTCCATAACCAAGCATAAAACCCTCATGTGCTTTAGGTGCAAACTTTGGGCTATGGTGAGGATCTCTAATCCAGCATCTTGCACAGAAGACTTTGAAATAACTTACATTAGGTTTCTTGTCAATGAGGAGTTCGTATGAGGTTTTCCTGAGGAATTTGTGAAGATATACCTTCTTGATGATGTGGCAAATAGTGTTGATTGTCTCAGGACAAAAGTGACGAGGAGTCTGATATTCTTCAAGCATAGTTCGTGCCATTTCAACCAGAGTCATGTTCTTGCGCTCAACGACGCCATTCTATTGAGGAGTATAAGGAGCAGACAATTCGTGAGTAATACCAAGTTCATCAAGACCAGTATTCTTGAATTTTGTCACATTATCACTCCTGATGTGTTTGATCTTGACGTCGAAGTTCGTTGAGGCCCTTGAGGAAAATCGTTTGAAGACTTCCTGCACTTCAATTTTGTAGGCAATGATGTGTACCCCAAGTATAACGAGAATAGTCATCAACGATGACAAAGCCATATAGAGATGTCGCATTGGTTAGAGTAGCATAATGAGTAGGTCCAAAGATTTCCATATGAAGCAATTCAATCGGATGAGTAGTAGTCATGATAGTCTTCGAGGGGTGTTTGGATCTGGTCATTTTTCCACACTGACAAGCACCGCAGAGATGGTCGTTGAGGAATTTGACGGTTTCGATGCCAATGACATGCTTCTTCTTCGCTAGTGTGTTCAAATTCCTCATGCCTGTATGACCTAGTCATTGATTTCATAGCCAGCCTCCAGATGTTTTTGCTAGTAGACACATGGTTGGTTGAGGACCTACAGAGAAGTCAACAATATACAAGTCTCCTCTCCTAAAGCCTTCGAAGACTTTGGATTTGTCAGATTCCATGATGATTACACATCTATATTTTCCTAAGATGAGGATCATATCAAGATCACAAAGCATTGAGACTGACATGAGGTTAAACCCAAGGGATTCAACAAGCATGACTTTGTCCATGTGTCGATCCTTAGAGATAGCCACTTTACCCAGTCCCAATACCTTGGTTTTACCTTTGTCAGCGTAGGTGATATGCTTCAGTGGTGATGGAGTCAATGGAATATTCATCAATACGGTTTTATCACCAGTCATGTGATTTACTCATCCACTGTCAAGAACTGACTCTGTGTTCTTGGGTTGATCATCCTGCACATGAATTAGTACAGCTTACCATCTCATATGCTTCATATCTGAAGAATACTATATCAATTTCATCAGACTTGAATTTCATCACAAAAAGTAAATTTGAGGACGAGTGAAATGTTGGATCATTTCATCATTTTTAGCTTGCGTCCTATCAACCAATTTCCTCATGTCTCCAGCAAATTCTTCACATGATGACTTTCATCTGGAGACCTGACCTGCGGAAGTGATTAGTTTGACTTCTTCACCACCCATATCCGAAGGGGTGGCAAAGAGTTCATCATCCTACGAGCACCATATGAGAATGGAGGCATTGAAGTTAATGCACTTCTTTTCACAGTAGGGGGTTAGAGTACTCAAATGAGTAGGCAGAGAAATTCTTTCAGGACTTATGAACGTAATAATTTGAGGAATAGTGCACATATTCATGTCCCTTGTAGTTTCCCTGCATATCAGAAGCATTAGTGCGAGTACGAGCATAATTTTTCCCATTTAGGGAATTTTATCCTCGTGAAGACTTTGGTCCACCTGATGAATTTGATCTGAGGTTCGGGTTCTTCGCTGGTGGTGTCATGAGGACATTCACTTGAAGATTTTCCAAGCAACTTTTGGGAACCCATATTTTCCTTAGGGGAGGTCCATTCATGCAGTTAGTTCCATCATATCGAGCAAATACTTCACCAGATTGATTTTTGGACAGTTTATAGTTGGAGTCAAATGACTATCAGAGGAATAAGACATTTCACATGGAAATCTTGTTAGAGTGGATGGATCATTGGGAGGTCCTTTTGCAGCAACCCTTGAGGTTTTGGGGTACTGCTCAGGTTTCCAGTATGACCCATCAACGTACAGTTTCTCTCAAAGGCAATGCCCTCTTTCCTCGGGTTCCCGTTCATAATCTGTTTTTTGAACACATCGCAAAGGGTTTGATGCCCTTTGAGAGTTTTGTATATGCCTGTCACATACGATTCCTTCAATCCTGCATTTTCATCAGTAGCATTTGTGGTTTCCTCAAGTGAAGAATTTGATACAACATTAATAGTTGAAGAATTTGTAGCGATAAAAGCATTTGAGGTTTCAGGTGAAGAATCAGCAGTTTCACGTTCGATGCATTTCACACATGGTGGAATGAATTCTTCATGAGCGGTACTGATCTATTGAGCAAGAATGAATCATTTTCCATTTGAAGATCATCAAGAGACATTTTCAACTTCTCAAATTCAAGCTTCCTTTGAAGAAATTCATAGGAAAGCTTCTCATGACCAGCCAAGAGTGTACCTTAACGATCTTTAAGTGTATCAAATCTAGACTGAAGACTTTGAACATCTTCAGTGAGGATTCGAGTATGATTCATTTCATCATTCAACAGATCATCACTTTTGTCTAGCAGTTTCGCCAGCTTTTTAGTAGCACTTTGATGCTTAGTGGCAATGTTGGCAAGTTTATAATAACTGGGCTTTTGATAATCATCAGGTTCACAGTCACTAGAATTAGAGGAGGATGTGTGGTTTGGTACCTTTTAACCTTTTTCCATGAAGCAATAGGTTGGAGCGAAGTCATCATCATATTCATCAGTGTAGTTGACGTTGTCATTTTCTTCAAGGTCTAAGATCGACTTGCAGACGAATGTGGTAGCAAGTGCAAGAGTTGCCACACCAGATTCTGACTCCACTTCAGAACCTTCCTGTTCATCGCATTCCTCAGATTCTTCTTCAGAATCCATTTCATTGCCAGTGAGTGTCCGAGCCTTTCTAAAACTAGTATTCTTGTGCAATGAGGACTTTGAAGGTTTATTCTTTTTCTTCGAATCGTTAGAACTTTCATCCTTGTATTTCTTCTTTCTTGATTCCTTCACCCAGCAAGGACAGCGAGCAATGTAGTGACCAGATTTCTTGCATTTGTGGCAGGTTCTTTTCTTGTAGTCCTTAGCTGAAGATTATGATTTCCTCATATCTTTTTTTGTAGACTTTCTGAACTAGCCACGCTTTGTGAACTTCTGAAATTTCCTCACGAGCATAGCAAGTTCCTGCCCAAGTTCTTCAGGATCACCAAGACTGCAGTCAGATTCTTCTTCTTCATATGAGGAAACAGCCTCTACCTTCAGCGCACGAGGTCTGGAATAGCTTGGTCCATATAGATCTCTCTTTTCTTATTGTTGGAATTCATGAGTATTGAGTCTCTCAAGTATATCACCAGGATAAGGCATCTTGTAGTCTCTTCGTTCTTGGATCATCAGAAACACTGTGTCAAAAGATGGATCAAGAGATCGTAGCAGTTTCTTCACAACTTAATGGTCATTGATGTCTCTGCCTCCCAGAGCTTGTAATTCATTTCAGATGTCAGTGAGGCGAGGAAAGGTATCTTGGCAGCTTTCATTATCAAGCCTCTTGAAACGGTTGAAGAGATTGCAAATAACATCAACACGAGAGTCACGCTGTGTGGAGACTCCCTCGCTGACTTTGGACAGCCTATCTCACATAAGCTTAGCTGAGTCCAAAGGATTGACTCTGCCATACTGACCTTTGCTCAGATGACCACAGATGATATTCTTTGCTTGCGAGTCGAGTTGCTTGAACTTCTTCACATCAGCGGCAGAGATACTTGCAGTGATGGAGGGAACACCATTTTCCACAATCTACCAAAGATCATTGTCAATTGCTTGAAGATGCATTTGCATCTTGGTCTTCCAGTAGGGGAAGTCCTTTCCTTTGAAGGTAAGACAACCTGCAGTAACCTTGATCATACCAGCGGTCGACATAACTGAAACTCCAAGCGGTTAAACCAAAATCACAAAGAGCAAGGAAGTACCTTGCTCTAATACCAATTGAAAGAGAATTATATCGACTAGAGGGGGAGAATAGGCGATTTTTACAAATTCAACACTGAGGAAATTCCTAGTGAGGACATTCCTCAGTCATGAACTGAGTGCAACAGAAATAGGACTTAGGCAGAAGTGATAAAACGACTACAACAAAGTACCGAGCGTGAATTTAGAGAAACGGTTTGCACTAGTCACATATACATGATAAGCAGGTGATGAATAACTTAGGTGAAGAATTTAAGGTGAGGAATTCAGAGAAAGTCTTTAGTCAAATTCTTCAAACAGTATAGTGAAAATCTTCAACATGCAATTTGAGGAAATGAAAAGAGATGAAGAAATAGAACTAGTAGCTTGACGAAGACAGTTGTTGATGACCCAGTTTTAACTGCTATGACAATTGTATGCATGGTTTGCAGCGGCTTGGTATTGAAACCAAAGGACACACAGTCCCAGGACACACAGTCCAGGGACACACAGTCCCTACCGTATTCTCCTTGAGCTAAGGACACACAGTTCTCACCCAACACTCATGGTAAGTATTCAGGGCAGACTTCCAAACCCTCGCAAACTCGGTCACCCGGCAATCCACAATTGAATGTTGGATGCTCTAGACCATGACGCCTAGCCATCTGGAGGATGCACGATATTCAAAGGTACCAAGCATCGGTTCCACATAGGAATAACTTCTTCAGTGATGCTCAATCACTTGGGTTTTAGTTTGGGTTTTGGTGTTTGGGGTATTTCCTCACTTGATGATTTTCTCTCAAAGTCCTCAAGAAATTGGCTTGCTCTAAATGACAGGTGACAGTTTCTCTCGGAGCAGCCAAGCAGCTAGTCGTCGTGGGGGGTGGCTATTTATATCCTCGGAGCATCCCGACATGATTTGACATTAATGCCCTTAATGATATGACCATGGTAGATGAGATTTGGGACAGGTGGCGCGTGGCGCGGCAACGGTTGGAAGTTTCAACTGTGGAAGTCCTCATGTCTCTCATGTTCCTCGCTTTGAGGACCTCGTAGGTGTAGCTTTGAGTTGACTATCATGAAAACTTTCTTTCCATCATGTTACCTCGACCCCCTTTAACAGTACGGTGTTCCTATGACTCAAGAATGAAGAAAATGAAACAGAAAGAGTAAATCTTCAAGCTTCAAAGTCTTCAGATTATTTTCTTCGGGACACACCGAATTCCTCATCTTCAATGTCTTGATGAGGAATATCATTTTCATCGCAATTTCTTCGTGATCAAAGTCTTCATGGAATGACCAAAGTCTTCATCCGAAGACATACATTTTTAGGGGTCGATATTCATCGAATAACCCGAACTCCTTAGGAACTTATTGAGCCTGTGTACAGTTGCAAACTTATTATTCTCTTAACCTATAAGTCTCCAAACCAACAAAATTACTAAGGTGCACTAGATGCACTTACAATCTCCCTATTTTTGGTGGTTGATGACAAATAGGTTAAGTTTTCAACGGGGATAATAATATGAAATGTAACTACAGAGTGTTAGACAGCAAATATGTGCATTGATGATATATATCATGGAGATATCCCCCTACATCTTGTAATTCATGCATGCATTTGACATATAGTATGAGGAATTTGAAATGCATGATGAAAAAATGGTGTGTGACGAATTTCAGGATGCATGCATTAATTAACTTGAGGAATAAACATGCAAGGAAAAAACATTCAAAAAGTGTCAGAAAACCATCGGGCTTAAGTTACAACTCATTACATCAAAAACTTTAGAAGAAACGAGAGCTTTTAACTTAATAAAGTTTATAAGCCCATAAGTTTGACACGCTTGAACACTAACTCTCAGATTTCTCCCCCTTTGTCATCAAGTGACGAAAAGGGACGAAATTGAGGACTAACGCCCATGAAGAACTTCACTTCTGTGGTGGAGGGGAGGCGCCGGCATTCTTTGTGCCAGTCTTCCTAGTTGGGCCTGTTGCAGCGTCAGCAGGTTCTTCATTACAGTCAGCAGAGCGGAATGAGTCTTTGGGGTATTTTCTTCGGGACACACCAAATTCCTCATCTTCAATGTCTTCATGAGGAATATCATTTTCATCGCAATTTCTTCACGATCAAAGTCTTCAAGGAATTACCAAAGTATTCACCCGAAGACATACATTTTTAGGGGCTGATATTCCACTAGTAGAAAACAGGGCTTTTGTCCACTTGAAGAAATCCCATTAGTCCCGGTTCACCAACGAACCGGGGCCTATGGTGTTATTGGTCCCGGTTCGTGAGGCCAGGGCGCCAAGCGGGCATCGTGGGCCATTGGTCCCGGTTTATCTCAAGCCTTTGGTCCTGGTTCCAGACACGAACCGGGACCAATAGGCAGGGACCATTCGTATCCCCCATTAGTCCCGGTTGGTGGGTCAAACCACGACCAGGTGGACCGTTCGTATCCCCCTTTAGTCCCGATTAGTAGAGCCAACCGGGACGAAGTGGTGGTGGCAACCATTCATATCACCCTTTAGTACCGGTTGGTGGCTCAACCCGGGACTAAAGGCCCAACCGGTTTGCATTCCGCTTCACGAAAGCACAACCGAAGCCGAGTCTCGCCATTTCTCTGTTCTTCTTCCCCCTCTCTCCTCTCTCGCTCTC
Organism: Hordeum vulgare subsp. vulgare; assembly: GCF_904849725.1. Classification (NCBI taxonomy): domain Eukaryota; kingdom Viridiplantae; phylum Streptophyta; class Magnoliopsida; order Poales; family Poaceae; genus Hordeum; species Hordeum vulgare. The sequence goes on from NC_058522.1 coordinate 138,728,181, forward strand.
TTATTCCCCTCTCTTCTTCCCTTCTCTTCTTCCACCATGTCAACTGAATTCATAGAGGTGCTCGCACATGGCAACAACAACCTCGATGTCGTGTACACGGACGAGAGCAGGGAGGTGCCACATTTTCTTAGACAGTTGAAGGAACAGTGGCTTGACGGCGCGGTGGATCGTGAGAACTTCTTGGGGCTTCATCTAGAGTACACGGCCCATCAACGAGGTGCTGCCATCATCCAATTATGTTTCAAACACCATGTCTTGATCTTCCAATGGGCGAGGTATGTTTTGAGGATTTCTTTGATCCAAGGTTATGAAAATTGCATATATATATAGTGATTTATTTAGGTTCCATTGGATAGCAATATGAAGTTTCTATATATGTTCCATTGGATAGTTAATTGAGGGTTTCTTGATCAATTCATATGATATGAAAATTGCATAGGACCGATAGCTATATGTTACTTTTGGATTCCTATAAAGATTAATTTCTCTTTAGTTGTAGTGAAACAATTTTATGCGGCGTCCTTCGATCCAAGGTTATGAAAATTGTATATAGCTAGTGATCTCTCTAGGTTCCATTGGATAGCAATATGATATGTCATAGTTATGAAAATTGCATATAGCTAGTGATCTCTCTAGGTTCCGTTGGATAGCTATAGTGATCTCTCTAGGTTACATTGGATAGCAATATGCAATATGTCTAGCTTGATGCATATTTGCAAAACCGTGGGAGAATATATATATATATATATATATCATAGTTAATTTACATTTTCTTGATAAATTCATAGGATATGAAAATTGCATAGGATAGCAATATGTTCCATTTGAATCCTAAAGATAACTTTCTCTTTAGTTGTAGTGAAACATTTTTTCTTGTTGCAGCAGTATGTAACATTTGTTCCATTTTAATTTGTTGTTGTTGCAGTAGTGACAAGCATTGTCCAGAACTCATGGACTTCCTTTGCAGCAGCATCAGTTTTGTTATCATTGACATAACGAACGACGAGCTGAAGATGAGGCACAGCTTCGATATTGAGATACCAGCTGATTGCCTCATTGATCTCCAACAGGAATTCAGGCTTTGACATGAGAGGACTTCGATGGCTCATATGGCAGTCGCCTTGATCGACGAGGAGTATGTTGATATGAAGACCAAATTCCCAAAGTCTCAATGCAGACTTTGGGAGAAGGCCCCACTTGATCGTATCAACATTGAGTATGCAGCGAAAGATGCATACATTTCATACGAGTTGTACCGCAAGATTCGAGTCATCAACTATGGCTGGCGTCACCTCAGAGTAGGTGGACATTCTAATTCAGACGATTCACACGAGTAGTGTTCACAACGGCGAACACTTGTATATATATCTACGCTAGTTATTATTATGTACTGTTTGGACTAGTATCATTATGTACTACTTGGACCAATTTATATATGTCTAGTTTCTGTTTGTGTCATTATAGTTTTCAAATTCGAATGGTTTAGCCCTTTCTAACTTCATTTTCTACTTTTGAATGGTTTAGCCCTTTCTAACTTCATGGTATCATGCATTTCGACCACATATATATACAAAAAGTCTTCAGTTCAAATAAGTTCAAGAAAATGAAATCCCTTTTGTAACAGATCGTTTTTTATTAAAACAGTCATTTAAAATAACCTAAAACCTACCAAATTGAATATAATGATAAAACAAAGTCATATTAAATAGTACGAAAAAGAATCACTCAAAAAACTAGTTTTCAGTAACTTTATTCACAAAATTAAATAAATAAAGTGAAAAACGAAACATCCACTAAATGCAAGAAAAATACCAAATGAACTCAGGAAGTGTTAAGAATTGATGATTTGGCCATGAATGGTGCATTTTGAACACACAAAAAGTCTTGAGTTCAAATAAGTTCAAAAAATGAAATCCCTTTTGTAACAGACCTGTTTTTGACTAAAAACCCTAATACTTCGAAAGAGATTGTCCGATTTGTATAAGAAGTACATCCAATTTTTTCCGCAACCCTCTCAACTTTTTAGCACATGCTATGTGGGTGAAATGATGATACTATACCAACTTTCAACATATTCAGAGTTCATTTGTAGTGCTTTTGAATTTCTGGGCCATTTAGCTCAAAAAAATCACTAAATGCATGAAAATACCAAATGAACTCACGAAGTGTTGAAAATTGATGATGTGGCCTTGAATGGTGCATTTTGAACACACACAAATTCTTGAGTTCAAATAAGTTCAAAAAAATGAAATCCCTTCTGTAACTCATCTGTTTTTGATTAAAAACCCTCATACTTCGAAAGAGATTGTCCTATTTGTACACGAAGTGCATCCAGTTTTTGCTGCAACCCTCTCAAATTTTTAGCACATGCTATGTGGGTGAAATGATGATACCATGGCAACTTTCAACCTATTCAGAGTTCATTTGTAGTGCTTTTCAATTCGTGGGCCATTTAGCTCAAAAAATCAGTAAATGCATGAAAAATACGAAATTAACTCAGAAAGTGTTGAAAATTGATGATGTGGCATTGAATGGTGCATTTTGAACACACACAAAATCTTGAGCTAAATAAGTTCAAAAAGATGAAATCCCTTTTATAACAGATTTGTTTTTGATTAAAACCCCTCATACTTCGAAAGAGATTATCCAATTTGTACACCAAGTGCATCCAGTTTTTTCGCAACCCTCTCAACTTTTTAGCACATGCTATGTGGGTAAAATTATGATACCATGCGAACTTTCAAGCTATTCAAAGTTCATTTGTTGTGCTTTTCAATTTCTGGGCCATTTAGCTCAAAAAAATCAGTAAATGCATGAAAAATACCAAATGAACTCAAAGAGTGTTGAAAATTGATGATGCGGCCTTGAATGGTGCATTTCGAACACAAAAAAGTCTTGAGTTCAAATAAGTTCAAAAAAATGAAAACCCTTTTGTAACAGATATGTTTTTGATTAAAAACCCTCATACTTTGAAAGAGATTATCCGATTTGTACATGAAGTGCATCCAGTTTTTGCCGCAACCCACTCAACTTTTTAGCACATCCTTTGTGGGTCAAATGATGATACCATGCCAACATCAACCTATTCAGAGTTTATTTGTAGTGCTTTTCAATTTCCAAGCCATTTAGCTCAAAAAATCAGTAAATGCATGAAAAATACCAAATCAACTCAAAAAGTGTTGAAAATTGATGATGTGGCCTTGAATAGTGCATTTCAAACACACAAAAAGTCTTGAGTTCAAATAAGTTCAAAAAATGAAATCCCTTTTGTGACAAATCTGTTTTTGATTAAAAACCGTGATACTTCGAAAGAGATTGTATGATTTCTACACGAAGTGCATGCAGTTTTTGCCAAAACCCTCTCAACTTTTTAGCACATGCTGTGTGGGTGAAATGAAGATACCATGCCAACTTTCAACCTATTCAGAGTTCATTTGTAGTGCTTTTCAATTTCTCGGCCATTTAGCTCAAAAAAAAAAGTAAATGCATGAAAAATACCAAATGAACTCAAAAGTGTTGAAAATTGATGATGTGGCCTTGAATGGTGCATTTCGAACAGACAAAAAGTCTTGAGTTCAAATAAGTTCAAAAAAATGAAATCCCTTTTGTAACACATCTGCTTTTGATTAAAAACCGTTATACTTCGAAAGAGATTGTCAAATTTGTACACGAAATGCATCCAGTTTTTGTCGCAACCCTCTCAACTTTTTAGCACATGTTGTGTAGGTGAAATGATGATACCATGCGAACTTTCAACCTATTCAGAGTTCATTTGTAGTGCTTTTCATTTCTCGGCCATTTACCTCAAAAAATCACTAAATGCATGAAAAATACCAAATGAACTCAGAAAGTCTTGAAAATTGATGATGTGGCCTTGAATGGTGCATTTTCAACACACACACAATCTTGAGCTAAATAAGTTCAAAAAGATGAAATCCCTTTTATAACAGATTTGTTTTTGATTAAAAACCCTCATACTTCGAAAGAGATTGTCCAATTTGTACACGAAGTGCATCCAGTTTTTTCCGCAAGCCTCTCAACTCTTTAGCACATGCTATGTGGGTGAAATTATGATACCATGCCAACTTTCAACCTATTCAGAGTTCATTTGTAGTGTGATTCAATTTCTGGGCCATTTAGCTCAAAAAAAATCATGATACTTCGAAAGAGATTGTCCGATTTGTACACGAAGTGCATCCAGTTTTTGTCGCAACCCTCTCCACTTTTTAGCACATGCTCTTTGGGTGAAATAATGATACCATTCCAACTTTCAACCTATTGAGAGTTCATTTGTAATGCTTTTCAATTTCTAGGCCATTTAGCTCAAAAAAAAAGTAAATGCATGAAAAATACCAAATGAACTCAAAAGTGTTGAAAATTGATGATATGGCCTTGAATGGTGCATTTCGAACAGACAAAAAGTCTTGAGTTCAAATAAGTTCAAAAAAATGAAATCCCTTTTGTAACACATCTGCTTTTGATTAAAAACCGTTATACTTCGAAAGAGATTGTCAAATTTGTACACGAAGTGCATCCAGTTTTTGTCGCAACCCTATCAACTTTTTAGCACATGTTGTGTAGGTGAAATGATGATACCATGCCAACTTTCAACCTATTCAGAGTTCATTTGTAGTGCTTTTCATTTCTCGGCCATTAAGCTCAAAAAAATAGTAAATGCATGAAAAATACCAAATGAACTGAAAAGAGTTGAAAATTGATGATGTGGACTTGAATGGTGCATTTTGAACACACAAAAAGTCTTGAGTTAAATAAATTCAAAAAAATGAAATCCTTTTTGTAACACATCTAATTTTGATTAAAACCCTCATACTTCGAATGAGATTGTCCGATTTGTACACAAAGTGCATCCAGATTTTGCCGCAACACTCTCAACTTTTTAGCACATGAAATCCCTTTTATAACAGATTTGTTTTTGATTAAAACCCCTCATACTTTGAAAGAGATTATCCAATTTGTACACCAAGTGCATCCAGTTTTTGCCGCAACCCTCTCAACTTTTTAGCACATGCTATCTGGGTGAAACGATGATACCATGCCAACTTTCAACCTATTTAGAGTTCATTTGTAGTGCTTTTCAATTTCTAGGCCATTTAGCTCAAAAAATCAGTAAATGCATGAAAAATACCAAATGAACTCAGAAAGTGTTGAAAATTGATGATGTGGCCTTCAATGGTGCATTTTCAACACACACAAAATCTTGAGCCAAATAAGTTCAAAAAGATGAAATCCCTTTTATAACAGATTTGTTTTTGATTAAAAACCCTCATACTTCGAAAGAGATTGTCCAATTTGTACAGAAGTGCATCCAGTTTTTTCCGCAAGCCTCTCAACTCTTTAGCACATGCTATGTGGGTGAAATTATGATACCATGCCAACTTTCAACCTATTCAGAGTTCATTTGTAGTGTGATTCAATTTCTGGGCCATTTAGCTCAAAAAAAATCAGTAAATGCATGAAAAATACCAAATGAACTCAGAAAGTGTTGAATTTGATGATGTGGCCTTGAATGGTGCATTTTGAACACACAAAAAGTCTTGAATTCAAATAAGTTTAGAAAAATGAAATCCCTTTTCTACCACATCTGTTTTTGATTAAAAAAACTCATACTTTGAAAGAGATTGTCCGATCTGTACACGAAGTGCATCCAGTTCTTGCCTCAACCCTCTCAACATTTTAGCACATGCTATGTGGATGAAATGATGATACCATGCCAACTTTCAAGCTATTCAAAGTTAATTTGTTGTGCTTTTCAATTTCTGGGCCATTTAGCTCAAAAAATAAGTAAATGCATGAAAAATACAAAATGAACTCTGGAAGTGTTGAAAATTGATGATGTGGCCTTGAATGGTGCATATCGAACACACAAAAATTCTTGAGTTCAAATAAGTTGAAAAGAAATGAAATCCCTTTTGTAACATATCTGTTTTTGATTAAAAACCCTCATACTCCGAAAGAGATTGTCCGATTTGTACAGAAAGTGCATCCACTTTTTGTCGCAACCCTCTCAACTTTTTAGCACATGCTGTGTGGCTGAAATGATGATACCATGCCAAATTTCAACCTATTCAGAATTCATTTGTAGTGGTTTTCAATTTCTAGGCCATTTAGCTCAAAAAATCAGTAAATCCATGAAAAATACCAAATGAACTCAAAATTGTTGAAAATTTATGATGTGGCCTTGAATGGTGCATTTTGAACACACAAAATGTCTTGAGTTCAACTAAGTTCAAAAAAATGAAATCCCTTTTGTAACAGATTTGTTTTTGATTAAAAACCTTGATACTTCGAAAAAGATTCTCCAATTTGTACACGAAGTGCATCCAGTTTATGCCGCAACCCTCTCAACTTTTTAGCACATCCTTTGTGGGTGAAATGATGATACCATGCCAACTTTCAACGTATTCAGAGTTTATTTGTAGTGCTTTTCAACTTCCGGGCCATTTAGCTCAAAAAATCAGTAAATGCATGAAAAATACCAAATGAACTCAAAAAGTGTTGAAAATTGATGATGTGGCCTTGAATAGTGCATTTCAAACACACAAAAAGTCTTGAGTTCAAATAAGTTGAAAAAAACGAAATCCCTTTTGTAACAAATTTGTTTTTGATTAAAAATCGTGATACTTCGAAAGAGATTGTCCGATTTGTACACGAAGTGCATCCATTTTTTGCCGAAACCCTCGCAACTTTTTAGCACATGCTGTGTGGGTGAAATGATAATACCATGCCAACTTTAAATCTATTCAGAGTTCATTTGTAGTGCTTTTCAATTTCTCGGCCATTTAGCTCAAAAAAATCAGTAAATAAATGAAAAATACCAAATGAACTCAAAAGTGTTGAAAATTGATGATGTGGCCTTGAATGGTGCATTTCGAACACACAAAAAGTCTTGAGTTCAAATAAGTTCGAAAAAATGAAATCCCTTTTGTAACAGATGTGTTTTTGATTAAAAACCGTGATACTTCGAAAGAGATTGTCCAATTTGTACACGAAGTGCATCTAGTTCATGCCGCAACCCTCTCAACTTTTTAGCACATGTTGTGTAGGTGAAATGATGATACCATGCCAACTTTCAACCTATTGAGAGTTCATTTGTAGTGCTTTTCAATTTCTTGGCCATTAAGCTCAAAAAAATCAGTAAATGCATGAAAAATAACAAATGAACTCAAAAGTGTTGAAAATTGATGATGTGGACTTGAATGGTGAATTTTGAACACACAAAAAGTCTTGAGTTCAAATAAATTCAAAAAAATGAAATCCTTTTTGAAACACATCTATTTTTGATTAAAACCCTCATATTTCGAAAGAGATTGTCCGATTTGTACACAAAGTGCATCCAGATTTTGCCGCAACACTCTCAACTTTTTAGCACATGTTGTGTGGTTGAAACGATGATATCATGCCAACTTTCAACCTATTGAGAGTTCATTTGTAATGCTTTTCAATTTCTGGGCCATTTAGCTCAAAAAATTAGTAAATACATGAAAAATACCAGATAAAATCAGAACGTGTTGAAAATTGATCATGTGGCCTTAAATGGGGATTTCAAACACGCAAAAAGTCTTGAGTTCCAATAAGTTCAAAAAAATGAAATCTCTTTTGTAACAGATCTATTTTTGATTAAAAACCTTGATACTTCGAAAGAGATTATCCGATTTGTACACGAAGTGCATCCAGTTTTTGCCGCAACCCTGTCAACTTTTTAGCACATGCTATGTGGGTGAAATCATGATACCATGCCAACTTTCAACCTATTCACATTTCATTTGTAATGCTTTTTAATTTCTGGGCCATTTAGTTCAAAAAATCAGTAAATGCATGAAAAATACCAAATGAACTCAAAGAGTGTTGAAAATTGATGATGCGGCCTTGAATGGTGCATTTCGAACACACAAAAATTCTTGAGTTCAAATAAGTTAAAAAAATGAAATCCCTTTTGTAACAGATATGTTTTTGATTAAAAACCCTCATACTTTGAAAGAGATTATCCGATTTGTACATGAAGTGCATCCAGTTTTTGCCGCAACCCTCTCAACTTTTTAGCACATGTTGTGTGGGTGAAAAGATGATTCCATGCCAACTTTCAACCTATTTGCAGTTCATTTGTAGTGCTTTAGAATTTCTGGGCCATTTAGCTCAAAAAAACTCACTAAATGCATGAAAAAAACCAAATGAACTCAGAAAGTGTTGAAAATTGATGATGTGGCCTTGAATGGTGCATTTCGAACAAACAAAAAGTCTTGAGTTCAAATAAGTTCGAAAAAATGAAATCCCTTTTGTAACAGATCTGTTTTTGATTAAAAACCCTAATACTTCGAAAGAGATTGTCCAATTTGTACACGAAGTGCATCTAGTTCATGCCGCAACCCTCTCAACTTTTTAGCACATGTTGTGTGGGTGAAATGATGATACCATGCCAACTTTCAACCTATTGAGAGTTCATTTGTAGTGCTTTTCAATTTCTTGGCCATTAAGCTCAAAAAAGATCAGTAAATGCATGAAAAATAACAAATGAACTCAAAAGTGTTGAAAATTGATGATGTGGACTTGAATGGTGAATTTTGAACACACAAAAAGTCTTGAGTTCAAATAAATTCAAAAAAAATGAAATCCTTTTTGAAACACATCTATTTTTGATTAAAACCCTCATATTTCGAAAGAGATTGTCCGATTTGTACACAAAGTGCATCCAGATTTTGCCGCAACACTCTCAACTTTTTAGCACATGTTGTGTGGTTGAAACGATGATATCATGCCAACTTTCAACCTATTGAGAGTTCATTTGTAATGCTTTTCAATTTCTGGGCCATTTAGCTCAAAAAATCAGTAAATACATGAAAAATACCAGATAAAATCAGAACGTGTTGAAAATTGATCATGTGGACTTAAATGGGGATTTCAAACACGCAAAAAGTCTTGAGTTCCAATAAGTTCAAAAAAATGAAATCTCTTTTGTAACAGATCTATTTTTGATTAAAAACCTTGATACTTCGAAAGAGATTATCCGATTTGTACACGAAGTGCATCCAGTTTTTGCCGCAACCCTGTCAACTTTTTAGCACATGCTATGTGGGTGAAATCATGATACCATGCCAACTTTCAACCTATTCACATTTCATTTGTAATGCTTTTTAATTTCTGGGCCATTTAGTTCAAAAAATCATTAAATGCATGAAAAATACCAAATGAACTCAAAGAGTGTTGAAAATTGATGATGCGGCCTTGAATGGTGCATTTCGAACACACAAAAATTCTTGAGTTCAAATAAGTTAAAAAAATGAAATCCCTTTTGTAACAGATATGTTTTTGATTAAAAACCCTCATACTTTGAAAGAGATTATCCGATTTGTACATGAAGTGCATCCAGTTTTTGCCGCAACCCTCTCAACTTTTTAGCACATGTTGTGTGGGTGAAAAGATGATTCCATGCCAACTTTCAACCTATTTGCAGTTCATTTGTAGTGCTTTAGAATTTCTGGGCCATTTAGCTCAAAAAAACTCACTAAATGCATGAAAAAAACCAAATGAACTCAGAAAGTGTTGAAAATTGATGATGTGGCCTTGAATGGTGCATTTCGAACAAACAAAAAGTCTTGAGTTCAAATAAGTTCGAAAAAATGAAATCCCTTTTGTAACAGATCTGTTTTTGATTAAAAACCCTAATACTTCGAAAGAGATTGTCCAATTTGTACACGAAGTGCATCTAGTTCATGCCGCAACCCTCTCAACTTTTTAGCACATGTTGTGTGGGTGAAATGATGATACCATGCCAACTTTCAACCTATTGAGAGTTCATTTGTAGTGCTTTTCAATTTCTTGGCCATTAAGCTCAAAAAAAATCAGTAAATGCATGAAAAATAACAAATGAACTCAAAAGTGTTGAAAATTGATGATGTGGACTTGAATGGTGAATTTTGAACACACAAAAAGTCTTGAGTTCAAATAAATTCAAAAAAAATGAAATCCTTTTTGAAACACATCTATTTTTGATTAAAACCCTCATATTTCGAAAGAGATTGTCCGATTTGTACACAAAGTGCATCCAGATTTTGCCGCAACACTCTCAACTTTTTAGCACATGTTGTGTGGTTGAAATGATGATATCATGCCAACTTTCAACCTATTGAGAGTTCATTTGTAATGCTTTTCAATTTCTGGGCCATTTAGCTCAAAAAATCAGTAAATACATGAAAAATACCAGATAAAATCAGAACGTGTTGAAAATTGATCATGTGGCCTTAAATGGGGATTTCAAACACGCAAAAAGTCTTGAGTTCCAATAAGTTCAAAAAAATGAAATCTCTTTTGTAACAGATCTATTTTTGATTAAAAACCTTGATACTTCGAAAGAGATTATCCGATTTGTACACGAAGTGCATCCAGTTTTTGCCGCAACCCTGTCAACTTTTTAGCACATGCTATGTGGGTGAAATCATGATACCATGCCAACTTTCAACCTATTCACATTTCATTTGTAATGCTTTTTAATTTCTAGGCCATTTAGTTCAAAAAATCAGTAAATGCATGAAAAATACCAAATGAACTCAAAGAGTGTTGAAAATTGATGATGCGGCCTTGAATGGTGCATTTTGAACACACAAAAATTCTTGAGTTCAAATAAGTTAAAAAATGAAATCCCTTTTGTAACAGATATGTTTTTGATTAAAAACCCTCATACTTTGAAAGAGATTATCCGATTTGTACATGAAGTGCATCCAGTTTTTGCCGCAACCCTCTCAACTTTTTAGCACATGTTGTGTGGGTGAAAAGATGATTCCATGCCAACTTTCAACCTATTTGCAGTTCATTTGTAGTGCTTTAGAATTTCTGGGCCATTTAGCTCAAAAAAACTCACTAAATGCATGAAAAAAACCAAATGAACTCAGAAAGTGTTGAAAATTGATGATGTGGCCTTGAATGGTGCATTTCGAACAAACAAAAAGTCTTGAGTTCAAATAAGTTCAAAAAATGAAATCCCTTTTGTAAGAGATCTGTTTTGATTCAAAACCCTAATACTTCGAAAGAGATTGTCCAATTTGTACACGAAGTGCCTCCAGTTTTTGCCGAAACCCTCTCAACTTTTTAGCACATGGTGTGTGGGTGAAATGATGATACCATGCCAACTTTCAACCTATTCACAGATCATTTATAGTGCTTTTCAATTTCTGGGCCATTTAGCTCAAAAAAATCAGTAAATGCATGAAAAATACCAAATGAACTCACAAAGTGTTGAAATTAATGATGTGGCCTTGAATGGTGCATTTTGAACACACAAAAAGTCTTGAGTTCAAATAAGTTCAAAAAATGAAATCCATTTTGTAAGAGATATGTTTTTGATTAAAAACCGTGATACTTTTTTTTGACCGGCAAAACCGTGATACTTCTAAAGAGATTGTCCGATTTGTACAGGAAGTGCCTCCAGTTTTTGACGCAACCCTCTCACCTTTTAAGCACATGCTCTGTGGGTGAAATAATGATACCATACCAACTTTCAACCTATTCAGAGTTCATTTGTAGTGCTTTTCAATTTCTGGGCCATTTAGCTCAAAAAAATCAGTAAATGCATGAATAATACCAAATGAACTCAGAAAGTGTTGAAAATTGATGATGTGGCCTTGAATGGTGCATTTCAAACACACAAAAAGTTTTGAGTTCAAATCAGTTCAAAAAAATGAAATCCCTTTTGTAAGAGATGTGTTTTTGATTAAAAATCATGATACTTCGAAACAGATTGTCCGATTTGTACACGAAGTGCATCCAGTTTTTGTCGCAACCCTCTCCACTTTTTAGCACATGCTCTTTGGGTGAAATAATGATACCATTCCAACTTTCAACCTATTTAGAGTTCATTTGTAGTGCTTTTCAATTTCTAGGTCATTTAGCTCAAAAAAATCAGCAAATGCATGAAAAATACCAAATGAACTCAAAACGTGTTGAAAGTTGATGATGTGGCCTTGAATGGTGCATTTCAAACACACAAAAATTCTTGAGTTCAAATAAGTTCAAAAAAAATGAAATCCCTTTTGTAAAAGATTTGTTTTTGATTAAAAACCCTGATACTTTGGAAGAGATTGTCCGATTTGTACACAAAGAACATCCAGTTTTTGCCGCAACCCTCTCAACTTTTTAGCACATGCTATGTGGGTGCAATGATGATACCATCCCAACTTTCAACCTATTCGGAGTTCATTTGTAGTGCTTTTCAATTTCTGGGCCATTTAGCTCAAAAAATCAGTAACTGCATGAAAAATACCAAATGAACTCAGAAAGTGTGGAAAATTGATGATGTGGGCTTGAATGGTGCATTTTAAACACACAAAAAGTCTTGAGTTCAAATAAGTTCAAAAAATGAAATCCCTTTTGTCACAGATTTGTTTTTGATTAAAAACCCAGATACTTCAAAAGAGATTTTCCGATTTGTACATGTAGTGCATCCAGTTTTTGCCGCAACCCTCTCAAATTTTTAGCATATTCTATGTGACTGCAATGATGATACCATGCCAACTTTCAACCTATTCGTAGTTCATTTGTAGTGCTTTTTAATTTCTGGGCCATTTAGCTCAAAAAATTCAGTAAATGCATGAAAAATACCAAATGAACTGAGAAAGTGTGGCAAATTGATGATGTGGCCTTGAATGGTGCATTTTGAACATACAAAAAGTCTTGATTTCAAATAAGCTCAAAATATGAAATCCCTTTTGTAACAGATATGTTTTTGATTAAAAATCGTGATACTTCAAAAGAGATTGTCCGATTTGTACACGAAGTGCATCCAGATTTTGCCGCAACCCTCTCAACTTTTTAGCACATGCTATGTGGGTGAAATTATGATACCATGCCAACTTTCAACCTATTCGGAGTTCATCTGTAGTGCTTTTCAATTACTTGGCCATATAGCTGAAAAACAAATGAGTAAATGCATGAAAAATAACAAATGAACTCAGAAAGTGTTAAAAATTGATGATGTGGCCTTGAATGGTGCATTTTGAACACACAAAAAGTCTTGAGTTCAAATAAGTTCAAAACAATGAAATCCCTTTTATAAGAGATGAGTTTTCTTAAGAAATCGTGATACTTCGAAAGAGATTGTCCGATTTGTACACGAAGCGCATCCAGTTTTTGCCGCAACCCTCTCAACTTTTTAGCACATGTTATGTGTGTGAAATGATGATACCATGCTAACATTCAACCTATTCAGAGTAAATTTGTAGTGCTTTTCAATTTTTGGGCCATTTAGCTCAAAAAATCAGTAAATGCATGAAAAATACCAAATGAAGTGAGAAAGTGTTGAAAATTGATGATGTGGCCTTGAATGATGCATTTTGAAAACACAAAAAGTCTTTAGTTCAAATAAGTTCAAAAAAATGAAATCCGTTTTGTAAGAGATCTGTTTTTGATTAAAACGGTCTTTTAAAATAACCTAAAACCTACCAAATTGAATATAATGATAAAAACACGGTAATATTAAATAGTAGGAAAAAGAATCATTCAAAAATCTATTTTTTAGTAAAGTTAGTCACAAAATAAAATAAATAAAGTAAAAAACGAAACAAAAAAATAGATTTTAAAAAAATTGCCACCTACTCGGCCACTACGCGTGAATACGACTAGAAACCTAACCACACAGTTGGGCCAGGATTCAGGCCGCATAAGGCCTAGTAGGTCCATAGGGAGTGAACAATTAGGCCCGAAAGCCTGCAGTTGAGAGGAGCTCGAGAGTGTCTGCGCACCAGCGCTTATAAACAACTCCCGGGCTCTCTCGGCTAGCAAGCTGGGACTAAACATCCAACCGCACCGCGGGTGTGGCAGGCACAGGCCTTTAGTCCCGGTTTGTGCCACCAGCCGACACGAAAGACGCCCTTTCGTGTCGGTTATTGGCATCAACCGGGACTAAAGGTCTCTTCTTCCCGCCCTTTGGGCTGCTGGAAATTGGCCTTTAGTCCCAGTTTGCGGCACAAACCGGGACGAAAGGGGTGCATTGGTCCCGGTTTGTGCCTCGAACCGGGACCACTGGTTTTCGCATATAGGCGGGAGTTGTCGAAATTTCCCCCAAACTCTCCATTTATCCCCCCGAGCCCGTCCTCCTCGTCATCGCCGCCGTCCCGATCCCGTCGTCCTACTCGTCGTCGCCGCCACCTGGAGCCCGTCCTCCTCCTCCTCATCGTCGCCGCCCCCAATCCAGTCCTCCTCCTCGTCGCCGCCGTCCCCGAGCCCGTCGCCGTCGCCTCCCCCGATCACGTCGCCGTCGCCGCCCCCGAGCCCGTCGTCGTCGCTCCAGAGCCCGTCGTCGTCGCCCCGAGCCGGTCGTCGTCGCCCCTGAGGCCGTCTCCGTCGCCGTCGCCACCCCCGATCCAGTCCTCCACATCGCCACCGACGTCGCCGAGCCCGTCATCGTCTCCGCCCCCGAGCACGTCTCCGTCGCCGCCCCGAGGCCGTCGTCATCGCCCCCGAGCCCGTCGCCGTCGCCCCAAGCCCATCGCCATCGTCGTCGCCCCGAGCCCGTCGTCATCGCCTCTAGGCGAGAATAGCCAAATCCCCATGTTGTTGATATAGATGATAATGTGTTGTAAATGTCGATGATGAAAATGCTAGTGCTAGTCGCCATGTCATTGATGTCGATGATGATGCATTCTGAATATAGAGGATGATGAAAATGCTAGCGCTAGGCGCTCGATATGTCCTGTTTTTAGTAAAGGTCGTGCCAAATTTTCTTCATGAATTTTAGCATGACTTGTGCTACAATGTAGGACATATCGAGTGCTTGTGATTTGCCAAAACAGGAATTCAATGATATTCCGACAAAACATCGGGCATTTTTTCTATGTCATTTCTCGATGTATGGAACGGGTTGACTTTAGGTGTCCAGAGGGTTGCTTCTCCTTCTTTTCCTTGTGTGTTAGATAGAGGAAGAATCCCGACTGTTGTCGTGGGGGTCGCTTCTTCTTCTTTTCCTTGTGCTAGATATTTGTAATGCACTAGGGAAAGGAGGAGTAGCGACCATCACCGACGGTCGAAATATCAGAGGGAGTGCCCACCATATACGTGAGATGTGAGAGTTTAGATAGGAAAGACTCGACAGACCTAATGTCACCCGTTGCATATTGAGTAATAGTGATATGTGTGTTGATCAGTTTTAGGAAGGAAATGTCTGAAGACGAAAGGAAATTCGTTATGTGCGAAAACTGCCAAGACGAGCGCGGCCTGTGCGACACGCCTCACCTAGTAGATGATAGGCGCTTCAGCATCATGCTGGATGAGGACATCGAAGTGGATACAGTAAGTCACAACCACAAGTCTTTTTTCGTAATTAAGCATGACTTCTTTTGCTTCAACTTATAATTTTTATTTTTTACTATTCTACTAGCGTATCCCCTACCATGCAAGCATTTATGTCTTGGATAAGATTGGTTTCAGTACTGAAAAAACTATGGAGGTAAATATAGTTCACTTGAGGACCGAGCATGGTTATACTTTTGTCGTAAAGTTATACAATGCAAACACCTGCTCCTTTTTTGAATGCAAAACTTGGGTAGCACTTAGAAAGGCTTATGCATTTGAGCCTAATATGCTTATCACCTTTGATATTCGTCCGGAAGATGAAATTGAAGGTAATATCGACATCTGGGTCAATGTGCAGACGCCTCCAGTTCTACCATTATGTGAGTTTCTCAGCCATATTTATTAAGTAATTTATATTATTTATTGAAAAATAACTGACAACTTATTTCCATTGACACCTTATTTTCGTTCTTTAAAAAATGTACGGAAGATGGTAGACGGAACCTATTACTACAATGATGAAGCAGAATTAACTTGTAAGGAGAAACATCATCGTGTCGCATTTATCAATGATCTTGAGAATTACAATACCTATCAGCAAACTCCTCCAAATTATGGTCAATATGTGCCACTAGTGCACGTGGTGAACTACGGTAACATGCATGGAGATTGCATGGTAAGATTTTCTACTATTACGACATCTGTGCATCTTTTGCATAAATTCTTGTGAAACTAAACTACATTGCTAGCTACGAAGTTATTACTATTACGGCCAGCACGGCCAGGTCAGCCTAGGTATCTACATCACTCATGTCCATACCGGATTTCTAAAACCGATGAAATGACAATCAAAGATTGGAAAAAATGTATGGTCAATCGTAGAGAGCTACTTGGAAGCAACATTGTGCATAGGCCAAGAATTGGAGACAAGATGATCTCCATTCTCCATAATGGAGAGTCAGGGCCTATCTTGTTTTATGATATTCTACCTAAGAGAGGGTAGAGTAGGTCCTATGAGAGAGGAGTAGGTTCTAGGTACAATGTGTTATTATGCGCTACAATGTGTTATAGTTGATGAGGAGGAGGAAGAGGGGTTGTGATTATGACTAGTGACCAACTTTTGTTATGTGATGTCTCATTGACGAAAATGATAATTAAATAGTGTTGGTGGTAATGACTATGATGATTATTAGCTATAGTGATGCAAGAGTTTTTATATTAATATGATGATGATATTGATCATGATTATCATGATGATTTGTTATTATGATCATGATTGATTACTATATCATTGGGGGAAAGAAAGCGGATTAGATTCATGTGGATGGATCGAAAGTGACCAAAAGTTGAATTAGTAGGATCTTCGTCTTACTGATTCAACTTTTGATCACTTTTGATTCATTTGGATGAATAAAATCCATGTTTCTTCCTCACAATGATATAATAATTCATCATGAACATAATGATATAACAACCTCTTAATTGCTACCATATCAAAATTTGTATGACGGCGTATAAATACACTAAAAATTAAAAATAATGAAAAACGGATTACTAATAGCGCGGGTTTGCAAGAACGCTGCTAATAGTTGTCTTATCAGTAGCGCTGGTATTGATACACGCTACAACTATATGTCTTAGAAGTAGCGCGTCTTACCCGCGCTACTACTAGACTTTTCTCTAGTAGTGGACACTTCTCTTTATTAGGTAGCTAACATAATATGAAACCACTAAATTAACCCTCCAAAAAGCCCCCAACCCCCCTCCCATTCAAAAAAAACCAGCTCTGGCCAGATGCTGACGCGCGGATGCCATTTGGTCCCGGTTGGTGTGACCAACGAGGACTAAAGGCCCTCCTCCCTGTGCTCCCCGAAGCGGCCACGTGGAGACCCTTTGGGCCTGGTTCGTAAGCCAACCGGGACTAAAGGTTTGGGCCTTCAGTCCCGACCCTTTAGTCCCGGTTTCAGAACCGGGGCTAATGGGCTTGTGGAACCGGGACAAATGGGCCTTTTTCTACTAGTGTTCATCGAATAACTCAAACTCCTCACCGACTTATAGAGCGTGTGTACACTTGCAAACTTATCAGTCTCTTAACCTATAAGTCTTCAAACCATCAAAATCACTAAGGGACACTAGGTGCACTTACATATGTGTTACTAATAAAAAGAAGATTCCACTAGCTAGCGCCAAGAGCTTCTTAAATTGGTTCTAATCCAACTAGTAGCTACAACTAGAGTTGAGAAAGTATACTCTTCAATGACTTTTGGAAAAAAACAAGTTACCAAGGATGCAACTAGAACATGCAACCATGGACATGCAATTAATTTAATTCATGTAAGCATGCAACACATTTAATTCATGAAACCGTAGACATGCATAAATACAATCAAAAAACAATAGTGGACAAGTATTTTTTTAATATGTTTCATATGTTGTACGAACGAGTATTATCCTTTGCATTCTATGAAGTACATAATAAAGACAAGTAGAAATTAAAACAAATAATATTATAGCAGTAACAAATATTTCCATGAACCATTCAACACTTAAAAGAAGTATTATTTTTCAAAGGTTAAAAAAAGAAAAGTTTTTGTTTGAGTTAAGACAAGTAAAACATGTGATAACGCTTTGCATTTTGCTGCATTTTGATTTACATTATTCCGTGAAAATTTGGTCAAAGTAAAAAAGAAGTAAAGACGTATATGTTTGTTAAAGGTTTATTTGCCGAAGCAAAATTTTATTTAGATATTTTAGTGCAAGCATTTTTCGCTAAACATAGGTGCCTCTATGCTATAAATAAGGGTCCGTGTCCCTATGCGAGTGGGCTGGTTTATCTTCGGACCTGGTTATTTTCTCACTGTCCAACATCTATTCGGCAGCCCTGATTTTTATACTACAAACTAAATTTGGGTGTTCACTTTGTTAAATGAAGAACAAAAACAAGGGCATGAACACTAAATAATTTTCCAAATTAATGCTTCGATTCAGTTACATGAACTTGGCATAGCGCATAGACCATGTCCTCTGCCCTGACATGCCTAAATGCCCACTCTAATGACGAATGAACAACAAGTAAAAGAAAAACAGAGCAATGATACAACAATTGAACCCCCTGCCATGATATTTGCTTGCTTCTGTAAATCGACCGTCTGCATTAGATGTTTCTTGATCTTCTTCAGTTCCTCGTTCAATTCGGGCTCCGCGTGCAATTCAGCATTCCGTGCATACCTCGCCATCGGCGGGATTATGCCCGCCTCTTTGTTCGAGCTCCCCAAATTCTCCACAGCAATCGCCGGCACCCCGCCCAAATTGAGCTCCCAGGTTGCGGCCCAGCTTGAATCATTCTAGCCCTCAAACTAAATCCTCTCAATATAATCATCCATCCACTCGAAATGGATACCTTTCTTCAGGATCTAAAAACAACAACATTAACCCTAAATCCCAAATTCGACGAGAGAAAACGAAATATGAAAAAAAAAATCAAAGCAAACGACAGAAAAAAAACAGGCTAAGAACTGAGATCTAACCTTGTCATCCCTTCCTGCCATTGTTTTGCTCAAGCATTTCATAAATTTGCACCCAAGATTACCATTATCATCAGTCTTACGGACCCACCGTTTAAGAAGCTCTCGATGTAGGCAGTGAAGGCACCTTGTGAGCAGCAGTGGCCATATTGTCGTCATTTTAGAAGTGTGACGGAAAAGATAAACATCTGCGCTAGGTCATCGAAGAAGAGGGAAAGGGAAAGCAATGAGCGACGACGGTGGGCACGAGGGCTCATCTCTTCTAGCTGTGAAGAGATGGGTTCCGTGCTTACATGGATAAATGATGGGTCTCGCGTTTACGTGAACAAATGATGGATCCAACTCCTTAACAACTAACGAGCGTTTAAATATGTCGCACCATAGTCAGGAGCTATTGGCCCGCGGCCGACGGCTGTTGGCCTTGCCGGAACCGCCCACGGGTTGAAGTCGCGTGTGTGGCAAAGGCGAGGGTTTTTTTTCCATGCGTATGGTCGTCTCGGAGGAGAGATGGAGCTCGCTCGTTGTGGATTAGTGGAGGAAGACAGCAAATCTGACAACTCCGCGTAATCGATTAGATGGCTGCTAGTTGACATGCCGAAAATTGGGCAGGTCGGCCGGCGTCTAGCGTCGCCCCAATTTAAAACTGAATAAAAATTGTTATTTTTTGGCACTTTTATTTTTAGAATTTTTGTTGGCCCAAAACAGGCAGTGTAACACAAAACGATCTAATCCGACAGGATTGTCCAGAAAACCAATCAAACAAGAGTGAGTGCCAATTATCCTTGATGATCAATAAAGCGTACGTGACATTCTCTCAAAAAACAAAACCAATCAAACAACTGAATTTGTCTTTCTCATCACTTGGATTCTTCATCTGAATTTATTGATTGGTACCTTGAACCAAAATGTAGACATGCCAGGTTACAACTGCTTCAACCTGGCGCACAAACACACACGGACACTTCACTTTGGCTGGTCCGGCACACTGCAGACTTCACAGTGGACTGAAAATATTACTACTCCCAAGGAGAAAGAGGCCAAGTTTTGGTGCGGATGGCTGGGCGAGCTAGCTAGGCGTTGCTCCGGAAGGAGCCATAGCCCCTGGCGCTCGCGCGGAGGATGGTCTGGTGGTAGAGCGCTGCGATCGCCGCGCCGATGAACGGCCCCACCCAGAAGATCCACTGCGTCACAGATGAGCAACAATGCACTTGTCAGTTCAGGCAACAATGCACTTGTCAGTTCAGGCAACAATCAAGTTGGACACTAAATTCCATAATTTCGCTCAGCTGGCACCAAGCATTTACCTGATCGCTCCAGGCCTTGTCGCCGTTGTAGATGACGGCGGCACCGAGGCTCCTCGCCGGGTTGATCCCCGTCCCGGTGATCGGGATGGTGGCCAGGTGCACCATGAACACCGCGAACCCGATCGGCAGCGGCGCCAACATCTTCATTCATCAACACCAAGTCAAAACGAGTGTACTTTGCCATGACGATAGAAGAAAGGGTTCATCATCACAGACGGGGTTTGTGGGGTTACCGGGACGTGGGAGTCACGAGCGTTGCGCTTGGAGTCGGTGGCGGAGAAGACGGTGTAGACGAGCACGAAGGTACCGACGATCTCCGCGGCGAGCCCCGTGCCGACCGAGTACCCGGCCCCGACCTCGTTCGCGCCGCCGCCGTGGCGCGCGTAGAGCCCGCTCTGGAACCCCCTGACGAGCCCGACGCCACAGACGGCGCCGAGGCACTGCGCGGCCATGTAGAGCAGCGCGCGCACCAGGGACACCCTGCGCGCCAGGAAGAGGCCGAACGTCACGGCCGGGTTGATGTGGCCGCCGGAGATGCCGGCGGTGCAGTAGACGAGGACGAAGATCATGCCCCCGAACGCCCACGCGATGCCGAGGACGCCCACCCCGCCGCACGCCGCGTCGGGGCCCGAGGCCGACGCGTCCGTCTGGTGCTTGTACCCGATGACGGTGGACACCGTGATGTAGAGGAAGAGCAGCGTGGCCACGAACTCCGCGATCACCGCGCGGTACAGAGACCACCTGCCCAGCTCATCGACGTCCACAAGAGGCGCCGGTGGAGGGTCGGAGTAGTCCCGGGCGCCGCCGGCCTCGAGGGCAGACACGTCCACCTCTTTGCCCATTTTAACCTAATCTGTCCTTTTCTTAGAGCTCTAGCTAGGATGGATGCAAAGGCTACTTGGCAGGTAATAACTTAACTCTTGTGTTTGTGTTGAGGTCTCTGGTCATGACCGGCGGTATTTATAGGGGGGTTTAGCCCATTGGGGACAAGAGGAAGGTTTAAGTTGGCATGCATTTCCTTAGTTTTGGAAAGTTTTTTCTTGAAATGCTTAATTTTGGAAAGTTGACGTGACCAGCCTGTATACATAGAGGGCGTTTCCTTTTCTGGCGTTGACGCGTGTTCATACTTCAATATTCTCTTCTGGCCATAGCTAGATCTAGATGGGATCGTCCAGTCAATTTCCAACGTTTATTTCCCCTGAATAATCATTTATTTGTGTAGGGATTTACAGCTAGGCTCCTTTTAACCCTCTCACACTGCAACGTTCTTAGCCCTCCGGTTTCATATCCCGGACGATTCTGGCCGCCAGATTTTTTTGTGTTTACTCATGATGTCTTGCTATTTTTAGGGAATTTTTTGTAGCTGCCAGCCAAACTTAAATTTGATACATCGAAACTTATGACCAATCATCTACTTTCCCTTGTTGGCTAAAACCCATTGAATATCCTCACTTCTTCATTGATTGTCATCATAATAAGATGAGCCCACATATCATGGTACTTCATCACAATCCTTGATGCTCAAATGATAACATTACCCAAAACTCAAACAAAGAAAACGATCATGGTCGGATCCTGCCTTGTGTGGCCCAACAACCAAGAAAACCCACCCTTACACAATGGGTTGATTGACAACAATGGCGGAGCAAGAAAATTAGGACAAGGGGGGCCAAGTAGAGTTAAACCTTATCGGGGAGGGCCAATCCATCAAAAAAACACCATTTTAGCACATACAAAATAACTATTACTACTCATTCTTGGCTTAAATCACTAATGTTAGGGGGGGCTAGGGCCCTGGCTGGCACCCCCTGTCTCCGCCACTGATTGACAACTTGTTCTGTGCTCCATCGAGGTGACTTGACCTATTTACAAATCATCGCTGCACTCCCGTATGATCAACTTCGCTATAAGGCCGTCATACACACCTTCGCTAATTTGCTTACGATCGCGCTACTAAGAATACCCCCTAATTGAACTTGGAAGTTATTACCATAGCAACAAAGCAACTCTAGAGCAAAGAGCGGTGTGGCACAATGTGTTTGCTAGAATCTCACGTGGATTTAGCTAAAATATGTTGGGATTCACATTGCAGACGTTGATTAATGGCATGTGGGTTTTAAAATACTGCACACCAGGTTTTTAAAGTTTATCATCACAATTTTCATTGCTACTGATGTGGCAATGCGATGTTTCTATTTTAGAATATTCAATACCTTATTATTTTGAGGAACAAAGAGATTGGGGGGATACAAATGATTATATGTCATACAAGTTTAACTATGTATTATCATATGTTTGATTTGTCTTTTTACATTTTAGGGGTTTCATCAAGCGAGCTTAATAATAATATTTCATTAAATTCTAGTACCTCGAGGTTCACGTTTATTATTATGAGATGCCATTATGTTACTTTGGTTGGCACTCCAATACCACATTTGGACATCTGATAGGCACACGGGGAGAGGTTTGTAGGACTAAACATACTCATGCTTCTTCGCGATCAACATTAGGGTACTACCAACCATATTGTGATGCAGTGTGTTTATGCTTGACAAGTTTGGCCTCATTATTTTGAGGAAGTTCATGTCAATAGAAATGTTCCCATACCAAATTGTGAAGACACTATTGACAATTGGTTGATCTGATATCGGTATTTAATTCCTAAAGTACGGAGGAAGGGGTCTGATTCACTTGTTATGCTCACATGTTGGAGTTTATGGAAACAAGGCAACAATAGTATTTTCTCAATATTAGTTAACAGAAGAATATTTATGATCTCAGCTTTCCGATCATTCAAGAGCTTAAGTTGTGGAAGGTGGCATGGAGTTTTTTTGTTTACCATCTTAAGTGAGTAATCCCTTTAGGTAGGGTATGGAGTGAGTTGATGTATGTGCTTCATTGGGTTGGGCAATGTGATAGAGACAAAGTTGTCCGTGTCTTTCGATGAGATATGACTATCATTTATGGTGGAGCAGACTTTGACAATCTGACTGCGAACGAGTGAAGACGTCGTGTCTTAGCAATCGCTAAACCAACTCCGAGAGGTTATTGACCATGCCGGAGCACGATCAACCTAACCACGAGGGTCTGTTTCCTCCACGCAGACGGAGAACAAGCAAGAAACTAAAATTACAATCTAGACATTGCGAATGTAAGAAGACAACTTTATTGATGAAAGTGGGGTTTTGTGACATCTTGGTCCGGCCGTAGAACACAAATGAAGGACGCAAAGTTACAGCTATGGCGAACTTATAATCTAAAAACTCAAGTCTAAACTGTGCTCTAAGAGCTATATATATGGGGCAAAAGAGGGGAATTTTGTGACCCCTTTGGCGAGGGGTCGGAAACCAACCCTAACTCAGTTTCCCCACACATATGGACTCTAAAAAAGCCTATAATGTGGTATTTAGAAATTACATGGGCTTGACCCAAAACTAAGATGATGTGACACCTATAATAGCTTATGGACGAAATTTATGAAGTGGCATATTGTATATTTCGTCCAAGCCTTCATGCTCTCCTTATGGTGGCTTCAAAGTGCGAAAATCACCACTGGAAACGTCATTTTTCCTTCCCGTGTGTGCACCTTATTCTCCATGCTTGATTCCACTCCAATGGACATCCTTCTTGTTCGTGCTAGGTCCTTCATCCATAAGTAAAACAAAAGTATCTAATTTAGGCAGCATCATATGTTCATGAACATTAAAAGGATTTCCAAGAAACAGAAGTATCTGGTAATTCAACTGGCGTGCGCGAGCTCTAGTAATTGGTCCAATATGTATAGTTGCAGGGGTTGTGGGTGTAACAATCGTATCGATATCATCATCATCCTCTCCTTCTTGAAATGAAGTCATCCTCGGCGGAAGCTCATCTTCCTCACCCAAATAAGGCTTCAAATCTCCAATGTTAAAAGTGGTACTAACCCCAAACTCAGCTGACAGCTCAAGTTAATATGCATTATCATTTATTTTCTCTAACACCTTAAAAATATCATCGTTGTGTGGCAATAACTTTGACTTGCGCAAATCAAGAAATCTATCCTTACGCAAATGTAACCAAACAAGATCTCCAGGTGCAAAGACAACATATTTTCTACCTTGTCTCTAGCAAGTTTGTATTTAGCATTCATACGTTCAATGGATTTCTTAGTTGCCTCATGCATTTTTAAGATCAATTCAGCATGTCGTTTAGCATCACAATTAACCTTCTCTTAAGATGGAAGAGGCAACAAATCAATAGTTGCACGAGGTATGAAACCATACATAATTTCAAAAGGGCACATCTTAGTAGTAGAATGCAATGAACAATTTTTAGCAAATTCAATATGAGGCAAGCATTCTTCCCACATTTTCAACTTATTCATCAAAATAGCCCTAAGCATAGTAGACAATGATCTATTGACTACTTCAGTTTGTCCATCAATTTGGGGGTGACATGTAGTACTAAGAAGTAGTTTAGTCCCCAACTTAGCCCATAATCATCTCCAAAAGTGGCTAAGAAATTTACCATCACGATCGGAAACAATTATATTTGACACACCTTCTAAGCGAATAATTTCACGAAAGAACAAATCAGCCGCATCGTCACTTTTATGACATGGTATAAATTGTGCCATTTTTGAAGATCTATCCATGACAACAAATATGCTATCCCTCCCTTTCTTTGTTCGAGTAAACCTAAAACAAAGTCCATAGATATATCCTCCCAAGGAACACTAGGTACAGGCAAAGGCATATATAAACCATGAGGATTGAGTCGTGACTTAGCTTTTTGACATGTAGTGCAGTGAGCAAAAAAATGCTAAACATCCCATCTCATATTTGGCCAAAAGAAATGTGTAGCAAGTGTCTTTTTCACACCAAAAGGTCCCATTAATCCTCCTCCATGTGCCTCCTACAACAACAAAAGACGAACAGAGCTAGCTGAATTGCATAACTTGTTAGCACAGAACACAAATCCATCATTAATTACGAACTTGTTCCATGTTCTCCCTTCATTACAATTCTTCATCACATCTTTAAATTCAATATCATGCACATATTGATCTTTGATGGTCTCCAAACCAAATATTAAGTCAAGTTGTCAAATCATACTATAACGACGAGACAATGCATCAGCAATAACATTTTATTTTCCCTTCTTGTGTTTAGTGAAATTAGGGAATGTTTCAATGAATTCAACCCATTTAGCATGTCTATGATTCCATTTTGCTTGACTTTTAATACGTATCAAAGATTAATGATCAGAATGTATAACAAATTCTTTGGACCATAAATAATGTTTTCATGTTTCCAAAGTTCATACAAGAGCATATAATTCCTTACCATAAGTAATACTCCCTCCGTTCCTAAATATAAGGTGTATTAAAAAAAATTAAGTCAAACGTTATCTATGTTTGACCAACTTTACAACAAAATATATAAATATTTACAATACTAAATATATGAAATATTAAAATATATTTCATGGTGAATCTAGTGATAATGATTTGATATTCTAGATACTAGGATTTTTGTCTCTAAACTTGGCCAAAGTTAGAGAAGTTTGACCTTTTGAAAAAATAATAGACCTTATATTTAGGAATAGAGGGAGTAATTTAGACTAGACCCACTCAATTTTTCAAAAAAGTATGCAACAAGTTTACCTTCTTGTAATAACACACCTCCTAATACAATTCCACTAGCATCACATTCAAGCTCGAAAGTCTTATTAAAATCAGTAAGTTGGAGTAAAGGAGCATGTGTTAACTTATCTTTCAATACGGGGAAGGCTTCTTCCTATGCGGTACCCCAAAAAAAAGGCACATCCTTCTTTGTAAGCTCATTGAGAGGTGTAGCAATGGTGCTGAAATCTCTTAGGAAATGTCTATAGAAACTAGTGAGGCCAAGAAAACTCCTCACTTGTGTGACCATTTTGGGTTGGGGCCAACTCTCAATAGCTTCAATCTTGGCTTTATCAACTTCAATTCCCTGTGGAGTAACGGCATAGCCAAGAAAAGATACTCAGTCGATGCAAAAGGTACACTTCCCAAGGTTACCGAACAAGCATGCACCACGTAGAGCAATAAAAATAACATGTATATGTTCCAAGTGTTCCTCCAAGGATCTACTATAAATAGGTATATAATAAAAATAGACTACCAAAAATCATCCAATGAAAGCACGTAAAACCACATTCATTAATCTCATGAAAGTAGTAGGTGCATTAGTTAACCCAACAGGCATGACTAACCACTCATGTAACAAAAATTTAGTTTTAAATGTTGTTTTTCATTCATCTCCAATTTCATATGAATTTTATGATATCCACTACGCAAATTAACTTTGGAGAAAATTGTAGAGCCACTTAATTCATCAAGAATATCTTCTAGCCGAGGAATAGGATGACTATAACGAATAGTAATATTATTAATGCCTCTACAATCAATACACATGCACGATGTACCAACCTTTTTTGGCACTAGAATAATATCAATAACACAAGGACTAAGGGATTCACGTATATAACCTTTGTCGAGCATGTAACGACTAAGATGCGGTCCTTTCCTATTTAGGGGGCGATGCCCCAAAAGGAAAGAAGCGCATCTAAGCGTTTCGCAAGCAAGATAAACACAGCACATAGATAATTTAAGATTGACAAATAGGGCATTCATTTTCCATCTCACATAGATAATATCGGAGTTACATCCACACATTTATTCAAACAAGGTAGTTCCACTACGGACTACATAACACAAGGAAAAAGGCTATGCTATCCCGAATGCTTGCCCACGATGACGACCACGGCCTCAGTCTTCTGGATAGTTCACGTACATGCGGTCGTTCTCCTCATCGTACTCCCAGGCCAGCTGCGTCCCGTCTGGATCACCTGCGTCGGGCGTACCTGTACCTGTTGGGGTGTTGAAGTAATTTGTGAGCCACGGGGACTTAGCAATCGATGACCTTGGTACCTAAACTACTCAAGGTATTAGGTGAGTAAGGTTCAGTGTTTAGTTTGCAGCATCCTAAGCATTTAGGGTGGCTAACTTACGAAGAGCAAAGATATCGATGTGGTGGTCTACGCGAGCGATCGAAGACTAGGTGATCACTAAGTGATCCTGAACACCTACATACGTCAAGCATAACCCCACCGTGTTCCCGATCGAAGAGAGGTCTTCGAAGGGGACAGTCACTGTTACGCACACAGTTGGCAGTTTTATTAGAGTTAGTTCATTTTATCTATAACCAGATGTTAACAAATACTCCATATTGCCACATAACCATGGGCACGGCTTTCCGAAAGATTAAACCCTGCAGGGGTGCTCCAACTAGTCCATCACAAACGGTCACGGGTCACAAAGTAATCCTCTATCATGAATCTCGTGATCTCGTCGGATTCCTTAGAGGAAAACCTCAACTCTGGGCAGAACCAAAGCTTCACCGGGATTCCTATACGCAAGATATATCGCTAAGGTAAGACAAGACTAGAGGACCTTCCGACGTGTCGACGACCCCGATAAGAGCCGCGTATCTCAGTCTCAGGACACGACGGATGAGCGACGCGTACAATGGCCTGATAGAAATCTCTCAAGTTGCCCTGAGTTGGCCCCTCACAGTGCTCTAGTTTGGACCAACACTCATGAGGAGCACTGGCCCGGGTTGTTGATTAATTCCTCGGGGTAGCTATTCCCTATGAAAATTATTATTAAGTGATTAGCAAATTAAAACCAATGTTAGGTCATGTCGGACAAGTCTTAACACCATACGGTTTATCAAGGGGGTCCCCATAACAACCCCAAACGTGTTAGGAGCGATCAGTTATGGAATCAAACACCGGTAGCCGGAAACTAAAGCGGCAATAACGGAACAAATCACCCGGCAAAAGGCTAGGACTCCCATCATTTACCAAGTATATAGGTGCACTAAATAGATAGCAGTTTAAACATAATGATAACAAAACTCATGTTATCACATGGGACAACTCGCACCTGCAACTAGCAAAGCTATCATTAGAAGCTGAGCAAGCCTACTTAGCCATACAACATTAGCTAGGAGGGGGAAGGTGTTTGGGTTTCATGGCAATATCAGGAGGCAATTATATCAAGTGGTAGGCAGCGAGCATATATCGAAGAAAACGTGATTCTAAGCACAACAAAGCTAGATACGGTATCAAGGTCACGGTCATCTTGCATGTGATGTCTTCAGCTTGGAACTGCTCTAGTTCATCCTGCACGTACTCTCCAGAATCAACCGGAAACTATGAAACAAGATATGGAGTACTACGGATCAAATCCACCACAAGCACACTCCAATGGCACTCTTCTGGTATTCCTAGGTTGCCACATGATCAAACAAACAAGTATAGGTGGGGTGGTGCAAAGAAACTCACCACACCACCAACAATACTATCACAAGCTTCAAAACAACTAAAACATGCAATCTGACCTAAATAGCATCATAGCAGTTTGTGACCAACATGCAAAATACCTACAGCCACCCATATGTGTCAAACAAGATATGTGGCAAAAGCTATTCAAAAGCTCTACAAGCTTGAGCAAGAAGATAATACAAAGGAGTCAAACACAGGAAGATCTACAGGTTCTAACTTGGACAAAATAACAGATTTCAGGGACTTAGTGAAAATCTCAGATTTTCACCAACTGCTTATGCTCTGAAGCATTTTGACAGCCTCCAAAATAATATCTACAGGAAGTGAAAGTGCATGAAATTTATCAGAGAGCTAGACAAACACAAAAGCTCCAACTCTCTAGTTTATTGCAAGGGCTGATTCCCAACACATGAGCTTTTGAAACCACAAAAACAAGGGAAGAAAATAAGAGCAGTTTCTCAAACTTAGTGAAAATCACAGATTTTCACCAAGCTGACAATTTCAGGCACATGTCAACTTTGACAAGGCACAACTTGCACATACAACCTCCTAAGCATAAAACAAAACTACCATTCTGTAGAGGGGTTCACCCACTACTGCCACATCAAGGAATCATCCTCATAGGCTCATCACACGACATGGCACCAAGCTCTAAACATAGCATCAAGACAGAAAAATGACATTTCCAGAAAGTGTTCCAAAGTGAAATCTGATTCCACCAGTGGATTCCTGGGATGATTCTACCTCAAAAACATATATAATACCTAGGTACTTGCATAAAACATGTAGGCACAAAGTTGAAAGGAAAAACAACATAGCATCATATGGTCTCAAATAGTGCCATGTCACATGAGCTACTCACTATTCCATCATCTAACATGCACAAGCTCACACCCACAACTCCAATGGTGAACATGAGGGTTAGACCTCATGTATGTGTGCCATATCACATCACCACACACACTCACATACAACCAAGCAAGCATACACTAGCACCTACACATGCTAGTTCTAATACACACACATACATACACTCACACAAGCTACCACTAACACACACTCACACATGCTAGGGGTTCAAATGAACTCCCCATGCTCACTAAGGAAAAATTCATGCCTTGGTCATGTGTGTGTCATACACACACATGCACCTCACTACACTCACACACATGCGCCCACATGGATACATACACACACACCCTCCCACACATGCACACAAAGCTAAAATGAGGAGAAAACCTACTGGATGAGATCTTAGGCAAAAATATATTGTTGCCCAAGTAATACAACAAGTAACCAATCTACAAAACAGCAAAAAGGAAATAAAAAATAAAAGGGGTGGCTTGGGGATCAAACCCAAGACCTATCTGCCAGAGCAAACATACTCTACCACTGCACTACTGCCCCTGGGCTCGACAGAACAGAGGAAGCTACCAGGGTAAGCTACCCTGTTGCTACTGTGCTAGAAAAACAAACAAAAAAAGGGGCGCCACTGGGTTCGAACCCACGACCTACTGCTACGCAAAACACCACCTATTGCCACTGCGCTATGCGATCGGTGCTTACTAGAGAAGGGGTAGTAACTCTCTTAGGTATACCCCTGCTTCTCCTACCACGCGACGGCGACCGGAACAAGGGAGGGTCACCGCCGGCGATACACAACAAAATGACCTACGGCCTCTCGCGGGGAGGAAGAGGGACTCAAGGCGAATCCATTTCACGCCTAAACTCGACGAGAGATGCACTGCATCTACGGCTCCATGAGCACGGCGGCACCGGCAACAGAGAGAAACTACGGCGCGAAGCTATGGCCCTAGGCGAGATCTACTGACAGGGGAACGGGAAGGAGACCGGCTGCTCACCCACTGGTCGAGGAGGACGCGCTTGACGGAGAGGAAGAAGCGGTCGACGAGGAAGCAGCCGCTGCGGAAAAATTAGTCGGCGCAGAAGGGGGTCGTCATCGAAGTAATGGAAGCAGAGGCGATCGTCGTCTCCTAGCTGCGGGAACGGACTCCCCTGGTACTCCGCATGCTCTTGGATCGCTTGGAGAGGAAGAAGGGGATGGCATCGACGGCGGCGACCTCATCAGGGGCCAGCCATGGCGGAGGAGGTGCTTGGGCCGCCTCTGTCGACGCGAGGGAGAGGGAGGAGGAAGATGGAAAGGAAGTGGCGGTGGCTAGGAGGAAACCTAGAGCCCAGACGTCGAGGAAATATATAGGGGGTCGAGGGGGACGCCTCGACGTCCGTGAAGCCACGACGTAGAGCCTCTCTCTCGCTCTCTCTCTGAAACCCTGACGGGAAGCAGAGGGAGAAGACAACGACGTCTACAGGAGGGGAACGGGGAGTGGGCTACCGCGCGGGAGAAGGCATCTGGGCCAGCGAGGAGGAGGGAGCCCACTCGGTTGTGCCAGATAAAAGAAAGGAACCCACTGGGTTTTCCTATTTTAAAACAAAACAGAAACAATAAAATGCACAAGGAAAAAACCAGTTGGCCCAAAAATAAAACAAAAATGTCCTGTGACATAAGTGAATTATGCCACATTTAATAAAAATGAAAAGGGGAATTTTTGAGCAACTAAAATAATCACTGAACAGATTTATGAAATCTGTTTTTGAGGTTTTAACACAAAGAAGTAAAGTTCCCAAACCCCTCTTTCACATCTCCACACTTAAAAATAAGCACTAAAAGGCCAACATTTCTAAACCAGAAAAGGAGCAAGCAAAACAAGAGCTTAAGAAAAATAAGAAGGAGAGGTTTAGTTGAAACCTAGCTTTGGATAAATAGGCAAAGTTGGAAGCCACTCTTGCACATCACTTCACACCACTTGCACTCCTCACTCCACACACATAAGGATCAACACACAACACTCAAGCATGGTATGTATGCTATGGATGCATGAATGCAAAAGGGAAAGACAAGACATGAGCACAGGAAATAACACATGGAATATAGCTCACATAGCAATGACATCATGGACCCACACATGGCAAGGTTCCAAATATGGCAATGTTACACTTGGGGCATTACAAACTCTCCCACACTACAAGAAGATATCGTCCCGAGATCTAGGACTGAAAGAACTCTGGGAATTCGGAACGAATGTGATCCTCGCGTTCCCAAGTGGCCTCTTTATCGGAATGATGTGACCACTTCACCTTGAGAAACTTGATCGACTTGTTGCGGGTCTTGCGCTCAGTCGTCTCGAGAACTGCAACTGGATGCTCACGATAAGATAGGTCGGGTTGAAGGTCGATATCTAGAAGATCAACTGTGCGCTCGGGAGTCTTGAAGCATCTCCGGAGCTGAGAGACATGGAACACGTCATGCACATTTGCGAAGTTTGAAGGGAGCTCAAGTTGATACGCAAGGTTGCCTCTCTTGCCAACAACTCTGAAAGGACCAACGAAATGAGGAGCAAGCTTGCCTTTGATGCCAAAACACTGAGTGCCCTTCATAGGAGACACTTTGAGATAGACGAAGTCATCGAGCTCATAAGACATGTCATGATGCTTGCTACCATAATAGCTCTTCTGACGGGACTGCGCTCCTCTGAGATTATCCCGAATGACCCGACACATTTCTTCAGCTTCTTCGATCAAGTCATTCGCAAGAATCTGACGCTCGCCGGTCTCGGACCAGTTGAGCGGGGTACGACACTTCCTGCCATAGAGAATCTCAAATGGGGCTTTGTCTGAACTAGCTTGATAACTGTTGTTATACGAGAACTCAGCGAAAGGTAGGCAGTCTTCCCACTTCATGCCAAAATAAATGACACAGGCTCTCAGCATATCCTAAAGGACCTGATTGACTCTCTCCACTTGCCCACTAGTCTGAGGATGAAAAGTTGTGTTGAATCATATCTTCGTACCCCTCGCGGGCTGAAAAGAGTCCCAGAACTTTGAAGTGAAGATACTTCCGCGATCCGAAGAAATCAGCATAGGCACGCCGTGGAAAGACACTATCCTCGAAGTGTACAGCTCTGCAAGCTGAGCTGCCGAGATGGATTCCTTGACTGGAAGAAAATGAGCCACTTTTCTCAACTTGTCGATGACGATGAAGATGGCATCGTTACCCTTCTTGGACTTCGGAAACCTGGTGACGAAATCCATCTCAATATGGTCGAACTTCCACTCGGGAATGGGCAATGGATGCAAAAGACGTGTTGTACATTGATGCTCTGCTTTCACCCTTCGACATACATCACATTCATTTACGAACTGGGCAATCTCACGCTTCATGCGAGTCCACCAGAAGGTCTGTTTCAAGTCCTGATACATCTTGGAACTTCCTGGATGTATTGAGAGCAGAGAGTTATGAGCTTCTTCCATGATAACCTTTCTGAGATCACCTTTCGGAACGGCAAGACGATCCTCAAAGAATAATGTGTCTCTGGCATCAACACTGAAGCTCTTATATTTGGGAACTCCCTTTGCCAAGCCAATCTTAACTTTCTTCACCATTGCATCAATAAATTGCGTTGCTCGGACCTGGTCTTCCAAGGTAGGAGAGATCTGAAGATTTGCAAGAAATTCCTTAGGTACTAACTGAAGGTTGAGCTTTCTGAAAGATTCACAAAGGTCAGGCTGGAGAGGCGTTAGAATGAGATTGTCGCAGTAAGCCTTCCTGCTCAAAGCATCTACCACGGCATTAGCTTTGCCTGGAGTGTACTCAACGCTCGGATTAAAATCTTGGGGCATTTCCACCCAACGAGTTTGCCGAAGATTGAGGTTAAGCTGGGTGAAGATGTACTTGAGACTCTTGTGATCGGTGAACACTTCAACCTTTCGTTCCAACAAGAGGTGTCTCCAAGTCATCGGAGCATGTACCACTGCTGCCAACTCAAGATCATGAACAGGGTAATTCTTCTCACTTGGCTTCAACTGCCTCGAGGTATAAGCTACCACTTTCTTGTCTTGCATGAACACAGCACCAAGACCTTGAAGAGAGGCATCGCAGAACACTTGGTAAGGTTTGGAGTCATCGGGAGGAACCAAGACCGGAGTAGAGGTGAGCTTCTCTTTGAGTGTGTGATACTTCTATTTTGCATCATGCTTTCATGTTGATATTTATCGCTTTATGGACTGTTATTATACTTTGTGGTACCATACTTATGCCTTTTCTATCTTATTTTGCAAGGTTTATTTGAAGAGGGAGAATACCGGCAGCTGGAATTCTGGACTGGAAAAGGAGCAAGTTTGACTCCTCTATTCTGCGCAACTCCAAATGCCCCGAAAATCAACGTGGAATTTTTTGGGAATATATAAAAAATACTGGGCGAAAGAAGTGCCACAGGGGAGCTGCCAGGGGCCCACAAGCCTGGTAGCCGCGGCCTGCCCCCCTGGGCACGGCTACAGGGCTGGTGGGCACCCTGGTGGCCCACTGGCCCCCTCTTCTGCTATATGAAGGGTTTCGTCCAGAAAAAAATCAGGGCGGAGCTTTTTCAAGGCGGCGCCGCCGCCACGAGGCGGAACTTGAGCAGAACCAATCTACAGCTCCGGCAGGACGATCCTGCCGGGGAAACTTCCCTCCCGGAGGGGGAAATCGTCGCCATCGTCATCACCAACACTCCTCTCGTCGGAGGGGAGTCATCTACATCAACATCTTCATCAGCACCATCTCCTATCCAAACCCCTAGTCTATCTCTTGTAACCAATCGTCATCTCGCGACGCCGATTGGTACCCTAAGGTTGCTAGTAGTGTTGATTACTCTTTGTAGTTGATGCTAGTTGGTTTACTTGGTGGAAGATTATATGTTCAGATCCATTATGATATTCATTACTTCTCTGGTCATGAATATATCCATGCTTTGTGAGTAGTTACTTTTGTTCCTGAGGACATGGGATAAGTCTTGCTATTAATAGTCATGTGAATTTGGTATTCGTTCGGTATTTTGATATGATGTATGTTGTGTTTTCCTCTAGTGGTGTTATGTGAACGTCGACTACATAACACTTCACCATATTTGGGCCTAAAGGAAGGCATTGGGAAGTAGTAAGTAGATGATGGCTTGCTAGAGTGACAGAAGCTTAAACCCCAGTCTATGCGTTGCTTCGTAAGGGGCTGATTTGGATCCACTAGTTTAATTCTTCTTTTGTAGTTGCAGATGCTTGCGAGAGGGGTTAATCATAAGTGGGATGCTTGTCCAAGTAAGGGCAGTACCCAAGCGCCGGTCCACCCACATATCAAACTATCAAAGTAACGAACGCGAACCATGTGAACATGATGACAATTAGCTTGACAGATTTCCCATGTGTCCTCGGGAGCGCTTTACTTCCTATAAGACTTTGTTCAGGCTTATCCCTTGCTACAAAAGGGATTGGGCCACTTTTCTGCACCGTTGCTATTACTTTTACTTGTTACTTTTCACCTGCTACGTTTCACCTCACCACACCATCACTTGTTACCGCTAATTTCAGTGCTTGCAGTTATTACCTTGCTGAAAACCGTTTATCAGAGCCTTGTGCTCCTCGTTGGGTTCGACACTCTTACTTATCGAAAGGACTACGATTGATCCCCTATACTTGTGGGTCATCAAGACTCTTTTCTGGCGCCGTTGCCGGGGAGTGAAGCGCCTTTGGTAAGTGGAATTTGGTAAGGAAACATTTATATACTGTGCCGAAATTTATTGTCACTTGTCACTATGGAAACTGTTCCTTTGAGGAATTTGTTTGGGGTATCTTCACCACGAACGGAAGCACGAGGAGTTGCTCCTCAACCTAAGGTACCTACTGAAAATATCTTTTATGAAATTCCTTTGGGTATGCTTGAGAAACTGCTGGCTAATCCTTTTCCAGGAGATGGATCATCACATCCAGACTTGCATCTAATCTATGTAGATGAAGTTTGTGGTTTATTTAAGCTTGCAGGTTTGCCCGAGGATGAGGTAAAGAAGAAAGTCTTTCCTTTATCTTTGAAGGATAAGGCGTTGACATGGTATAGGCTATGTGATGATACTGGATCATGGGACTACAATCGGTTGAAATTGGAATTTCATCAAAAGTTTTATCCTATGCATTTAGTACATCGTGATCAGAATTATATTTATAACATTTGGCCTCGTGACAGGGAAAGCATAGCTCAAGCTTGGGGGAGGCTTAAATCAATGCTATATTCATGCCCCAATCATGAGCTCTCGAGAGAAATTATCACTCAAAACTTTTATGCTCGACTTTCTCATGAAGATCGTACCATGCTTGACACTTCTTGTACCAGTTCTTTTATGAAGAAGGATATTGACCACAAGTGTAATTTATTGGAAAGAATCAAACGTAACTCTAGAGATTGGGATCTTGAAGAAGGTAAGGAGTCAGGTATGAATTTCCAGTTTGATTGCGTTAAATCTTTTGTTGAAAAAAACACTTCTTGAGATTTTAGCGCTAAGTATGGACTTGACTCTGAGATAGTAGCTTCTCTATGTGAATCTTTTGCTGCTCATATTGATCTTCCCAAAGAGAAGTGGTTTAAGTATCATCCTCCTGTAGAAGTCAACATAGTTAAACCCAATCTAGTTGAAGAGAAAGTCATTGCCTATAATGATCCTATTGTTCCTTGTGCCTACACTGAGAAACCACATTACCCTGCTAGGAAAAAGGATTATTCTAAAGATCCAACTCTGATACGTACGGGTTACATTAGACCACTTGCACCCCCTGAGGAAACTAGAGTTGAACCTATTATTGCTATTATCAAAGTTCTCTTAGCCGAATACATAGATGGGCATGTTATCAAATTATGTGAGGACTCCGCTAGAATTCCTAAACCTCACGTGAAAGATAAATACGGACCTGTAGTTGGTCAGCCCGTTGTTTCTGTCAAGATAGGAGATCACTGTTATCATGGTTTATGTGATATGGGTGCTAGTGTTAGTGCAATACACATGCCCCTATATGATGAAATCAAAGATGAGATTGCACCTGCTGAGTTAGAACCCATTGATGTCACTATTACGCTAGCTAATAGAGACACTATCTGCCATGTGGGAATTGTGAGAGACGTAGAAGTCCTGTGTAGTAAGACCAAGTATCCTACTGATTTCCTCATCCTTGCTACTGCACAAGATAGCTTTTGTCCCATCATATTTGGTAGACCCTTTCTCAACACTGTCAATGCTCATATTGATTGCATTAAACAGACTGTCACTGTTAGTTTCGAGGGTGTGTCTCATGAATTTAACTTCTCCAAGTTTGGAAGACAACCCCATGAAAAAGAGTCGTCTTGTAGGGATGAAATCATTGCTCTTGCCTCTATTGTCGTACCTCCTACGGATCCTTTAGAGCAATATCTGCTTGAGCATGAAAATGATATGCATATGGATGAAAGAGACGAGATAGATAAAATTGTTTTAGAACAATATCCTATTCTTAAGAATAATCTGCCTGTTGAACTGCTTGGGGATCCTCCCCCACCAAAGGGTGATCTAGTGTTCGAGCTAAAACAGTTACCAGATACACTTAAGTATGCCTATCTTGATGAGAAGGAGATATATCCTGTTATTATTAGTGCTCCCCTCTCGAATCACGAAGAGAAGAAGTTATTAAAAACTTTGAGGAAGCACCGTGCTGCTATTGGATATACTCTTGATAATCTTAAGGGTATTAGTCCCACTCTATGTCAGCACAAGATTAAAACCGATCCTGATTCTAAGCCAGTTGCTGATCACCGACGGAGATTAAATCCTAGGATGAAAGAGGTCGTGAGAAAAGAAATATTAAAGCTTTGGAAGCAGGAATCATTTATCCTGTTGCTCATAGCGATTGGGCAAGTCCAGTGCATTGCGTACCCAAGAAGGGAGGTATCACCGTCGTTCCTAATGATAAGAATGAACTAATCCCACAGAGGATTATTACTAGCTATAGGATGGTGATAGACTTCCGGAAACTGAACAAGGCAACCAGGAAAGACCATTATCCTTTGTCGTTTATCGACCAAATGCTAGAAAGGCTATCTAAACACACACACTTCTGCTTTCTAGACGGTTATTCAGGTTTCTCGCAAATACCTGTTGCACAATCTGATCAGGAGAAAACCACTTTCACCTGCCCCTTCAGTACCTTTGCTTATAGACGTATGCCTTTTGGATTATGCAATGCACCTGCCACCTTTCAAAGATGTATGATGGCAATATTCTCTGACTTCTATGAAAAGATTGTTGAGGTTTTCATGGATGATTTCTCCATTTACGGTTCTTCCTTTGACGATTGTCTCAGCAACCTTCATCGAGTCTTACAGAGATGCAAAGATACCAACCTCGTCTTGAACTGGAAGAAGTGCCACTTCCTGGTTAATGAAGGCATCGTCTTAGGACACAAAATCTCTGAGAAAGGCATTGAAGTTGATAAGGCTAAGGTTGATGCAATTGAGAAAATGCCTTGCCCCACAGATATCAGAGGTATACGAAGTTTCCTAGGTCATGCTAGTTTCTATAGAAGGTTCATTAAAGACTTCTCTAAGATTTCTAGGCCTCTTACCAACCTCGTGCAGAAGGATGTTCCTTTTGTTTTTGATGGATTGTGAGGAAGCTTTCGAAATACTTAAGAAGGCCTTGATAACCGCACCTATTGTTCAACCACCTGATTGGAACTTGCCCTTTGAAATCATGTGCGGTGCTAGTGATTATGCTGTTGGTGCTGTTCTAGGACAAAGAGTTGACAAGAAGTTGAATGTTATTCATTACGCTAGTAAAACTCTAGACAGTGCCCAAAGAAAATATGCCACTACGGAGAAGGAATTTTTAGCAGTCGTGTTTGCATGTGAAAAGTTCAGATCTTATATAGTTGACTCCAAAGTCATTTTTCACTCTGATCATGCTGCTATTAAGTACCTCATGGAGAAGAAGGATGCTAAGCCTAGGCTAATCAGATGGGTTCTCCTGCTACAGGAATTTGATTTGCACGTTGTTGAGCGAAAGGGTGCTGATAACCGTGTAGCAGATAACTTGTCCAGGCTAGAGAATGTCCTTGATGACCCATGACCTATTGATGACAGCTTTCCTGATGAGCAATTGAATGTCATCCGTACTTCACATAGTGCACCGTGGTACGCTAATTACGCAAACTATATCGTAGCCAAATACATACCACCCAGTTTCACCTACCAGCAAAAGAAGAAATTCTTCTTTTATTTGAGACAATACTTTTGGGATGATCCTCACATTTATAAGGAAGGAGTAGATGGTGTTATTAGACGTTGTGTGCCTGAACATGAACCGGGACAGATCCTGCAGAAGTGTCATTCCGAAGCCTACGGAGGACACCATGCTGGAGATAGAACTGCTCATAAGGTATTGCAATCAGGTTTCTATTGGCCCACTCTCTTCAAGGATGCCCGTAAGTTTGTCTTGTCTTGTGACGAATGCCAAAGAATAGGGAACATCAGTAAACGTCAGGAAATGCCTATGAACTATTCACATGTCATTGAACCATTTGATATTTGGGGCTTTGATTATATGGGACCCTTCCCGAGTTCCAATGGATATACTCACATCTTAGTTGCTGTTGATTACGTCACTAAGTGGGTAGAAGCTATCCCCACTAGAAATGCTAATCACCACACCTCTATTAAGATGCTTAAAGTAGTCATTTTCCCAAGATTTGGAGTCCCTAAATATCTGATGACTGATGGCGGTTCACACTTCATTCATGGTGTTTTCCGCAAGATGCTCGCTAAGTATGATGTCAACCATAGAGTTGCATCTCCTTATCATCCTCGGTCTAGTGGTCAAGTGGAGTTGAGTAATAGGGAGATCAAATTGATCTTACAAAAGACTGTCAATAGATCTCGAAAGAATTGGTCTAGCAAACTTGACGGTGCACTATGGGCTTATAGGACTGCTTATAAGAATCTCATGGGCATGTCGCCGTATAAAATGGTTTACGGTAAGGCCTGTCATTTACCTCTCACTACTGGAATTCACAAATTTGTCGTCTGCCTTTCCTTTGCCGTCTGCTGACACATGGCAAAGAGCTTCTTTGCCATCAGCTGGCGCAAAGCAGACGGCAAAGAGAACACCTAAGGCAAAAAAAATCTTTGCCGTCGGCAAGCGGACGGCAAAGGGGTGGCAAACGGCAAAGGGTGCCACCGTACACCCCCTCCCACCCCATAACGGGCGCTCCCTTTGCCGACTGCCCTCCTTCTCTTTGCCGTCGGGGGGCGGACGACAAAGCGAGCCCCCCCCCCCTAATGGCCGTCTCCCTCTCCCTCTCACTCTCATCCGCTCCGACAGTCTCCTCCGCTCCGACAGTTACTCTCAGCCGCTCGTCCCTCGCCCGCCGGCCGCCTCCCCTCCCGCCGCTCGCCTCCTCCCCCGCCCCCTCCTCCCCTCCCGCGGCACCCCTCCTCCCCGCGCCCTCCTCCCTGCCGGCCACCTCCCCTCCCGCCCGCCGGCCGCCTCTGCTCCCGCCTTCCGGCCGCCGCCCCCCTCCTCCCCGCACCCTCCTCCCCGCGCCCGCCTGCGGCACCCCTCCTCCCCGCCCGTCGGCCGCCTCTGCTCCCGCCTGTCGGCCGCCTCCCCTCTCCCCCCCCCCCGCCGGCCACCTCCCGCCCACCGGCCGCCTGCCGCACGCCCCCTGCCCCCCTGCCGTCGTCCACCGCCGCCGCTGCCTCCCCCTGTCGTCGTCCACCACGGTGAGTTGTTGTTCTTCTTCTTTTTCTTTTTAAAAAATTTAATTACTTTAGTTAGTTTATTAGGTTAGTTTTTTATTATATATAGGGTAATTTAGTTAGTTTATTTGGTAAGATTATTAGGCTAATTAGGTTAGTTAGTTAGGTTAGAAGAAAAAAGAGGAAAAGCAGAAGGAAAAAAATGAAAAAGAAAAAAGGGAAAGAAGAAAATAATTAGAAGAAGAATGGAAAGAAGAAGGAGAAGAAGAAGAAGAAGAAGAGGAGGAGGAGGAGGAGGAGAAAAAAGAAGAAGAAGAAGAAGAAGAAGAAGAAGAAGAAGAAGAAGAAGAAGAAGAAGAAGAGGAAGAAGAAGAAGAAGAAGAAGAAGAGGAGGAGGAGGAGGAGGAGGAGAAAGAAGAAGAAGAAGAAGAAGAAGAAGAAAAAGAATAGGAGGAGAAAAAGAGGAGGGGGAGTAGGAGGAGAAAGAAGAAGAAGAAGAAGAAGAAGAAGAAGAAGAAGAAGAAGAAGAAGAAGAAGAAGAAGAAGAAGAAGAAGAAGAAGAAAAGAAGAAGAAGAAGAAGAAGAGGAGGAGAGAGGAGAAGAAGAAAGAAGAGGAAAAAGGAATCCCGGCACCCCGAAACTGACCCTCGACCCCCGACCCCTGACGCCCGACGCCACTGACCCCCGACCATTGACCCCCGACGCCACTGACCCCCAACCCCCGACCCCCGACGCCACTTACCCCCGACCCCCGACGCCACTGACCCCCGACCCAAACCCTCGGCCCACGACTCCCGACCCCCGACGTTCGACGCCACCAACCCCCGACCCTCGACGCCACTAGCACCCGACGTCACTGACCCTGGACCCCCGACGCCACTGACCCCCACAACTGACGCCACTAACCCCCCGATCCCCGATGCCACCGACACCCGACACCACCAACCCTCGACGGCACTGACTCCCGACGCCACTAAGCCCTGACCGCCGACACCTCTTCTGCCTTCTTTTGAACGAGAAGGTGGTTTTCAGCCTTCCAGAGGCCCACGAGGTCATAGTTTTGTAAATTATGAGTTAGGTCACATATTTTCCGATTATGTTAATTATAAAAACATCGTATTTGTGTTGATCGTGTGAATTTGAATGTACAGTTGTTCGACGACCTCCACGTGCGTTTGTTGGTGAGCACAAATTACTTCTCCTCCTACCCCCTTAATTTGCTCTGTCCCGGTCTTCGTGCCAATGAAACTTGCTAGCTATAGGTTTCTTCAATCATGAGTATGCGTGACCAGTATGCGTCTCCCGTTCGAAAGGGCGACATCTATAAATATGCATTTCTTTGCATATTTGTAACCACCATCCTTTTGAATTGTCCAACATTATCCATGGACAGCCCGAATATGTGTAGATTGGGTTTGTTTTCCCGTATGCTATGCTCCGGATCTGATGCGGAATTTCATCAGTGCCTCCCCTGTTGTTCTCCGGGTGCACATCCTCTCTGCTTATTGCCGAGACGTGTATTAGGAGAACAGCGGGGAGGTGCTGCCAAAATTTTGCGTCGCATCTGGAGCAGAGCATGGGAAAACGAACCCAGTCTACACATAATCGGGTGGGATTAGGACCTATCTTTACCTATTAGCGTGTAGGTTGCATGGACGTAATAAAACTGACAAACTTGATTAGCGTATGAATATAGATGATGAATTATATATTTATTTCTTGTGCCCCCATAGGTAGCTAGGCAACATGAGTGATCGTCCTTGGATGTACACTAGTCACCCTAGTCAGAAAGACATGACCCATGAATGGTTAACAAAAACCAGGGGGTTTGTGAGAGCCGCATTTGCAAATGGCCAGCAAAAACATGGTGCCCCTGTCCCAACTGTGACAACTGGAAAAAGAGGACAGAGTTTGAAATGGGTAAACACCTGCACAAGTGGGGTTTTACGCCTAACTATACGGTGTGGAATTTTCATGATGAGTCTGACCAACGTGCCAGAGCTGAGGTGATTCGTCGTCGCACCGACGAGCATGGTACCGGGATTGAAGACATGGTGCAAGACTTTGATGATTCTCGGGATTCGGACGATGAGATGGAGGAATCTGCAAAGGCCTTCTATGAAATGTTGGAGTCTTCAAAACGTCCTCTCCACGAGCAGACTGAGTTTGTCAGCTGGATGCCATCGCGCAAGTAATGGCTCTGAAGGCTCAATTCAACCTAGGCAGAGAATGCTACAACGCGATGATGACGATATTTGGATGCTTTCTACCCAAAGGCCATGTACTGCCTGCAAACCTGTACCAGTCAGAGAAAATCCTCCGTGTACTTAAGATGCCCTATGAGAAGATACATGCCTGTGAGAATGGATGTGCCTTATTTAGGCTTGAGTATGCTGCCTTGAACTATTGCCCTATTTGCAATTCTTCCAGGTATATTGTGGTAGACAACGCCATGGGTGAGAAGAATCAGACCAAAATCCCCATTAGTGTTCTTCGGTATCTGCCAATCGTACCAAGACTTCAACGTCTTTTCATGGTCGAAGAGACGGCCAGACAGATGACATGGCACAAATTGGGCAAAAGAACCAAACTAGATGCGTATGGGAACAAGATGCTAGTACACACTTCAGATGGTTTTGCATGGAGGAACTTTGATGCATTACATAAGGATAAATCGGAAGATCCAAGGCAACCTAGAGTTGCCATCAGCACGGATGGGTTCAATGTGTATGGTATGACGGCAGCACAATACAGTTGTTGGCTTGTATTTGTCATTCCACTAAATTTGCCACCCGGAGAGATTATGAAAAGAAAGAACATTTTCCTGATGTTGATAATTCCAGGGCCCAACTATCCGGGGAAGAATATGAATGTGTACATGCAGCCGCTTAAGGATGAGTTGCAAGAAGCCTGGGATAATGGGATCAAGACCTACGACGCGGCTATCAAAACAAATTTCAAAATGCATGTGTGGTACATGTACTCGACGCATGATTATCCGACGTTTGCGCTATTTGCTGGCTGG
Source organism: Hordeum vulgare subsp. vulgare (assembly GCF_904849725.1). NCBI lineage: Eukaryota > Viridiplantae > Streptophyta > Magnoliopsida > Poales > Poaceae > Hordeum > Hordeum vulgare. The sequence continues at coordinate 138,771,297 of NC_058522.1, forward strand.
TGTGTGCATGGAAGGTTCTCGTGCACCACATGCAAGGCAGCTCTTCAGTTCTGTTGGCTGCAGGCTGGTCGCAAGTATTCTTGCTTCGACATGCATAGACACTTCCTGGATCCTGACCATAAGTTCAGAAAAGACAAGAAGAATTTCATCAAAGGTAGAGTTGTCAAAAACACTGCACCAGCTGCGTTGACAGGCCAACAGACCCTTGATCAGTTAAACGCTCTCGTGCTTGATCCTTTGCGTCCAGGATACTTCAAAGGGTATAATACGGAACACGCCTGGACTCACAAGTCATGCTTATGGGATCTGCCTTACTTCAAAGACCTCCTTTGCCCACAAAACATTGACGTGATGCACACTGAAAATAATATTGCGGAGGCCATTTTTGGTACATTGTTTGGCATAGAGGGGAAGTCAAAAGATAATCCTCAGGCTAGAATCGACCTGGAGGCTCTATGTGATAGACCGTTGCAAAACTTGCGACAACGGAAAGGAAAGCAAAGCATAGCGAAGCCAAAGGCATGGTTCAATCTTGAAGGGTTAGCTATGAGGGAAATGCTATTGTGGGTGAAAATGCGGTTGATGTTCCCCGATGGGTATGCTGCGAAGGAGACACCGAGTATTATGGAAGAGTTGAAGCAATTTATGAACTTCTATTCTATGGTGAAAACCCACCGACCGTCGTAGTCTTCAAATGTTATTGGTTTGAGCCGAGGGAGACTAGAAGGACTCATGAACATATCGGACTAGTCGAAATCAACCAAAACACCCACTTAGATGTTCCCGATGTCTATATTACAGCTCAACAGGCGACACAAGTTTTCTATCTACCGTGGGCCTGCCAAACTGATCCAAATCTCAAAGGTTGGGATGTCGTTTATGAAGTGCCACCACATTTTAGACCACCTACCCTTAATGAAGAGGATTACGAACCTCACATTAACCCAGACACATATGAAGGAGAATTCTTCCAAGAAACACGTATGTCCAAGAAACGTTTCAAGAACCGCTCTACTTCACCCCAGAACATTGAAGTAGACAGCGACAGTGAATCCGTCTTAACCCCTGAGCCCGAACAGGAAGAGCTGGAAGAAGAAGAGGTTACTGCTGCGGATGACCTGTCACTTCTTGACCGATTACATAATGGTGGCCTTCCACATGTTCTTCGTGATAGTGATGATGATGATGCATTTATTGATGATAGTGATGATCATGATGCATTTATTGACCCTGAAGCATATATAGACGAGCATGATTGTTATTAGTTCATGTCAGGTATTCAACTATTATACTATATGTAAATTTTGAGTTCATGTTAGGTATTCAATTTGTATTAGTCATGTTGGTATTTATGACGATGATACACTTAAATTATATACATTTTATTACTCCTATTGGTATTTATGTTGTACTAATTTCATTTACTCTTTGTCATGACAGGTGTTGAAAGATGGTGGCAAAGGGTCAAAAGCACTCCGCGGCTCCTTCTTCGTCGGCAGGTGATGGGATGGGTACTTCCATTCCTGCCTCGCCTCTTCGGACAGTGTTGCTCTCTACTATGCAAGGAGCGCCCCCCGTGAGAGGAGGTCGACCCACCGCGAAGACGAGAGGCACTAAAGGTACACGTTGTATTCATGTTGGTATTTATGGTGTACTCATGTTGTATGCATATTGGTATTTATATACATTTTATTACTCGTGTTGGTATTTATGTTGTACTAAAGGTACACGTGGCCGCGGGAGAGGTAGAGCGGTGGCTGCCACACCTTCTGAGGTGCCGGCTACACGGTCTCCACCACCATCCCAAGCTGATTCACTTGAGCACAAGACTTCTAGGGTGGATTCGTCTGAGGTGGAGGCTACACGGTCTCCGATTCACGAGCCTCGGGTCAACGAGCCTCAGGTCGACGAGCCTTCGACCCACGAGACTCGTGTCCCAGAGGCTTCCTTCCAGGCGACTCCGAAGCAAAGAAGGGATGAGGGTACGTCCCAAGAGACCCAGTGGGATGCTGGTAGCGACGAGGAGTTGGGTGAGGGGGCTACCGTCTACCAGCGTGGTAGTTCGGGGCTCCCGCTCATGCCAGCGACCCCCGAGCAGAGGTGGTCGATTAGGCCAAATGGGGACAAGTAAGTTAATTTACTCTTATTTAACCTTTTGCCTTCGCGTTTTCTCAAATATCTAATGTTTTGGCTTTAATTTGTCATACTGTAGGGGTTGGATTGTTGCCAAGGGTGTCCGCAAGCCCAACAGCGTCCTTGGTGTTCTTTGCCGTAAAAACTTCCCAGGGTTTGTTACGTTGCCCGGTCGTGAGCGAGAGGTAGGAATGACCTGGGAGCACTACTTGGGTGCCCCGGCCCCGTCGGAGGTGGAGAACGACGGTGTTTTGTGCGACATGAGGGCGGACATGGTGATCCGAAAGTTCTGGGTAATTTCTCCTTCACACAATTACAAATCAACCATAGCTATTTATTGTACTAATCGATGTTGTCTCGTTTGCAGACCTACTACAGGTGTGAGGAGGGATACGAGGAGGACGCGGCAAAGGTTATCGAAACCGAATGTCGCCGCCTACTTCAAAACTTTCGGCACGAGGCTCGGGTGCAGGCTGTTCGCGACTACTATGCCACGCGGCGTATTAGGATTGACAAGGCGAAGTGTCGTGATGCTAAGATGGAGAAGGAGCATTACATGAAGGTAATTACATATTATTTAGGCTTTGTAGTTAGTTTCCTTGATTTGGTTCTTACGCGCTCAAATTTCTCTTTATTAACTTAGGTGCCCCCGAGATGGTGTGTGGATAAGATGGACTGTTGGGAGGCCTTGGTGGATCAGTGGTGCTCCGAAACGTGGGAGGCCAGCCACAACAACGCCAAGGAGAGGCGTGGCAAAATGGTTGGCGTGCCACACCATCAAGGGAGCGTCAACTTAATCCAATTTGGCGAGAACTGGGTATGTGGTTTGCTTCATGCCTCATGCAATTCATTCTTAATGCTATCTTGAGCCCTTTACTAATACAATTTTCCTCTCTCTCTTTTAGGCGCGTCACAATAAGACGGAGGCGCCACAGATGTACGACCTGTATGCGATGGCCCATACTGCCTCGTACAAGAAGGTCAAGGCATTCTCTGAGTCTGACCTCGAGCATCCAGAAAACTTCACCAACATCTCCTCCCACCACAAGCTCGTGAAGTACATAGATCACGGGAAGGCGAGGAAAGGGGAGGACTTTAACCCGAGTGAGGGGCCTATTGATCCAGAGCTGGTGATGATAGCTGGCAACGGGAGGCCCCATGGCTCGATCGCCATTGGACACGGCCTTATACGTTGTCCTAGCACTCTCCGGCAGATAAAGGCACGCCAAACGAGCTCTTGTCCGGAGATAACACGTCGTCCACGGCCAGTCGACCTCGCCATCGAGGTTAGTTTAATGGACTCAACTATCTTTCCGCATTATGTTGTGCGTTGGAACCAATATGATTACATTGCTAACAATGAGTTGTGTTGCAGGCTGCTATTCAGAAAGAGAGAGAGGCAATGCAGGCGGCTATGGCGGAGAAGGATACGAAAATTAGGGAGCTGGAGGAGAGGACGACTGCATTGGTGGAGGCGGAGAGGGCACGGAATGATGCGTCTAACAGGGCCATATACGACTCTTCGTGGTAAGTTTCTTCTTCATGTTATTTCAAATCTTGCATTTGAATGTCCGTTCCATTAATAAATAAAAAGTTCGACTTGTCAAAACCAAATGTACAGTCTATGTGCGAGAAGAATGGCCAAGTCCCTCCGCCGATGCCAGTCATTAACGTGGCGGGGACGGTGAGTTTCATTTCACTGTAGTGATCTTAAGAGTGTCCTCATGCTAACTACACATTGCAAACGATGTTTCGTGCAGAATATCTCCCGAAACGCATCGCACGACCCTTCTACAGTCGAGCCTTCTCTAGGGCAGCCTTCTCTAGGTGAAACAAGCCAGAGCCACCGTGCTTCACTGCTGTGATGACGATAATGGTATGTTATTTCTAGTGTTTTAATAAAAAAAATAGCTAGACTTCCATCTAAATGACATAATTAGCTTAGTTAGCTCCAAGAAAGGCTAAATTGGCTAATTATCCTACGAAATGACATAATTAGCTTAGTTAGCTCCAAAATGACATATTTAATTAAAAAAATGACCTATAGTTAGCTAAGTTCTCTCCTAAATGACATAATAAGGCTTACGTAGCTCCAAGATGACCTATTCCCCCTAACTTAGGTATTAAATGGCCTATAATTAGCCTAGCTAGATCCAAAATGGCTTAATAAGCATAGTTTGCTCCGGAATGACCTATTTTACCCAAGTTAGCTCCGAAACGACCTATAGTTAGCTAGGGTTCCACCTAGATGACATAATTAGCTTAGTTCGCTCCTAAATGGTTTATTTAATAAAACATGACCTATACTTAGCTAATTATCCTCGAAATGACATAATTATCTCCAAAAAGGCATTCTTAGCCAATTTAGCCCGAAGAAGGGGACAAGAGGAGAAGAAAGAGGAAAAATGAAAGGAAGGAAGAACAAGAAGAGGAGAAGAAGAAGAAGGAGAAGGAGGAGGATAAGAAGGAGAAGAAGGAGGAGAAGAAGGAGAAGGAGCTCATCCTTCTTCTTCTTCCTCCTTCTCCTTCTCCTTCTTCTTTTCTTCTTCTTCTCCTCTTCCTTCTCCTTCTCCTCCTCCTCCTCCTTCTTTTACTTCTTCTTCTCTTTCTCTTCTTCTACGTAGCTTAGACTCATCCAAGAAAGGCTAAAATGGCTAATTATCCTACGAAATGACATAATTAGCTTAGTTAGCTCCAAAATGACCTATTTAATAAAAAATGACCTACAGTTAGCTAAGTTCTCTCCTAAATGACATAATAAGGCTTACCTAGCTCCAAGATGACCTATTCCCCCTAACTTAGGTATTAAATGGCCTATAATTAGCCTAGCTAGATCCAAAATGGCTTAATAAGCATAGTTTGCTCCGGAATGACCTATTTTACCCAAGTTAGCTCCGAAATGACGTATGGTTAGCTAGGGTTCCACCTAGATGACACAATTAGCTTAGTTAGCGCCTAAATGGTCTATTTAATAAAACATGACCTATACTTAGCTAATTATCCTCGAAATGACATAATTAGCTCCAAAAAGGCATTCTAAGCCAATTTAGCCCGAAGAAGGGGACAAGAGGAGAAGAAAGAGGAAAAATGAAAGGAAGGAAGAAGAAGAAGAAGAGAAGAAGAAGAAGGAGAGGGAGGAGGATAAGAAGAAGGAGAAGAAGGAGGAGGAGAAGGAGAAGGAGCTCCTCCTTCTCCTTCTTCTTCCTCCTTCTTCCTCCTTCTCCTTCTCCTTCCTCTTTTCTTCTTCTTCTCCTCTTCCTTCTTCTTGTCCTCCTCCTCCTCCTTCTTTTACTTCTTCTTCTCTTTCTCTTCTTCTACGTAGCTTAGACTCATCCAAGAAAGGCTAAATTGGCTAATTATCCTATGAAATGACATAATTAGCTTATTTAGCTCCAAAATGACCTATTTAATAAAAAATGACCTACAATTAGCTAAGTTCTCTCCTAAATGACATAATAAGGCTTACGTAGCTGCAAGATGACCTATTCCCCCTAACTTAGGTATTAAATGGCCTATAATTAGCGTAGCTAGATGCAAAATGGCTTAATAAGCATAGTTTGCTCTGGAATGACCTATTTTACCCAAGTTAGCTCTGAAACGACCTATAGTTAGCTAGGGTTCCACCTAGATGACATAATTAGCTTAGTTAGCTCCTAAATGGTCTATTTAATAAAACATGACCTATACTTAGCTAATTATCCTCGAAATGACATAATTATCTCAAAAAGGCATTGTTAGCCAATTTAGCCCCAAGAAGGGGACAAGAGGAGAAGAAAGAGGAAAAACGAAAGGAAGGAAGAAGAAGAAGAGGAGAAGAAGAAGAAGGAGAGGGAGGAGGATAAGAAGAAGGAAAGAAGGAGGAGAAGAAGGAGAAGGAGCTCCTCCTCCTTCTTCTTCCTCCTTCTTCCTCCTTCTCCTTCTCCTTCCTCTTTTCTTCTTCTTCTCCTCTTCCTTCTCCTTGTCCTCCTCCTCCTCCTTCTTTTACTTCTTCTTCTCTTTCTCTTCTTCTATGTAGCTTAGACTCATCCAAGAAAGGCTAAATTGGCTAATTATCCTACGAAATGACATAATTAGCTTATTTAGCTCCAAAATGACCTATTTAATAAAAAATGACGTACAGTTAGCTAAGTTCTCTCCTAAATGACATAATAAGGCTTACATAGATGCAAGATGACCTATTCCCCCTAACTTAGGTATTAAATGGTCTATAATTAGCCTAGCTAGATCCAAAATGGCTTAATAAGCATAGTTTGCTCCGGAATGACCTATTTTACCCAAGTTAGCTCTGAAACGACCTATAGTTAGCTAGGGTTCCACCTAGATGACAGAATTAGCTTAGTTAGCTCCTAAATGGTCTATTTAATAAAACATGACCTATACTTAGCTAATTATCCTCGAAATGACATAATTATCTCCAAAAAGGCATTCTTAGCCAATTTAGCCCCAAGAAGGGGACAAGAGGAGAAGAAAGAGGAAAAATGAAAGGAAGGAAGAAGAAGAAGAGGAGAAGAATAAGAAGGAGAGGGAGGAGGATAAGAAGAAGGAGAAGGAGGAGGAGAAGAAGGAGAAGGTGCTCCTCCTTCTCCTTCTTCTTCCTCCTTCTCCTTCTCCTTCTTCTTTTCTTCTTCTTCTCCTCTTCCTTCTCCTTCTCCTCCTCCTCCTCCTCCTCCTTCTTTTACTTCTTCTTCTCTTTCTCTTCTTCTACGTAGCTTAGACTCATCAAAGAAAGGCTAAATTGGCTAATTATCCTACGAAATGACATAATTAGCTTAGTTAGCTCCAAAATGACATATTTAATAAAAAATGACCTACAGTTAGCTAAGTTCTCTCCTAAATGACATAATAAGGCTTACATAGCTGCAAGATGACCTATTCCCCCTAACTTAGGTATTAAATGGCCAATAATTAGCCTAGCTAGATCCAAAATGGCTTAATAACCATAGTTTGCTCCGGAATGACCTATTTTACCCAAGTTAGCTCCGAAATGACCTATAGTTAGCTAGGGTTCCACCTAGATGACATAATTAGCTTAGTTAGCTCCTAAATGGTCTATTTAATAAAACATGACCTATACTTAGCTAATTATCTTCGAAATGACATAATTAGCTCCAAAAAGGCATTCTTAGCCAATTTAGCCCGAAGAAGGGGACAAGAGGAGAAGAAAGAGGAAAAATGAAAGGAAGGAAGAAGAAGAAGAGGAGAAGAAGAAGAAGGAGAAGGAGGAGGATAAGAAGAAGGAGAAGAAGGAGGAGAAGAAGGAGAAGGAGCTCCTCCTTCTCCTTCTTCTTCCTCCTTCTTCCTCCTTCTCCTTCCCCTTCTTGTTTTCTTCTTCTTCTCCTCTTCCTCCTCCCTCTCCTCCTCCTCCTACTCCTCCTCCTCCTCCTTCTTTTACTTCTTCTTCTCTTTCTCTTCTTCTACGTAGCTTAGACTCATCCAAGAAAGGCTAAATTGGCTAATTATCCTATGAAATGACATAATTAGCTTAGTTAGCTCCAAAATGACCTATTTAATAAAAAATGACCTACAGTTAGCTAAGTTCTCTCCTAAATGACATAATAAGGCTTATGTAGCTGCAAGATGACCTATTCCCCCTAACTTAGGTATTAAATGGCCTATAATTAGCCTAGCTAGATCCAAAATGGCTTAATAAGCATAGTTTGCTCCGGAATGACCTATTTTACCCAAGTTAGCTCCGAAACGATGTATAGTTAGCTAGGGTTTCACCTAGATGACATAATTAGCTTAGTTAGCTCCTAAATGGTCTATTTAATAAAACATGACCTATACTTAGCTAATTATCCTCGAAATGACATAATTAGCTCCAAAAAGGCATTCTAAGCAAATTTAGCCCGAAGAAGGGGTGAAGAGGAGAAGAAAGAGGAAAAATGAAAGGAAGGAAGAAGAAGAAGAGGAGAAGAAGAAGAAGGAGAGCGAGGAGGATAATAATAAGTAGAAGAAGAGGAGAAGAAGAAGAAGGAGCTCCTCCTTCTCCTTCTTCTTCCTCCTTCTTCCTCCTTCTCCTTCTTCTTCCTCCTTCTTCCTCCTTCTCCTTCTTCTTTTCTTCTTCTTCTCCTCTTCCTTCTCCTTCTCCTCCTCCTCCTCTTGCTCCTCCTCCTCCTTCTTTTACTTCTTCTTCTCTTTCTCTTCTTCTACATAGGTTAGACTCATCCAAGAAAGGCTAAATTGGCTAATTATCCTACGAAATGACATAATTAGCTTAGTTAGCTCCAAAATGACCTATTTAATAAATAATGACCTACAGTTAGCTAAGTTCTCTCCTAAATGACATAATAAGGCTTACGTAGCTGCAAGATGACCTATTCCCCCTAACTTAGGTATTAAATGGCCTATAATTATCCTAGCTAGATCCAAAATGGCTTAATAAGCATAGTTTGCTCCGGAATGACCTATTTTACCCAAGTTAGCTCCGAAACGACCTATAGTTAGCTAGGGTTCCACCTAGATGACATCATTAGCTTAGTTAGCTCCTAAATTGTCTATTTAATAAAACATGACCTATACTTAGCTAATTATCCTCGAAATGACATAATTAGCTCCAAAAAGGCATTCTTAGCCAATTTAGCCCAGAGAAGGGGACAAGAGGAGAAGAAAGAGGAAAAATGAAAGGAAGGAAGAAGAAGAAGAAGAGAAGAAGAAGAAGGAGAAGGAGGAGGATAAGAAGAAGGAGAAGAAGGAGGAGAAGAAGGAGAAGGAGCTCCTCCTTCTCCTTCTTCTTCCTCCTTCTCCTTCTCCTTCTTCTTTTCTTCTTCTTCTCCTCTTCCTTCTCCTTCTCCGCCTCCTCCTCCTTCTTTTACTTCTTCTTCTCTTTCTCTTCTTACACGTAGCTTAGACTCATCCAAGAAAGGCTAAATTGGCTAATTATCCTACAAAATGACATAATTAGCTTAGTTAGCTCCAAAATGACCTATTTAATAGAAAATGACCTACAATTAGCTAAGTTCTCTCCTAAATGACATAATAAGGCTTACGTAGCTGCAAGATGACCTATTCCCCCTAACTTAGGTATGAAATGGCCTATAATTAGCCTAGCTAGATCCAAAATGGCTTAATAAGCATAGTTTGCTCCGGAATGACCTATTTTACCCAAGTTAGCTCCGAAACGACCTATAGTTAGCTAGGGTTCCACCTAAATGACATAATTAGCTTAGTTAGCTCCTAAATGGTCTATACTTAGCTAATTTCTCTCCGAAATAACCTATATATACACTTCTTCATCTAGTATTATTCTTCTAACTTTCTTATTTGTCATTTTGCAGATTACCTTCACTTCACGGGAAGCTTGGATTATATTGATGGAATGCTTGAAGATGATTTCTTGTACCATGGCTTGTATTGAAACTATTGTAGTATATGGATATATGTGAAACTTTGTATGCATGTGGACGAAACTGGTGTAATATATGGTTTGGTACGGATGCAACTTGCATAATATGTATGCACTATGGATGAGAGTTATTTTAATATGATTATGAGTACGGAAAGAAATTTATTTATGTCAAATATATATATATATATATATCCTGATTATTGTTAAAAATGCTGGATATAATAAAAAATAAATTAAAAAGGGGGCTGGTTCCCCCCTTTGCCGTCTGCCCCCACATGGCAAAGGGGGGATGGCAGACTGCAAAGGAGGGAATATGCCCCCTCTCTCTCCCCTCTTTGTCGCCTGCCCCCACATGGCAAAGGGGGGTGGGCAGACGGCAAAGGGGTGAATCAGCCCCCTCTCTCTCCCCTCTTTGCCGTCTGCCCCCACATGGCAAAGGGTGGGATGGCAGATGGCAAAGAGAGGAGGCCTGCCGTTAACACTTAATGGGGTCGTTGCAGTATATGTCGTCCCAGTTAATTTGCCGTCTGCCCCCTCATGGCAAAGATTCTTTGCCGTCCGCTTTACAAAAGCAGACGGCAAAGAACCTCTTCACCGGATATTTTTTACCGTCTAGTTTGCCGTCTGCTGACCGATGGCAAAGCCTTTGCCATCCGTGGTTCCCCCCTTTGCCGTCCGCCGTGGCAGACGTCAAATTTCTGAATTTCAGTAGTGTCTTGAGCTAGAACACAAAGCTTATTGGGCACTCAAAGAGCTCAACTTTAATTTCAAACTTGCCGGCGAGAGCGGTTGTTTGATATCAGCTCATTAGATGAATGGAGGGGCCAGGCATATGAGAATGCCAAGTTGTTCAAGGAAAAGGTTAAGTGATGGCACGATAGAAGAATACAAAAATGTGAGTTCAATGTAGGTGATTATGTCCTGCTATACAATTCTCGCTTAAGATTCTTCGCATGCAAGCTTCTCTCTAAATGGGAAGGTCCCTACATTGTCGAGGAAGTATATCGTTCCGGTGCCATCAAAATCAACAACACGGAAGGTAATTTTCCTAGAGTGGTAAATGGGCAAAGAATCACGCATTATATCTCTGGTACTCCCATAAATGTTGAGAGCAATATCATCAATATCATAACTCCAGAGGAGTACATAAGGGATGTTTATCAGCCTGTTTCAGACTCTGAAAACAAAGAGGTATGTGTTTCGGTAAGTAATTGGAATCCAAAACTTTTCCAGTAGGAAATTTTCTCCGTTTTGGAATTTATGGAAAAATAGAAAAATAAAAAGCAGTCCGGAGAGTGCACGAGGCGGCCACAAGGTTGGTAGCCGCGGCCTCCCCCCTGGCCACGGCTACAGGGCTTGTGGGCACCTTGTGTGCCTCCCGAACTCCGTTTTCTTGTGGAGCACTCCTTCTGGTCCAGAAAAAATCATTATATATAGGCCCGAGGGTTTTGATCTCCGTATCGCGCAGTTTCCTCTATTTTTTTTCGAGCCTGTTGTTTGCCGCGGATTTAGGTCAAGATGTCTTCTCAAGATTCAGAAGAAGATATCTATGTGGCCGATGACCGTGCTAACTCCAGGATTAATGGGGACTTAGATCCTTATGGTTGGACCACAGATGAGGAAGAGGATCATGAACCAAAGGGGAAGGAGAAAAAAAGCTCTGATGAGGAGGAGGCTCCTCTACCTCAACCTGCAAACACCCATGTGGAGTTCAAGAAGTCAAGCCTCCCAACTCCAGGAAGAAGCATAAGACTTTGTTTCCTGCACGAGAGTAAGCAGGAATTATGCCAAAGGGTGTTGAAGCTTGAAGAAGAAAACAATCTGAGGGAGCAGAATTTCATGCTCCATTGGAAATTAAACAAGCTCAAGACCTCTACAAAGACTCCACCACCATCTCCACCAAAGGAAGACAACTAAGCATTGGTATGGGCAAATCCCTTGGCTTGTGCCAAGCTTGGGGAGTTGCCCTGGTATCGTATCACCTTTATATCTTTTGCTTTTACCTTTGTTTTAGTTCTTTCTTTTTCATTTTTTACTTTCTTCTCTTAGTGGGATAAGTCTTTAGTGTTTAGTTTGAGTCTTTTGCCTTGTGTCTCCCCCGATGTATTCGAGCTTGTGAGCTATATAATAAAGAGTATCTTAGTCAAGGGCTTTGTTTTGTGTCGTGATCAAAAGTATGAAAAGAACGATAGCATGAAAGATCATGAGATGATCTTATGGAAAGTGATAGCTTCACATGTAACAAGTATGATGATTGAAACTTGTTGAGAATAGACCAACATAGACCCTAGTCATTGTTTCAATTAATAAGAAGTAATAAGGAAAGAGAGGTTCACATATAAATATATCATCTTAGACACTTTTTACAATTGTGAGCACTCACCAAACTATTACATGCTTAGAAGTAGATGTTGGACAAGGAAGACAACATAATGAATTGTGTTTGCTTGATTCCAAACAATGTTATATGTCTAGAGATCCCTTAGCATGTGACGATTGCTTCCACCTCGTATTAGCCAAAACTTCCGTACTAAGTAGAAATACTACGTGTGCATCCATAAACCTTCAACCCAGTTTTTCCATGAGAGTCCACCATACCTACCTATGGATTGCGTAAGATCCTTCAAGTAAGTTGTCATCGGTGTAAGCAATAAAAAGTTGCTACCTAAAGTATGTATGATTTATTAGTGTGTGGAAAATAAGCTTTGTACGAACCTGTGATGAGGAAGACATAAAAGCGACAGACTACATAATAATGTTCTTTATCATAGGGGGCAATATAAAGTGATGTTCCTTTATACTAAGAGGTCATATATCCAAACCTTAAAAGCGCATGACAACCTCTGCTTCCCTCTGCGAAGGGCCTATCTTGTACCTTTACTTTTGTCCTTGTGAAAGTCATGGTGATCAACACCAATTCCCTATTCCTTCTTCATCTTGGTGAACGTCATATGTTAGGGAAAGATCTATATTCATATATCAACTTGGAGATGAGTACTCTTGCTTTATTATTGTTGACTTTACCCTTGAGGTAAATGGTTGGGAGGCAAAATTATAAGCACCTATCTTTCTCTGTGTCCAACTGAAACTTTGATACCATGAGTACCACGTGAGTTGTAACAATTGTGGAAAACAAAAGAGATGATTGCATATGTGGATTTTCTTTACAAGCTCTTATTTGACTCTTTCTGATGTTATGATAAATTGCAATTGCTTCAATGACTATGGACTGTTGTTGGCTACTTCTCGGTAAGGTTTTTTATTCATACTTTGCTTTGTGAAGGAATTGTTACTTTCCCATAAGAATCTTTATGATGTATTGTTGTTCTATGTGTGATCATGATGCCCTCATGTCCGTATTATGTTTTATCGACACCTTCATCCCTAAACATGTGGACATGTTTATGGATCTTGGTCTTCGCTTGAGGACAAGCGAGGTCTAAGCTTGGGGGAGTTGATACGTCCATTTTGCATCATGCTTTCATGTTGATATTTATCACTTGATGGACTATTATTATACTTTGTGGTACCATACTTATGCCTTTTCTCTCTTATTTTGCAAGATTTATTTGAAGAGGGAGAATACCGGCAGCTGGAATTCTGGATTGGAAAAGGAGCAAGTCTGAGTCCTCTATTCTGCGCAAGTCCAAATGGCCCGAAAATCCACAGGGAATTTTTTCAGAATATATAAAAAATTCTGGGCGAAAGAAGTGCCACAGGGGAGCTGCCAGGGGCCCACAAGCCTGGTAGCCGCGGCCTGCCCCCCTGGTCGCGCTACAGGGCTTGTGGGCACCCTGGTGGCCCACTGCCCCCCCCCCCTCTTCTTCTATATGAAGGGTTTCGTCCGGAAAAAATCAGGGCGGAGCTTTTTCGAGGAGGCACCGCCGCCACGAGGCAGAACTTGAGCAGAACCAATCTAGAGCTCCGGCAGGACGATCCTGCCGGGGAAACTTCCCTCTCGGAGGGGGAAATCGTCGCCATCGTCATCACCAACACTCCTCTCATCGGAGGGGAGTCATCTCCATCAACATCTTCATCAGCACCATCTCCTATCCAACCCCTAGTCTATCTCTTGTAACCAATCGCCGTCTCGCGACGCCGATTGGTACCGTAAGGTTGCTAGTAGTGTTGATTACTCTTTGTAGTTGATGCTAGTTGGTTTACTTGGTGGAAGATTATATGTTCAGATCCATTATGATATTCATTACTTCTCTGGTCATGAATATATCCATGCTTTGTGAGTAGTTACTTTTGTTCTTGAGGACATGGGATAAGTCTTGCTATTAATAGTCGTGTGAATTTGGTATTCGTTCGGTATTTTGATATGTTGTATGTTGTCTTTTCCTCTAGCGGTGTTATGTGAACGTCGACTACATAACACTTCACCATATTTGGGCCTAGAGGAAGGCATTGGGGAGTATTAAGTAGATGATGGGTTGCTAGAGTGACAGAAGCTTAAACCCCAGTCTATGCGTTGCTTCGTAAGGGGCTGGTTTGGATCCACTAGTTTAATACTATGGTTAGAGGTTATCTTAATTCTTCTTTTGTAGTTGCGGATGCTTGCGAGAGGGGTTAATCATAAGTGGGATGCTTGTCCAAGTAAGGGAGTACCCAAGCGCCGGTCCACCCACATATCAAACTACCAAAGTAACGAACGCGAACCATGTGAACATGATGACAATTAGCTTGACAGATTTCCCATGTGTCCTCGGGAGCGCTTTACTTCCTATAAGACTTTGTTCAGGCTTATCCCTTGCTACAAAAGGGATTGGGCCACTTTGCTGCACCGTTGCTATACTTGTTACTTGTCACTTTTCACCTGCTACGTTTCACCTCACCACACCATCACTTGTTACCTCTAATTTCAGTGCTTGCAGTTATTACCTTGCTGAAAACCGTTTTTCATAGCCTTATGCTCCTCGTTGGGTTCGACACTCTTACTTATCGAAAGGACTACGATTGATCCCCTATACTTGTGGGTCATCAGTGTGTCGAAATCCAACTGACACTCTGGAGACCAGACATACTTCACACCCTTCTGAAGAAGACTTGAGAGAGGCTTAGTAATCTTGGAGAAGTTCTCAACGAATCTTCTACAATAGCTTGCAAGCCCGAGAAAGCTTCTAAGTTGCTTCACATTTTGCAAAGGCTCCCACTCAACAATTGCCTGCACCTTCGACGGATCAACTTTTATGCCCTCGGCAGAGATGATGTGCCCAAGGTAGACAACTTCTTTCAACCAGAACTCACATTTGGAAAACTTAGCATAGAACTTATGCTCTCTCAGCTTATCAAGCACCAGCCTGAGATGTTCTTCATGCTCTTCCTCAGTTTACGAAAAGACCAGAATATCATCGAGATACAGCAAGATGAATTCATTCTTGAATGGGGAGAAGATATAATTCATCATTCGACAGAATGTCGGTGGAGCATTTGCCAGACCAAAAGACATCACTGTATACTCATATGAGCCAAAGCTTGTCCTGAAAGCTGTCTTTGAAATATCCTCTTCGCGAATGCGAATTTGATGATAGCCCATCCTGAGATTGAGTTTGGAGAAGACTTTAGCCCCTTTCAATTGCTCGAAAAACTCATTAATGTTACGAAGTGGATACTTGTTTCTGATTGTCTTCTTGTTCAATGGACGGTAATCGACACACAATCGGTCTGTGCCATCCTTCTTCTTGACAAAAAGCACTCCACAGCCCCAAGGAGATGAAGTTGGTCTGATCAGACCCAGACGCTCCTGTTTATCGAGTTGCCTCTTAAATTCCTTCAGCTCTTCTGGACCCAATTTGTACGGCCGTTTGCACACAGGCTCAGTACCCGGTTCAAGCTCAATAACGAACTCAACTTCTCAATGCGGAGGCATTCCTGGCAGTTCTTCTGGAAACACATCTTCGTATTCGCAGACCACTGGGACTTGCGAAATTGGAGAAATCTCTCCCTTCTCATTCAAGGAAAATAGACGGATTGTGTCATCGCGCGCCGCGAAGATAATCACATCCTCCGAAGAGTGAGTTAGCTCCATTTCTTTAGCTTCACAATCAATAGATGCCTTGTTCATAGCCAACCAGTCCATACCAAGGATCAAATCAATATCAGAATTGCCGAGGACAATAGGAGAAGCCAGAAAAGCATAATCCCCCATCTTGACAGTGACATCCCGAACCACTTTGTTGGCGCTCATAAGAGTACTGGGTGACACCACACGCAATGCCTTGCTCAAATGCTCAGAATCAAAATCATGCTCGGCAAAGAACATTCTATACATGAATGAATGAGAAGCACCAGAATCAAATAGAACTTTAGCAAGAATATCATTAACGAGGAGGTTACCCATAATCACGTCTGACGAGTTTTCTGCTTCAGTTGCATTCACCATATTGACTCTAGCAGACCTGGGGTTCAACTTCACTATAGCATTGCTTGGACGTTTGCCTGGAGGAGGAGGTGGAAGACGCAGCTGAGAAGTACACTTGTTGGCATAGTGACCCTTCTGCCCACACTTGTGACAAGTAACATATGTCGGCTGACGGTACTGTGTCTGAGGAGTCCCTTGCTTGTGCTACTGAAACCTCTGCTGTAAAGCTGGGTTCGGTGGGTGGGAAGAACCGCGGCCACCTGATTGCTTGAATTGTTGCGTGTGCCGAGGAGGAGGAGGAGACACCCAATATTTCTGTTGCTTCTCAACCACCTGAGTTGATGAAGACGAGCTGGAATCTCTGAAATGCTTCTTCGAACTCTCCACCCTGAGCAAAGCTGCCTCAGCCCTGAGAGCCAAGTTGTAGAACTTATCGAACTCCGCAGGATCGTGCAAAGCGAGGGCGAGCTGCAAATCCTCTTTCAGATCACCTCTGAACTGATAGATCTTGCTCTTCTGATCTGGAATGTCCTGCAAGGCATATCGGGCTAGCTCGTGGAACTCGACGTTGTACTTGTACACGGAGTTACCACCTTGCTTCAAGCGCCTGAACTTCTCACGCATCTCCTCCACAAAGCTAGATGGGATATAGTGGGACCTGAAGTCTCTGCAGAACTCATCGCAAGTAATCACTCTGGCACCCCTGGAATCCTTCAACTGCTGCCACCAGATCGATGCTTGCCCCTTCAGCTAGAATGTTGCAAACTTGACAAAATCCTCTGGACGGACATTGTTGCACTCAAAGTGTTTGTTCGTGTCGCGAATCCAACTCAGCATCAAACGACTGGTCACACGATGTGAAGGTCTTCGGCTGATTTGACAGGAATTGACTCAGATTAGCAAACTGATTGCCACCATGGTTGAAGTTGCCTTGCTGCTGATTAGTCCTCTCCTGCAATGGCTGGATCAGCATCTAAGTGTTCGCATTTGTAGCAGCCATCACCGCTTGCCAAGCCTCTGCAGGAGGAGGCGGCGGTAGAGGAGGTGGTGGAGGGGGTGGTGGCGGCACCTCAGCACCCTCACGACATGGATTCTGACGAGTTGGTGGAGCCATCCTGAAGATGGACAACACATTAGCCCACAGAATAAAATTGAAGGTAAAGCTGAATCAAAAAGGCAGGAGTATCTGAACAGGAATATTAGCAATTGCACTCGAACAAAATAGTAAGAATGCTTCCTCAAAGTGACTGTCGACAAAATTCTGATTAAGACCAGTTGCAAACCAAGTATGAGCTAGAACTGCTTGGAACAAACGTATATCGGGATTTCATCCGATATCTTTGTGGATAAGATCGCACGGGCTCGAATTTACAGTAGCCATCATGTGCAAGGTAGTGCACACGACTTATGAAGCATCCCCGAGTCGTAGCAAGCTACAAGGACTCTTTAAGACACAACGAGAACCGCTGTAAGACGACCGAGAACAAATGTACCCACTTAATGTCGAATCCCAACCTCACATCATGCATCTGTAGGAAGATTGTCCTATAAGTCACTACTTGATATCCCACCTATGAATTCCCGAAATATCTGGTCATGCAATCTGGTACACGGATACAAGGAGTAATATTTCACACAACTCCTATACTAACCCGTCCAATGTATCACATACATCAACACATAACCAGAATATCGGACCTTCATCTACTACACACCTTCGTGATCACAACGATACAAAGTATGGCAGTACTCCGGAACAATCTGCACCAGTACTGGGGACATCGGGGTTATCTCGCCACTACCAGTATTGAAGAAATTACAAACATCCTTCATTCTGAGATACTCAGAAATATGAATGATGGCGATGTGCACAAGAATCCCCTGGAGCTCAACTCCCCGGAAGAAATCAAGGCAGACAGGAGGCACCAAGACAGAACTCCCTCACATCGATATCATATAGATTTCAAAATACCCGCGTGATCCTAAAAATAAATTTGAGCGAGAAGAGGAGTAGAATTAAGATTTCCTAAGTCGAGAACCTCACCAGAGCATGGAAGAGGATAAAAAAGAAACCTACTCTCCGATATAACTAAGACTAAAAACATTTTACTAGACTCGACTCGGCCAAGTACGATCACACAAAGGCTCCTATGGTCGTAAGGCTCTGATTACCAACTTGTAACGACTAAGATGCGATCCTTTCCTATTTAGGGGGTGATGCCCCAAAAGGAAAGAAGCGCATCTAAGCATTTCGCAAGCGAGATAAACACAGCACATACATAATTTAAGATTGACAAATAGGGCATTCATTTGCCATCTCACATAGATAATATCAGAGTTACATCCACACATTTATTCAGAGAAGGTAGTTCTTCTACGGACTACATAACACAAGGAAAAAAGGCTATGCTATCCCGAATGCTTGCCCACGATCACGACCACGTCCTCAGTCTTCTGGATAGTTCACGTACAGGCGGTCGTTCTCCTCATCATACTGCCACGCCAGCTGCGTGCCGTCTGGATCACCTCCGTCGGGCGTACATGTACCTCTTGGGGTGTTGAAGTAATCTGTGAGCCACGGGGACTCAGCAATCGATGACCTTGGTACAGAAACTAGTCAAGTTATTAGGTGAGGAAGGTTCAGTGTTTAGGTTGCAGCATCCTAAGCATTTAGGGTGGCTTACTTACGAAGAGAAAAGATATCGATGTGGTGGTCTACGCGAGCGATCGAAGACTAGGTGATCACTAAGTGATCCTGAACACCTACATACGTCAAGCATAACCCCACCGTGTTCCCGATCGAAGAGAGGTCTTCGAAGGGGACAGTCACGGTTACGCACACGATTGGCAGTTTTATTAGAGTTAGTTCAAGTTATCTATAACCGGATGTTAACAAATACTCCATGTTGCCACATAACCGCGGGCACGGCTTTCCGAAAGATTAAACCCTGTAGGGGTGCTCCAACTAGTCCATCACAAATGGTCACGGTCCGCAAAGTAATCATCTATCACGAATCTCGTGATCTCATCGGATTCCTTAGAGGAAAACCTCAACTCTGGGGAGAACCAAAGCTTCACCGGGATTCCTATACGCAAGATATATCGCTAAGGTAAGACAAGACTAGCAGGACCTCCCGACGTGTCGACGACCCTGATAAGAGCCGCGTATCTCAGTCTCAAGACATGACGGATGAGCGACGCATACAGTGGCCTGATAGAAATCTCTCAAGTTGCCCTGAGTTGGCCCCGCACAGCGCTCTAGTTTGGACCAACACTCACGAGGAGCACTGGCCCGGGTTGTTGATTAATTCGTTGGGGTAGTTATTCCCTATGCAAATTATTATTAAGTGATTAGCAAATTAAAACCAATGTTGGGTCCAGTCGGACAAGTCTTAACACTAGACGATTTATCAAGGGGGTCCCCATAACAACCCCGAACGTGTTAGGAGCGATCAGTTATGGAATCAAACACCGGTAGCCGGAAAATAAGGCGGCAATAACAGAACAAATCACCCGGCAAAAGGCTAGGCCTCCCATCATTTACCAAGTATATAGGTGCATTAAATAGATATAAGTTTAAACATAATGATGTTTTCACATGAGACAGCTGGCACCTGCAACTTGCAAAGCTATCTTTAGAAGCTGAGCAAGCCTACTTAGCCATACAACATTAGCTAGGAGGGGGAAGGTGTGACAGCCCGATGCCGACGTTCCAGTAGGTTCCCTTTCCTTTCCGTTTTCGTCGTGTGTCTGTTTTATTTTGTCGCATCATCATCGCATCATGCGCATCATCAGCATTGCATCGGCATCTCCATTGCCGCCAGTTTTCAAAACTTGCATCCATTGTTAGTTGCCGGTTCTCGTCGTTGTTCGTTCTGCACCCGTTCAGACTCGCACGCGCCCGCGGCATCGTCAAAACCCTGTTTTTAAAGTGTGCGTAAAACTTTCTCTGATCGGGTTGAGATTTGACGTGCGGTCGTAATTAGTTATCGCTAGACGGCCTGCCGAATTTCATCGCGATCGAAGACCGTCTGGTACACGAACGGTCGACCGTAGCGGCACCGTCTTCGGTTATTCGTCGTACGTTTGTCGGTGTTCTAAAACTCGTTGCCGCGCCGCCCGTTTCCCCTCTCGTCTCCGGATAACTACTCTTCACAGCAAATGCTAACCCGCCTCTTCGATCGGACCGTACGATCGCGATCGGAGGGTCGAAAAACCCCCAGATACCCGCTAAACCTAGCCTGTTTTCTATAAATAGGAGTCTTTCCTCCCTCTCCTCGTTTTCCGCGCCCTAACCTAGCCAGCCGCCACCCAGCTTCTTTCCCACCTCCTCCTCCAGCCGCAGGCCCGTCAGGACCCAGATCGGGCCCTGGGAAGCCCATCTAGGCCCGACCCCGAGCTCCATGGCCGCTCCTCCCATGGCAGCCTCCCGCTCTGTCGCCGCCCTGCTCTTGCCGAGCTCCTCCCGGTCGAGAGCCCCGCGCTCCCGTCCGTTGGAGTCGTCCCTGTCGTCGGCCGCCGCCCGCCGGGATCTCGCTGGATCCGGTCGCCGCACCCTCGCCTGCGCCTTCCGCCGCCGGCAGCCCCTGCTCCCACGCTCCCCTAGCCGCGCCGACCCTACCTGCATCCCCGCCACCGCGAGGACCTCGCCGGCCGGATCTGCCGGCTCCGCCCCTCCCGTCAGCTCGGCCTCCCCCTGCAGTGCCTCCTTCCCCGTCGTGCCGTCGCGTGCAAGCGCTGCCGCCAACAGCCCTCGTCGAGGAGGACGACGACCTGTCGGGCACCGCTCGCCAGAGCCCCCTTCGCCGCTGTGGGTCGGCCCAGCTATGCGCCTGCAGCGCCAGCCCGCCTCTCCACCGCAGCGCCGCTCGTGGGCCTCCTCCCGCTTCGTCCCGCAGTGGCCCAGCTCCCTCCTAGCGAGACCGGCCCAGGAGCCGAGGTGAGATCCTCCCTCGCCTGTGCATTTTTCGTTAGATTGCGTCTGTTAGGCCCATTAGGTAATTTAGGGGTTTCCGAAATTTAGTTATATTTCAGGTTTTAGACGTATATTCAACCGCCCGTAGTTTAATAACCGTAAGTCGGAACGACGCGTATTATATATGGTTTTGTGGTAGTTTCGCGCGTCGAATATGAATTTGAAACATGCATAATTGTTTGACGTCGTTTGGCGTGCCGGATGCCTAGAATAACATGCTGTTTTAATAGGATACGCCCCATATTTATTTTTCGCGCAAGTCCGGTTAGTTCGAATGTCGTAGTATAAATGCCCATGTTTTAGGAATCATTTTTCCATGTATTTTAGGGCAGTCATTTGTATTTTTGCGTGTAGGGATTTGCGGTAGTTTATTTTTCCGTGTTTAGGATTATTTCTCGCATTTACGTGTGGTAATATTTTGTTGTTGCAACCCCACATATTTTATATGTTTCCGGGGTAAAATAATCCCATGTATTTTTCTGTGCAATTAGTTTTAGCTTTTGAGTAAGTTAGTTCGCGCGATATTTTGCCGTGATGCCCTTTTGTTTAATTCGTAGGATTTATTCCGTGCGTCGTTTGACGGAGTTGTCAACTAGAGAGTTGATCTTGGATGTTTTGTTTAGCCCCTGGTATTTTTGGTTGCAATAGAAATGCATGTTTAGGTGTTGTTTGCTTGCTCTCAAGTTGCTAGAAATAGTGCTGATTTGGAGGAGCTGAAATATTTCTAAGTCTGGGATCTGTTATTATTTTGTTGCTGTCTTGACTTGCTTGCATCTTGTGATCTGTAGCTCTTTTGAGGTTGGTCCAATGGAGTTAGTTGTACCCCTTGTGTTTCTCTAGCATGCTGTAAATGTTCATGCCATTTGGAGTCCTGTAGCTATAGGTTTTGCTTCTGTCAATATTGCTTCAGATCGAAAACTGCACTTTCATGAGGTGTAATTTTCACTAAGTCTGAAATAGTGTGTGAGATGCCGTTTTGCGACTTCTTTCCCTAGTGATCCATGATGCCATGCTAGTTGTTGTTAGTTGTTTGTAGTAGTAGTGCTTCTTGCCCTCTTTCGTGCCATGCCTTGCTTGAGTTTATCGGAGTTGTGTAGCCGTAGTTGTGAGGCGTAGAAAATGCTATGTGGCTGATTTTGGCAGATTGTAGTCAGTTCTTGTTTTGCTCGTAGTTTTTGAACCGTAGCTCCGTTTTGATCGTGTCCTACAGGAAACTTGGTTAGAATCTCGTGTAGTTTCATTTTCTCTTGCTGTTTGTATGTTTTGAAGTGCTCGTGTCCATCGTTGCACACATATTGCATTCATGTCATCATATCTTGCGGTGCTTGTATCTTTTGAACCGTAGCTCCGTTGGAGATGTTCTTTATGTGTAGATTGCTTGTCTTGACACGTAGAATCTCGCGAACCTATTTGTTTTGCTGTTTAACAACTAATTAAATGCATTAGCTCAGATCTGGACGGAATTGTAAATTAACATGTGAGGTCGTCTCGGAGATGCTATATGTCATTTCCGACCTCATTTAAAAGGTCTAGATAGGTAGTTTAATTTCCGCTTCACCTCTTTCATGTTTGAAAACATTAATATTGCCATGTAAATAACTGGGAGTGAACTAAATAATTAACGTGGAGTTTCGTCAATATGCAACTCGTTGCATATTGAACTTCACTTAATGTGTAGTGTTTGATTGTGTGAATTGTCATGCCGTGACTTGCATATCTTCAGCTGCTCATGCATCATATGTGTTGTGCATCGTGTGGTGAATTCCGTGTGATGATTTACGTTTCCGGTTTGCTTCGTCTCGATAGAGTTCCGCAAGCGTGTCGGATGTGAGGACCCGCTGGACTACGTCGGTTCGTCTGCTTCACGGAGTCATTCTTCTTCTGAGCGGGATCTCAGGCAAGATGATCATTACCCCAGATATCATTACTATCATTGCCATGCTAGTTTATTGTTTCTGTCGTTATGTCTTGTTGCCTACCACATGTTAAATTCAGCCTCTCAAAATGCCATGATAACCTTCAACCTGTTCAACCTAGCAAACCACTGATTGGCTATGTTACCGCTTGCTTAACCCCGTGTTAGCGTTGCTAGTTGCAGGTGCAGTTGCTTCCATGTGATAACATGGGTTCCTTGTTATATCACCATATTAATGTTATTTAACTTAATGCACCTATATACTTGGTAAAAGGTGGAAGGCTCAGCCTTTCTAGCCTGGTGTTTTGTTCCACCTTTGCCCCCTTAGTTTCCGACTACCGGTGTTATGTTCCATATATGAGCGCTCCTAACACGATCGGGGTTGTTATGGGGACCCCCTTGATAATTTGTTTTAGATTAAAGCTGGTCTGGCAAGGCCCAACTTTGGTACTACATTTGCCTAATAACCTAATAATAATGCATAGGGACCCGCCGGCACCCGTGGAGTAATTTAATCAACCCCGGGCCAGTGCTCCTCATGAATGTTGGTCCCACCTGAGCGATGTCCGACGCCCCTCTGGTCACCCGGAGGTTTAGCGATCCCGACGTCTAGCTCATCCGTCATGTCCTGAGAACGAGGTACGCGACTCCTATCAGGATCGTCGACACGTCGGGTGGCCTTGCTGGATTAGTTTTACCTTTGACGAGATATCTTGTGCATCGGGATTCCGGTGATGCTTTGGGTAATCTCAGAGTTGAGGCTTTCCACTAGGGAATCCGACGAGATCGTGAGTGTCGCGGGTATAAGCCTGACAGTAGATGTGTAGGGTACGAATGAGATGGGCAGAGTCCTAGCTACGGCGAGGTTGTATGAGTTCAGGCCCCTCAGCGGTGGAGGTAACAGCCCTATGTCTCAGTGCTCTCGGAGCTTGCTGTCGAGTGGAATATGGAATACAATGATTTGCTAACCCCTCTACCAGTGGGGGAGGGCGGCTTATATAGAGTGTGCTGCCCTCCACAACGGTTCCGGTACAGGGGTGGAGTAGTGGGGATTGAATGCGTACGTTACAGGTAATGTATGCTCTAAATGCTAATAAATGCACCCAGAAACGTACGGCAGTTTCCCTCCAGAGAGGTTACGATGTATCGAATGTAGCCAGTCGGTTAGCTTGGTATCCTCCGAATGCTAGTCTCCGACTGGATGGTTGAGGACCTGTTACCGACTGGATGATGGGGACCTCTTAATTCAGTCGGGACTGACTAGGGCCTTGTCCTTTGTGAGGGGTAGTCCTTGGGTAGGACCTATATGACAGGCCTATGATCCTACCCTAGGACTATGACCCCATCATTAGTTCCCGAATGGATTGGGGTTGAAACGACGAAGCGGTGCTTGAAGTTTGGATCCGACTGGAACAGATTTGGCTTGGGCATTGCTTGCCTCGATCCATTTTATCTTTCTGACCAACGATCCGGGTGGAAGTATTCGCGATACAGACTGTCGGAAGCCGAGCGCTTCTGCGGCATCTTTTGACGCGACCGGTCAACTGACAGCGGCGGATTTTCCGGGATCTTCAAATTTCGGTTTCCGCGCATCCAGCGGGGATGACGCCGGCGCACTCGAGTAGCGCCTGACGCCTCGATTCTCGCGCCTTCAACTCCTCCACTTATATCGCCGCAGCCGGTCGGGTGGATAAGGTTTCGAGGCCACCCGCCAGCGTCCCAGTCGGAACCCGATTTAAATCTCGGCGGCGAGGCTTCTTCGTTACGCTCGCCGAATCTTTCGCTCTCGCCTGCTCTGTCTTCCTCGCCACCTCCAGTGCTCCTACACTCCTTCCTTCTCCTTCCTTCTCCTTCCTCCCGTGGGTTCGTCGTCGCCTCCATGACCAAGGGTCAGACCAGCAAGATGGAGGCGAGGAAGAAGAAGGGCAAGGCGGCGGCGCCCGCTCAGCGGCGGCAGCGGCCGCTGCCGGCGGGGTGGATTCAGGGCGACTTCCTCCCCTCCACGGTGACGGAGGGGGATCTGCTGCAGCTGGTGGAGCACGGAATGATCGTGCATAAGTCCTGGAGGCTGCCGACGGAGGACGAGGTCGAGCCAGCGCCTCGGGAGGGGGAGCGCGTCCTGCTCCTTAGCCACGTCCACCGAGGTTTTTCTTTGCCCCCGCATCCTTTCTTCAAGGGCATCATGAATCACTTCGGGGCCCAACTTCACCATTTTCCTCTGAATGCCATCGCCCATCTTTCTGCCTTTATAGTTTTGTGCGAGTGTTTCATCGGCTGCCCTCCCCATTGGGTTTTGTTCAAACGCATCTTTTCCGCCAGATCCCAAACCATCAAACGACTTAGCCAGTCGGATGACAAGACGCATCTCCTCCAACTCTGCGGGGGTTTAGGTTTTCAGAAGAAGAGTCGGAGTAGTTATCCTGCTCTTCAGTTAAGTGAGTCGGTTAGGAACTGGCAGTCGACGTGGTTCTACTGCCAGGATATCGCCTGTCCGAATGCGTCGACTGGGTTGCCTCCTTTTAGTTTAGATCGGCCCGCTCCGCCTAACCAGCTCGCGCTCTCGAAGGCGGAGAAGATCGACATTCAGCCCTTGGTCGAGGCACTCGTGGACGTCGTCAGGAGGGGGGTCACCGGCATACACTTGCTGGAGGTCTTCCTTGGTCGGCGGATCCAGCCTCTGCAGGCTCGCGACCATGCCATGTGGCATTACACGGGGCCCGAAGATTCCACTCGGACCAACGTGGTGGGCGTGACTGAGGAGAGGGTGACCTCGTGGGTGCTCCAAATCATGGGCCCTTGCGAGAATCCCAAAGGATCTCGGCGAGTGAAGCCTTACAGCGCGGATCATCCTCCACCGAATCAGGTGAGTGACACTTGTCGAGTGCACTGAACTGTCTTAATTCTTGTTGTTTGTCTATATCTCTGTGTGATGTCTCATGCCGCCGACTGAATTTTATGCAGGAGTGGACCAACTGGTTCTCCCCCGTCTCGAACGGGAACCCGGCCGAGGAGGAGGAAGGCAGCCAGGAGGGCAGCGTGGAGAGTGTTGAATATGTCTCCGACAGCGGGAAGTCGGAGGAAGAGACCAGCGAGGAAGAGGAGGAAGACGAAGAGCAGGACTCTCCGCCTCCACAAGCAGAGCATCGGACCAAGCGCTGACATGAGCCTGTCGTTCCCTCGGCCCCTCCAGCATCTTCGAGTGCTCCACCTACTGCCCCGGTGGTCCCAAGTGCTCGGAGCACCAAAAGGGCCAGGGATGCTGCCGCTGAGCCTGCGGGTCAGTCTTCCAAGGCGGCCAGACCGAGTGGGTCCAAACCTCGGAAGGCTCTGCCGCGGATGAGGGTTGCTGTCACCG
The DNA here is from genome assembly GCF_904849725.1 of Hordeum vulgare subsp. vulgare. Classification (NCBI taxonomy): domain Eukaryota; kingdom Viridiplantae; phylum Streptophyta; class Magnoliopsida; order Poales; family Poaceae; genus Hordeum; species Hordeum vulgare. The sequence continues at coordinate 138,797,387 of NC_058522.1, forward strand.
TCACCTCCATGTAAGTGTATCGATCCTCTAATTTCTTCTGATATCCGAGTGAATTCTTGTTCATTGGTCGAATGGATTTTACTCGACAGAGTCGCTACTTCTTCCACCTCTTCGGCGCGTCAAGAAGATGACCCCATGGACACGGACAACGTCGTCTCGTCCCAGCCAGGTGCGTTGTAGTGACTCCGAGTGTTTTATTCTACCATAGGTTCTGCCTCTTTCTTTTTCTGAGACCTCGTGTCATTCGGCCTGTCAGGGGCGATTTGCCTAGACGAGGGGGACCAGAGGAGAGCCGACCCAGCCGTGGAGCCTGTTCTTGAGGCTTCTCCTCCCGCTGCCGCTCTCGCCGCCGACGTGCTGCCGACGGAGGCGCTGCCGCCGACTGAACCGGCGCCGGTGGTTGAGGTGCTGACTGGAGCGGACCTCGGGATGCCTCAGGAGCTTTCGACGATGCCAGGCTCGTCGAATGCCGAATTCAACATCCGGCGTCTCCGGAGGAGCAGGTGGGAGCGGCCAAGGGAGCCATGGTGCAGGCGGAGCTGATGGCTGGGGAGGCCAAGAGGGCCTACGACTCCGTCGCGTCCTTGTACCAGCGGAGCCTGGAGCTACGGGATGATATCCGAGTAAGTGGGCTAGTAAGTATTTACTTTTCTCTTGTAACCCACTGGGTGTTTTTGGATAGCATCTGTTGTTCGCAATGGGTTCACTCTGAGTGAACCCAGTGGGTGTAGTCCCCGAGACTTCTGTCGAGTGCTTGCACCGGCAGTTGTCTTTATACATATTGTCTGTGCTTTGGTCAGGTCTGTAAATAACATGCCCGAGTGCGCGTAGTTGTGGCACTCGGAGTGCACTTACTGTAAGAGTCCCCGAGAGTAATTTGTACTCAGGTCGGGTATTATTGGCCTCGTAGACGTAGGTGATAACATGCATCTCAATAGGGCAGACCTGCTTGAGCTGCATGCCAGTGGGGTCACTCTTAGTGAACCCACTGGGTGTAGTCCCGAGACCGCTGTCGACTGCTTGCGTCGGCAGTGGTCTGAAGAACTTAGACTTTTAACTCTTGAACTTTCTGATTGTTCCTTGGTGCTTGGTGGCAGAAAACTTGTGAAATGGGGACGGCCTATGAGGCTCTCAGAGCGGAGAGGAACCAGTTCGCTGGGGAGCTTGATGCGGCTATGCTCGCAATGGCCGGCATGAAGGATGCTCTGGAGGGACGAGAGAAGTCCTTGGAGGAGGCGCGTGAAGCGAACAAGGTGTTAATTGAGGAAGTGGAAAAGATGAAGAAACAGAGGACTGCTCTCACGAATCAGATGGTCGTCCTGAATAAGCGATGCACCGCTCAGGAGAAGTATGTCAGCGACTGGGCTGGGCAGATGATGACGCGTCTGGCTGGTAAGTCTTATGTTTTGCCGAGTGCTTGTACTATGTGCGTGACACTCGGCATTTATTATATGCTTGCCCTTTTGTTGCAGACTTTTGCGTTGATGCTGAAGCTGAAGCGGCGAACGTGGAGCGGTCCATTCGCGACAACGTGCCACTCGGCGAGGACGCCAATCGGGATCTGCTCCGGGCGCATATCCGCGTAGGCAAAGTGGGTCCTTTCATCGGTCGACTGAGAGAAGTTGTCGGCCGAATCGAGAAGGAACTTTGGCCAGAGGATGAGTCGCGGCAGGAGATGGAGAACCTGATGGCCCGATTGGAGGAGATTCCCAACCGAGTGCAGTCGTGGAAGAAATCTGCAGCTCGTTGCGGTGCAGATGTTGCTCTGTCCCTGGTCCGAGTCCATTGCAAGGAGGTGCGCGAGGAGAAGTTGAAGACACTGAAGGTCGCCAACACGAAGAAACTTCAATTCGAAGACTTCATGCAGACGTTCCTTGAGAGTGCTACCCGCATCGCCGACGGAATCGACTTGGACACCTTCGTGGAGCCCTCCAGTCCTGGCGCCGACCCAGCTGACGCGTGAAAAAACTTTATCCTCGGTATGCCGAGTGTTAATCTGTAAGAAACTTTGGCCACTATTGTTTGCCGTCACATTCTTAGATCGGTGCGGGTAAGCTTGATCCGCACCGAGTAAACTATCTTTGCTAGAGCTTTGAATCGAATTTTTGCTCTTCTGTTGCAATTTTGATTCGGGTTTTTGTTTGGCGTTTCTTGGTGAAGCCAAAGGCAAACATTTGGAACATGTCAGTTGTTTTGACATCTGCGTGAGCCTCATTGAGGGTCCGTGGAATTCCCTAAGTCTCCGAGTGTGACGTTAAGAGTACACTCGGAGAAGGTTAATACTTAGGCGATTCTTGATCGCAGCTAAGCTCCCCGAGTGTGACATGTAGTGCACACTCGGAGAAGGTTAATACTTAGGCGATTCTTGATCGCAGCTAAGCTCCCGAGTGTGACGTGTAGTGCACACTCGGAGATAGTTAGTACTTAGGTGATTCTGGATCGCAGCTAAGCTCCCGAGTGTGACGTGTAGTGCACACTCGGAGAAGGTTAGTACTTAGGCGATTCTGGATAGAAGCTAAGCCCCCGAGTGTGACGTGTAGTGCACACTCGGAGAAGGTTAATACTTAGGCGATTCTGGATCGCAGCTAAACCCCCGAGTGTGACGTGTAGTGCACACTCGGAGAAGGTTAATACTTAGGCGATTCTGGATCGCAGCTAAGCCCCCGAGTGTGACGTGTAGTGCACACTCGGAGAAGGTTAATACTTAGGCGATTCTGGATCGCAGCTAAGCCCCCGAGTGTGACGTGTAGTGCACACTCGGAGAAGGTTAATACTTAGGCGATTCTGGATCGCAGCTAAGCCCCCGAGTGTGACGTGTAGTGCACACTCGGAGAAGGTTAATACTTAGGCGATTCTGGATCGCAGCTAAGCCCCCGAGTGTGACGTGTAGTGCACACTCGGAGAAGGTTAATACTTAGGCGATTCTGGATCGCAGCTAAGCCCCCGAGTGTGACGTGTAGTGCACACTCGGAGAAGGTTAATACTTAGGCGATTCTAGATCGCAGCTAAGCCCCCGAGTGTGACGTGTAGTGCACACTCGGAGAAGGTTAATACTTAGGCGATTCTGGATCGCAGCTAAGCCCCCGAGTGTGACGTGTAGTGCACACTCGGAGAAGGTTAATACTTAGGCGATTCTGGATCGCAGCTAAGCCCCCGGGTGTGACGTGTAGTGCACACTCGGAGAAGGTTAATACTTAGGCGATTCTGGATCGCAGCTAAGCCCCCGAGTGTGACGTGTAGTGCACACTCGGAGAAGGTTAATACTTAGGCGATTCTGGATCGCAGCTAAGCCCCCGAGTGTGACGTGTAGTGCACACTCGGAGAAGGTTAATACTTAGGCGATTCTGGATCGCAGCTAAGCCCCCCTTTTTTTTGAGACCGAAGTCTGCGACCGCGGAAGAACTTTGAACCTGCAAAAAACTCAATCTGCTTTATATTATTTCGCCAACACTTGTTCTTTACATTGCTTCAGTCGACGGTCACGTGTAGAAGCGCTTCAGGAGATCTCCGTTCCATGCACGCGGCTCGTCTGTCTCCCTCTCGATGTTGTAGAGTGTGTATGCTCCGTTGTTCAGCACCTTGGAGATGATGAAGGGTCCTTCCCAGGCCGGAGCCAACTTGTGAGGTCTTTGCTGATCCACTCGGAGCACCAGATCGCCTGCTTGGAACGTGCGACTTCTGACGTGGCGTGCATGAAAACGCCGCAGATTTTGTTGATAAATGGTCGAGCGAGTTAATGCCATCTCGCGCTCCTCCTCCAGAAGATCCACTCCGTCTTGCCTTGCCTTTTCTGCTTCGGCTTCGGAGAAGAGTTCGACTCGTGGCGCATTGTGAAGCAAGTCACTCGGAAGGACCGCTTCTGCTCCACAAACGAGGAAGAACGGTGATCGCCCTGTAGATCTGTTCGGGGTTGTGCGAAGTCCCCAAAGCACTAAAGGTAGCTCGGTAACCCAAGCGCCAGTGGCATGTCCTATCTCTCGCAGGAGTCGGGGCTTCAAACCTTGCAAAAATAAGTCTGTTTGCCCGCTCTGCTTGTCCATTGGACTCACGATGTGCTACGGAAGCAAAATCCACTCGGATGCCTTGGCTTGTACAGAAACCTTTGAATCTGTCCGAGTCAAAGTTTGTCCCGTTGTCCGTGATTATACTGTGAGGTACACCGAATCTGAAGATGATGTCCCTAACAAACTTGACGGTTGTTGAGGCGTCGAGCTTCTTGATGGGCTTCGCTTCGATCCGTTTCGTGAACTTGTCGACTGCCACCAACTGATGTGTGTATCCACCTTGGCCTGTCTTGAATGGGCCGACTGTATCTAATCCCCACACTGCAAACGTCCACACCAGAGGGATCGTCTTCAACGCAGACGTTGGCTTGTGGGACTTGTTGGAGTAGAGCTGGCAGCCCTCACATCGATCAACCATATCCTTAGCCATCTCGTTAGCCTGCAGCCAAAAGAAGCCAGCCCTGAATGCCTTGGCGATGATTGCTCTCGAAGAAGCGTGATGACCGCAGGTCCCCGAGTGAATATCCTCCAGAATCAGCTGCCCCTCCTCTGGGGAGATGCATCGTTGAAGAACGCCTGAGATACTTTCCTTGTACAATTGGCCATCAATGACAGTGAATGACTTCGACCTGCGGACTATCTGCCTGGCTTGTACTTCGTCTTCTGGAGGTTCTTGCCTCAAGATATATGCCATGATCAGCACAGTCCAATCGGGAATGACAACCAGAATCTCCATGACCAGATCAACCACAGCAGGTACATCGACTTCAGTCGGATCTGTTGTGCTCTTGGGTTGTACTGGTTTCTCTGTGAAAGGATCTCCTTTGACTGAGTGGAGGTGGAGGTGCTCGAGGCAAACGTCACTCGAGACTGGTCTCCGAGTGGATCCGAGTTTTGCTAACTCGTCAGCTGCTTGGTTCTTTAGTCTTGGAACATGGTAAAGTTCTAGACCTTCAAACTTCTTCTCAAGCTTCCTCACTGCATTGCAGTATGTAGTCATGGTGGGCTTTCTGACGTCCCACTCTTTCATCACTTGATTGACCACCAGATCTGAATCGCCGTAGACCATCAGGCGACGGACGCCGAGTGAGATGACCATACGCAACCCGTAGAGGAGAGCTTCATACTCCGCCTCGTTGTTGGAGGAATCGAAGTATATCTGTAGCACGTACTTGAGCTTGTCTCCCTTTGGTGATATGATCACAACGCCAGCGCCGGAGCCATTCAACATCTTGGACCCATCGAAGAACATTGTCCAATGGGCCGAGCAGATGTGGGTCGGTTGCTGTTGTTCTACCCATTCTGCTATGAAGTCAGCCAGAGCATGAGACTTAATAGCTTTCTTGGCCTCGAACTTGATGTCACAGTACAGCATCTCCATCGCCCACTTCGCCACTCGGCCTGACGCATCTCGATTGTGGAGAATTTCCGACAATGGAGCATCAGAAACGACAGACACCCGAGTGGTCTTGGAAATAATGGGCCACCTTCTTCGCAGTCATGTAAATCCCATAGATAAGTTTTTGATAATGGGGATACCTCTGCTTGGAAGGGGTCAAGACTTCGGAGACGTAGTACACTGGCCGCTGAACTTTGTATGCTTTTCCTTCTTCTTCTCGTTCGACTGTAAGAACAGTACTGACGACTTGATTTGTAGCCGCGATATATAGAAGCAGGGGCTCTTTATTGAGCGGAGCAGTAAGAACCGGCTGGGTGGAAAGCAGGACTTTGAGGTCGTAAAATGCGACTTGGGCTTCATCTATCCACTCGAAAGTATCTGATTTCTTCATGAGTCGGTACAGAGGAAGTGCTTTTTGGCCGAGTCGACTGATGAATCTGCTCAAAGCTGCTAGGCAACCTGTGAGCCGTTGAACATCGTGTATTCTGACCGGCCTCTCCATTCGGACGATGGTCCCGATCTTTTCGGGGTTGACGTCGATCCCTCGTTCGGAAACGAAGAAACCGAGTAACTTTCCGCTGGGAACACCGAATGAACATTTGGCTGGGTTGAGCTTGATATCGTACCTACGAAGGTTGGCGAATGTTTCTGCCAAGTCAGTCAGCAGGTCGGAACCTTTGCGTGACTTGACTATGATATCATCCATATATGCCTCCACATTCCGACCGATCTGATCGAGGAGACATTTTTGGATCATGCGCATAAAGGTAGCTCCTGCATTCTTCAGACCGAATGGCATAGTGATGTCGCAGAGCACCCGAATGGGGTGATGAAGGCTGTTTTTAACTCATCGGGGCCATACAGACGGATCTGATGATAGCCTGAGTAGGCATCGAGAAATGACAGACGCTCGCAGCCCGCAGTTGAATCGACAATTTGATCTATGCGGGGGAGCGGAAAATGGTCTTTCGGGCAGACCTTATTGAGATGCTTGAAGTCGATGCACATTCGGAGCGACTTGTCCTTCTTGGGCACCATGACAACATTGGCGAGCCACTCGGAGTGGTGAACCTCGCGAATGAAGTTGGCTGCCAGCAGCTTGGCCACCTCTTCCCCGATTGCCTTCCTCTTGTGCGCGGCGGACCGGCGCAGGCGCTCTCGGACAGGTCGAGCCGTGGAATTCACGTGCAGTCGGTGCTCAGCCAACTCCCTAGGTACACCAGGCATGTCAGAGGGTTTCCATGCGAAGATGTCCCAGTTCTCACGGAGGAATTGGGTGAGCTCGGCTTCCTATTTAGGATCGAGGGTGGTGGAGATGTTCGTCGGGGCAGCAGTGGCGTCTGTCGGGTGGATGCTGACCTTCTTCGTCTCTCCCGCCGACTGAAATGCAGACTCTGAAGCCGGCTTCTTCGAGCGCATCAGGTCGGCGGGGTCGACTGTTTTCTTGTACTCGTCCAGCTCGAGGACGGCCATCTGCTGGTCGGCGATTCTTGATCCCTGCTGCAGACACTCTTCAGCCCGCTGCCGATTGCCTGTGATGGTGATCACACCTTTCGGGCCTGGCATTTTCAGCTTCAGGTACACGTAACATGGACGGGCCATGAAGTGCGCATACGCTGGGCGACCCAGAATTGCGTGATAAGCGCTCTGGAAGTCAACCACTTCGAACGTCAGCTTTTCCTTGCGGAAGTTCTTGTCGGAGCCGAAAACGACGTCCAACGCGATCTGGCCGAGTGACTTGGCCTTCCGTCCAGGGACGACTCCGTGGAACTGCATGCTGCTCTCGCTGAGTTTGGACATCGGGATGCCCATCCCCTTGAGGGTGTCAGCGTACATGATGTTCAAGCCGCTGCCGCCATCCATGAGGACTTTGCGCAGAAGGACTCCTTCTACCACCGGGTCGACGACCAGGGCCTGTCTCCCCGGGGTAGGTACATGTGCCGGATGATCCGACTGGTCGAAGGTGATCGCAGTCTGAGACCATTTGAGGAACTTGGGGTTGGAAGGGGCGGCCATCTTCAACTCTCTGCTCACCAGCTTCAGTCGGCTCTTGCTCTCGATGTCAGCAAAGATCATCAGGGTTGCATGGACTTGGGGGAACGGATCCTCCTTATCCTCCTCATCCTGTTCATGGTCCTTCTCGCTTGGTTGCCCTTCGCTGAACCCCTGGATCAGGAGGCGACACTGTCGAGTGGTATGCTTCGCATATATGGGGTTGCCTTCTTCGTCCAACTTCGTATGAACCGGACATGGCTGGTCCAGGATGGGGTTATTGAACTGATTCTTCTTGGGGGTGAACTGAGCCTTCCCTTTACCCTTGAACTTGGCATTGGTTATGGCTGCAGCCTCCGCTTGCGGAGCGGTCGGAGCTTTCTGCTTCTGCTTCCGAGTGTTGCCCCCATCGCCATCAGCGACTGTTTTGTGCCTGTCGCTCCGGATGCGGTCCTCTTCTTTGCCATTTGCGTAGCGTGTTGCTATCTCCATCATCTTGCTCATGGAGATGTCGCCTGTTCGGCCGAACTTCAGGTACAGATCCCTGTACCGCACACCTGCCTTGAAAGCGTAGACTGCTTGATGCTCGGTGACGTTCTCCACCGTGTGATAGAGAGTTGTCCAGCGCTGGATGAAGTCACGCAGGGGCTCATTCTGCTTCTGGACGCAGTGCTGGAGCTCCACAAGGCCAGCAGGGCGCTTGCCCGTCCCTTCGAAGGTCCTGATGAACACTCGGGCCAGATCTTCCCAACTGTAGATGCTTGAGGGGGCCAACTGGTTTAGCCACGCTCGCGCCGAGCTGTTGAGCATCAGAGGGAGGTGCTTCATGGCGACATGGTCGTCCCCTCCTCCGATCTGGACCGCCACTCGGTAGTCATCCAGCCACGTTTCTGGCTTGGACTCTCCTGTGAACTTGCTAATTCCCGTCGCCAATCGGAAGTTGGGAGGGATGTCAGCCGAACGGATGGCTCGACTGAAACACTCGGGACCAGACACGGTGGCCCTGCTTCCACTCGGACGGTCGGTATCGCGACCATCGCGGTGGGCTCGACCTCTGTCGACTCTTCGCTGGGCGATATGTCCTCTTGCGTCGGGTCTTGGGTCGTAAGTGTCGCCGACTGAACGCCGATCATCATGATGTCGGGACCCATATGGCCCACCCCGCGGAGGGGTGCGTGAGCGGCGGCGATCTTCATGAATCATGGAACGGTTGCCTCCCCTGTGGCGCTGATGGGAACCAGGGCTGTGAACCGACCGATGCGTATTCGCGTGGAGGGAACTATTATAGATCCGGTTGTGCGACTGGGAGACCGCCGAATTCTGCTGCTGCGCCGTGTGCAACAGGGCTCGGATCTGCTCAATCCCTCTACCAGCCTCTGAATCAGTCGGCTGGAGGGAATCGGCTATCTTGGCAGCTGCAGCCAAGTTGAGGAGTGGTGTGCGGAACAGCTCCACGTTGCTCCGCCGAGTGTGCCGACTAGCAGAACGGCGAGGTGGACGACGTGCGCCGGACGCTTCGCCGATCTCGTGCTCGTTCCGGCTAGCCTGACGGGGATCTTCATGGGAGTTGGCCATGTGTTCTTCTGCTGCGGGCCCGTGACCCGCATACTCGAAAGGGAACTCAGTCGGAACCGAGTTCGAGTGCTGGGACGACGGGGCAACCACAACGGACTCAAGAACCGCCACTTGCGAAGATGCGTTCTGGCACGCTTGGGCGTGTTGCACCCAACGCTGGAGCCGCGGACGGCGGGACCGCTTGACGCGGCGCGTGACGGCGGTGTAGGTCGACACCGGAGCCGACCGCTGGAGAAGAAGAATGCCGCGGGCGCCGGCACGGAAGTGCGTATCCCCGCGACGGGGAAGCGCCTCGATGTCGAGGGGCGCATCCCGAAGCCACGTCGAATCATCGATGATGAAGGAGAGAGCGCCGAAGAAGATCTGGTGACCCATGCTCAAATCTCCACTGGACGACATGACGAAAGGAAGTAGTCGCAAACTCACCGGAAGTCGCTTAGACGCCTTCCCCACGGTGGGCGCCAACTGTCGCGGGTATAAGCCTGACAGTAGATGTGTAGGGTACGAATGAGATGGGCAGAGTCCTAGCTACGGCGAGGTTGTATGAGTTCAGGCCCCTCAGCGGTGGAGGTAACAGCCCTACGTCTCAGTGCTCTCGGAGCTTGTTGTCGAGTGGAATATGGAATACAATGATTTGCTAACCCCTCTACCAGTGGGGGAGGGCGGCTTATATAGAGTGCGCTGCCCTCCACAACGGTTCCGGTACAGGGGTGGAGTAGTGGGGATTGAATGCGTACTTTACAGGTAACGTATGCTCTAAATGCTAAGAAATGCACCCGGAAACGTACGGTAGTTTCCCTCCAGAGAGGTTACGTTGTACCGAGTGTAGCCAATCGGTTAGCTTGGTATCCTCCGAATGCTAGTCTCCGACTGGATGGTTGAGGACCTGTTACCGACTGGATGATGGGCACCTCTTAATTCAGTCGGGACTGACTAGGGCCTTGTCCTTTGTGAGGGGTAGTCCTTGGGTAGGACCTATATGACAGGCCTATGACCCTACCCTAGGACTATGACCCCATCAGCGAGCTTCGTGATTGAGGATTTCTATGCGGCTTGTGGTAATTTGTGATGGACTAGTTGGAGCACCCCTGCAGGGTCAAATCTTTTCGGAAAGCTGTGCCCGCGGTTATGAGGCAACGTGGAAACTTTGTTTAACACTGGTTCTAGATAACTTGAAGTTAACTTAATTAAAACATGCCAACTGTGTGCGTAACCGTGACTGTCTCTTTCGTGAGTTCTTTCTCCGATGGAGGACATGGTGGGGTTATGTCTGACATAGGTAGGTGTTCAGGATCATTCATTTGATCAACTGTAGTTCACGTCCGCTATGCGTAGATCTTCCCCCTCTTGTTTCTTGTACTCGTAAGTTTAGCCACCAAATATATGCTTAGCCGCTGCTGCAACCTCACCACTTAACCATACCTCACCCATTAAGCTTTGCTAGTCTTGATACCTTTGGATATGAGATTGCTGAGTCCCCTGTGGCTCACAGATTACTACAACACCAGTTGCAGGTACAGGTAAAGGTTACTTGATGCGAGCGTGTTGATTGTTCATTTGGAGTTGCTTCTTCTTCTTCTACTTCATCGATCTAGGATGGGTTCCAGGCCGGCAGCCTGGGATAGCAAGGATGGACGTCGTTCTTGTGTTTTCTCGTTTGTTTTCGTCCGTAGTCGGACCCTGCTCTTACTCTTGATCATTATGTAATGTACTGATGTGACTCTCATGTAGCTTGTGGCGAGTGTAAGCCAACTCTGTATATATATCTTTTCTTTTCAGTACATGTACTTGTAACAATATCCATTCTTGCGACACGACGAGATGCGCTTCTATCCGTGACGAGGCCTTCGTGCCAAATTGAGGATACGGTCGCATCTTGGGCGTGACAAGTTGGTATCAGAGTAGTACCGACCTAGGAGCCCCCTTGATTGATCGAACTTGGCCGAGTCGAGTCTAGTGAAAAAACTACTTTGAGTCTAGTTATATATCGGAGAGTAGGATTTTTTTTCTCCTCTTCTATGCTCTGGTGAGGAATCTTGACGTAATAATTTACTCTACTCCTCTTCCCACTCAATTTTTTTTTAGGATCACGCGGATATTTTTTGAGATCTATATGATGCCGATGTGACGGAGTTTTGTCTTCGTGCCTCCTATCTGCTCTAAGTCTCAGGGGAGTTGAGCTCCAGGGGATTCTTGAGCACATCGTTATCATTCAGATTTCTTAGTATCTCAGAACGAAGGATGTTCGTAATTGCTTCAATACTAGTAGTGGCGAGATAACCCCGATGTCCCCAGTACTGGTGCAGATTGTTCGGGAGTACTGCCATACTTCGTATCGTTGTGATCACGAGGGTCTGTTGTAGATGAAGGTCCGAGATTCTAGTTGTGTGCTGACGGATGTGATACAGGTGACGGGTTAGTTTAGGAGTTGTGTGAAATACTCCTTGTATCCGTGTACCAGATTGCATGACCAGATATTTCGGGAATTCATAGGTCGGAATTCAAGTAGTTGCTTATAGGACAATCTTCCAACAAATGCATGATGTTAGGTTGGGGTTCGACATCTAGTGGATTCCTTTCCATGAAAATATCGGATGAAATCTTCCTCATGAGTTTGTTCTGGCTTGTTTCATAAGCCACACCCTTTGTGTTGTTGGAATATGGTAATTCAAGTTGCTTCGATGTCAAGTGGTGATTTCAGATCTTTCCAAGAGGTGTTCTCATAGTTTTTATGTGAGAATGCAAATTCTTTTGTTCGTTCAATTGTCATGTCAATTCTTGTCAACCGGAGTCATCATGTTAATTCTTTTTAACCAGTGTGCTTCTCTTCAAGTGAATTCCATCCTCTCCTATTTTGCAAGATCATTCTCTCATTTTATTCCGGAGTTCACCTCATCTGTTCCATGTTGTCTTTGCTTTCCCCGCCCTCCCACCCTTTTCTTCAGTGACTCAATTTTCATCCAGGAGTTCTTTTTCTTTTCTTTGTGCTTCCACTGTATGTTCTTTCTCTCTTACCCGGTGATTCATTGTGAAGATTCTCAGGAGATTCGTGTCATATTTATTCATTCTTGTCATCCTTACCGGTGAATTTAATTCAGCTATTCGTGTTCATCATATCCTATTTATCCTTGTATTCTTTGCATGTTGGAGAGTCTTTCAGGCTATCTTGGTTATTCATTCCTCTCTTTTCATCCGGAGTGTTGAAGATATCTCAGAAGTTTCGTGTTTTCAATTCTTTTAATTATTTCGAGGTGCTAACCTCATCTAGTTCTCGTTATACCGGTGCAATCTCTCTCCTTAATCAGTTGTTTCAACGGTGATTTCTTTGAGTGGGCCCATAACCCACAGGTTCTTTCCCAGGATCTTTCTTGGCTCTTTTAATCTTTTTCCGGAGATCATTAAATCTTTCAACTATGACGTAAGCTTGATTTTCATCAGTCATATTCTTTCTCCAAGTTCTATTTGAGTTAATTCTCATATTGGCTCAACCTTTCATTCTTCTTTATTCCGGAGTGTCTAATTAATTCTTGGTGGTGTTCTTCTCATCATTCTCTTCTTTCAAGACCCAAGGAGTGTTTCTCTCGAATCTTGGTCCATTCTCTTGCAGATTCTTCATTTCAACTTTGTGAAATTATCTTATTTGTCCCAATCATGAGTATCCCTTTCTTGCGACCCGGTGCATTTCATTGTTGTGTTCATTTCTCGTTCCTCCGAAGGACGTCATTTCAGAAGATTCTTCGTTCTCAGCTTTCAGCTTTCATCCTCAATTCTTCTCCATTGTTGTCTCTTCGTTCGTCTCTCGTTTATTCTGGTGGCTTGTTCTAGTTTTCTCTCAGGTGGCTCATGAGCTCTTCATTCTCATGTTTCTCCATTAATTCGTGGTGTTCCCATTCAATTGTGAATTCTTACCAGTGTTTCTTGCAGCATTTCTTCTATTTTGTGCTTTATTTATCTCTCTGTCTTTTCAAGATTCTTTCAAGAGGAATAAGTTATATGCTAAACCCGTTGCTTGTCATCAATTTAATTTGACGAAGGATGAGCATAACATAATTCTTATTCTTGTTCATAGTAACCTGAATTCTTCTTCCGGAGTGGCTCGTGATATCAATTCTTTTCTCAAGTGCCTATCTTTCTTTTCCGGAGTTCCAAGTTCTTTTAAGTATCTCTTTGTGAGGCTTCATCTAAATCTTGGAAATGTCATAATCTTATTCCTTTCTACCTTCTTATCGTTGCATCATTCAGTTGTATTCGGAGGTCCTTCTTGGTGGTTCATCAAGGATGTGATTCATTCTCATGTGTTCTTCAAGATTCCTGCTGGAGTACCTCAAGTATCCTTTGTCTTGCATTTATATGCGCAATTGTTCTTCCTTTATCCTTTAAGGTGGTTTTATAGCATTTTTGTTAGTGTAGGAGTCTCGAAGAGATTTCCTTTCAAGAATGAGATAAGTAAACCCACCAATTCTTTGATCATGAGATATTTCAACCCATGATTTCTTCATTGAGCTATCTTCGTTTGGATGTCACCTAAAGCTTTTCCTATGGTTTGTTGCAATCAGGGTGCTTGTCATTAATCCAAGTTCTCATTGTATCCTCTTGGTGTAAGAAAGTGTTCTTATCTTGTTTCTCCCAATCTATCCTTGTTTCTTTTAGTGGTTGGTTCTCTTCTCATATTTGCTGAGATGATTTTCACAAGCCCACTAATGTCTTGTTCTTTTCGTTGTTGTTTTTCCAACAACTCCGTCCAATTCTTCTTGCAAGGATGCTTGCCAAGTTCTTTGGAGTTGGTAGTTGTCATCTTTTTCTTCATTCTCTTCTTCCGTATGAGCTAGTTCCTACTCTATTGTTCCGGAGGCATCGTGATGTTGCTCTTTTGGGTCTATCATGTTGTTCTACCAAGTTCATGGTGCTCCCTTGTTCTACTTACTTGTTTGTTGTGAATATTGTCTATTTCTACCATCTTATCGAATTTTTTGTCCCATTTTCTTACCGAAGTGCTGCCGAAATTTTCCGTGAATTCTTGCTTCTTTCTCATATCATTTCTCATCTCTTTGCAACTTTCAAGGATCGTTGGTTTCACTCGTTTGTCAAAGAAGCGGCTAAGTTTTACCTTTTGTTCTTTCTCATCCTCTCCCCCTTTCATTCTTGGATCTCGGGGCGAGATCCTCTTGTAGTGTAGGAGAGTTGTGACAGCCCGATGCCGACGTTCCAGAAGGTTCCCTTTCCTTTCCGTTTTCGTCGTGTGTCTGTTTTATTTTGTCGCATCATCATCGCATCATGCACATCATCAGCATTGCATCGGCATCTCCGTTGCCGCCAGTTTTCAAAACTTGCATCCCTTGTTAGTTGTCGGTTCTCGTCGTTGTTCGTTCTGAGCCCGTTCACACTCGCACGCGCCCGCGGCATCGTCGAAACCCTGTTTTTAAAGTGTGCGTAAAACTTTCTCTGATCGGGTTGAGATTTGACGTGCGGTCGCAATTAGTTATCGCTAGACCGCCTGTCGAATTTCGTCGCGATCGGAGACCGTTTGGTACCCGAACGGTCGACCGTAGCGGCACCGTCTTCGGTTATTCGCCGGACGTTTCTCGGTGTTTCAAAACTCGTTGCCGCGCCGCCCATTTCCCCTCTCGTCTCCGGATAACTGCTCTTCACAGCAAACGCTAACCCGCCTCTCCGATCGGACCGTACGATCGCGATCGGGGGGTTGAAAAACCCCCAGATACCCGCTAAACCTAGCCTGTTTTCTATAAATAGGAGTCTTTCCTCCCTCTCCTCGTTTTCCGCGCCATAACCTAGCCAGCCGCCACCCAGCTTCTCTCCCACCTCCTCCTCCAGCCGCAGGCCCGTCAGGACCCAAATCGGGCCCTGGGAAGCCCATCTAGGCCCGACCCCGAGCTCCATGGCCGCTCCTCCCATGGCAGCCTCCCGCTCGGTCGCCGCTCTGCTCTTGCCGAGCTCCTCCCGGTTGAGAGCAGCGGGCTCCCGTCCGTTGGAATCGTCCCTGTCGTCGGCCGCCGCCCGCCGGGATCTCGCTGGATCCAGTCGCCGCACCCTCGCCTGCGCCTTCCGTCGCCGGCAGCCCCTGCTCCCACGCTCCCCTAGCCATGCCGACCCTACCTGCATCCTCGCCACCGCGAGGACCTCGCCGGCCGGATCTGCCGGCTCCACCCCTCCCGTCAGCTCGGCCTCCCCCTGCAGTGCCTCCTTCCCCGTCGTGCCGTTGCATGCAAGCGCTGCCGCCAGCAGCCCTGGTCGAGGAGGACGACGACCTGTCAGGCACCGCTCGCCAGAGCCCCCTTCGCCGCTGTGGGCCGGCCCAGCTACGCGCGTGCAGCGCCAGCCCGCCTCTCCACCGCAGCGCCGCTCGTGGGCCTCCTCCCGCTTCGTCCCGCAGTGGCCCAGATCCCTCCTAGCCAGACCGGCCCAGGAGCCGAGGTGAGATCCTCCCTCGCCTGTGCATATTTCGTTAGATTGCGTCTGTTAGGCCCATTAGGTAATTTAGGGGTTTCCGAAATTTAGTTATATTTCAGGTTTTAGACGTATATTCAAACGCCCGTAGTTTAATAACCGTAAGTCGGAACGACGCATATTATATATGGTTTTGTGGTAGTTTCGCGCGTCGAATACGAATTTGAAACATGCATAATTGTTTGACGTCGTTTGGCGTGCCGGATGCCTAGAATAACGTGTTGTTTTAATAGGATACGTCCCATATTTATTTTTCGCGCAAGTTCGGTTAGTTCAAATGTCGTAGTATAAATGCCCATGTTTTAGGAATCATTTTTCCATGTATTTTAGGGCAGTCATTTGTATTTTTGTGTGTAGGGATTTGCGGTAGTTTATTTTTCCGTGTTTAGGATTATTTCTCGCATTTACGTGTGGTAATATTTTGTTGTTGCAACCCCACATATTTTATATGTTTCCGGGGTAAAAGAATCCCATGGATTTTTTTGTGCAATTAGTTTTAGCTTTTGAGTAAGTTAGTTCGCGCGATATTTTGCCGTGATGCCCTTTTGTTTAATTCATAGGATTTATTCTGTGCGTTGTTTGACGGAGTTGTCAACTAGAGAGTTGATCTTGGATGTTTTGTTTAGCCCCTGGTATTTTTGGTTGCAATAGAAATGCATGTTTAGGTGTTGTTTGCTTGCTCTCAAGTTGCTAGAAATAGTGCTGATTTGGAGGAGCTGAAATATTTCTAAGTCTGGGATCTGTTATTATTTTGTTGCTGTCTTGACTTGCTTGCATCTTGTGATCTGTAGCTCTTTTGGGGTTCGTCCAATGGAGTTAGTTGTACCCCTTGTGTTTCTCTAGAATGCTGAAAATTTTCATGCCATTTGGAGTCCTGTAGCTATAGGTTTTCCTGCTGTCAATATTGCTTCAGATTGAAAACTGCACTTTCATGAGGTGTAATTTGCACTAAGTCTGAAATAGTGTGTGAGATGCATTTTTGCGACTTCTTTCCCTAGTGATCCATGATGCCATGCTAGTTGTTGTTAGTTGTTTGTAGTAGTGCTTCTTGCCCTCTTTCGTGCCATGCCTTGCTTGAGTTTATCGGAGTTGTGTAGCCGTAGTTGTGAGGCGTAGAAAATGCTATGTGGCTGATTTTGGCAGATTGTAGTCAGTTCTTGTTTTGCTCGTAGTTTTTGAACCGTAGCTCCGTTTTGATCGTGTCCTACAGGAAACTTGCTTAGAATGTCGTGTAGTTTCATTTTCTCTTGCTTTTGCATGTTTTGAAGTGCTCGTGTCCATCGTTGCACACATATTACATTCATGTCATCATATCTTGCGGTGCTTGTATCTTTTGAACCGTAGCTCCGTTCGAGATGTTCTTTATGTGTAGATTGATTGTCTTGACGCGTAGAATCTCGCGAACCTATTTGTTTTGCTGTTTAACAACTAATTAAATGCATTAGCTCAGATCTGGACAGAATTGTAAATTAACATGTGAGGTCGTCTCGGAGATGCTATATGTCATTTCCGACCTCATTTAAAAGGTCTAGATAGGTAGTTTAATTTCCGCTTCACCTCTTGCATGTTTGAAAACATTAATATTTCCGTGTAAATAACCGGGAGTGAACTAAATAATTAACGTGGAGTTTCGTCAATATGCAACTCGTTGCATATTGAATTTCACTTAATGTGTAGTGTTTGATTGTGTGAATTGTCATGCCGTGACTTGCATATCTTCAGCTGCTCATGCATCATATGTGTTGTGCATCGTGTGGTGAATTCCGTGTGATGATTTATGTTTCCGGTTTGCTTCGTCTCGATAGAGTTCCGCAAGCATGTCGGATGTGAGGACCCATTGGACTACGTCGGTTCGTCTGCTTCACGGAGTCATTCTTCTTCTCAGCGGGATCTCAAGCAAGATGATCATTTCCCCATATATAATTACTATCATTGCCATGCTAGTTTATCGTTTCTATCGTTATGTCTCGTTGCCTACCACATGTTAAATTTAGCCTCTCAAAATGCCATGATAACCTTCAACCTGTTCAACCTAGCAAACCACTGATTGGCTATGTTACCGCTTGCTTAACCCTGTGTTAGCGTTGCTAGTTGCAGGTGCAGTTGCTTCCATGTGATAACATGGTTTCCTTGTTATATCACCATATTAATGCTATTTAACTTAATGCACCTATATACTTGGTAAAAGGTGGAAGGCTCGGCCTTTCTAGCCTGGTGTTTTGTTCCACCTTTGCCCCCTTAGTTTCCGACTACCGGTGTTATGTTCCATATATGAGCGCTCCTAACACGATCGGGGTTGTTATGGGGACCCCCTTGATAATTCGTTTTATGTTAAAGCTGGTCTGGCAAGGCCCAACTTTGGTACTACATTTGCCTAATAACCTAATAATAATGCATAGGGACCCGCCGGCACCCGCGGAGTAATTTAATCAACCCCCGGGCCAGTGCTCCTCATGAGTGTTGGTCCCACCTAAGCGATGTCCGGCGCCCCTCTTGTCACCCGGAGGTTTAGCGATCCCGACGTCTAGCTCATCCGTCGTGTCCTGAGAACGAGGTACGTGACTCCTATCGGGATCGTCGACACGTCGGGCGGCCTTGCTGGATTAATTTTACCTTTGACGAGATATCTTGTGCATCGGGATTCCGGTGATGCTTTGGGTAATCTCAGAGTTGAGACTTTCCACTGGGGAATCCGACGAGATCGCGAGCTTCGTGATTGAGGATTTCTATGCGGCTTGTGGTAATTTGTGATGGACTAGTTGGAGCACCCCTGCAGGTTTAAATCTTTTCGGAAAGCCGTGCCCGCGGTTATGAGGCAACGTGGAAACTTTGTTTAACACTGGTTCTAGATAACTTGAAGTTGACTTAATTAAAACATGCCAACTGTGTGCGTAACCGTGACTGTCTCTTTCGTGAGTTCTTTCTCCGATGGAGGACACGGTGGGGTTATGTCTGACGTAGGTAGGTGTTCAGGATCATTCATTTGATCAACTGTAGTTCACGTACGCTATGCGTAGATCTTCCCCCTCTTATTTCTTGTACTCGTAAGTTTAGCCACCAAATATATGCTTAGCCGCTGCTGCAACCTCACCACTTAACCATACCTCACCCATTAAGCTTTGCTAGTCTTGATACCTTTGGAAATGAGATTGCGGAGTCCCCTGTGGCTGACAGATTACTACAACACCAGTTACAGGTACAGGTAAAGGTTACTTGATGCGAGCGCGTTGATTGTTCATTTGGAGTTGCTTCTTCTTCTACTACTTCATCGATCTAGGATGGGTTCTAGGCCGGCAGCCTGGGATAGCAAGGATGGACGTCGTTCTTATTTTTTCTCGTTTGTTTTCGTCCGTAGTCGGACCCTGCTCTTACTCTTGATGATTATGTAATGTACTCATGTGACTCTCATGTAGCTTGTGGCGAGTGTAAGCCAACTCTGTATATATATCTCTTCTTTTCAGTACATGTACTTGTAACGATATCCATTCTTGCGACACGACGAGATGTGCTTCTATCCCTGACGAGGCCTTCGTGCCAAATTGAGGATAGGGTCGCATCTTGGGCGTGACAAAAGGTGTTTGGGTTTCATGGCAATATCAGGAGGCAATTATATCAAGTGGTAGGCAGCGAGCATATATCGAAGAAAATGTGATTCCAAGCATAACAAAGCTAGATACGTTATCAAGGTCACGATCATCTTGCCTGTGATGTCTTCATCTTGGAACTGCTCTTGTTCGTCCTGCACGTACTCTCCAGAATCCACGTATTCGCCCTCCGATCTCGGTGCTACCCAAGATAAAAATGCAGCCAATCAACACCAACACAACATGATGCAACAAACACATGATGCATGAGATGAGAATGAGCATGCATCTCTATTCTAGTCACTTGCATATGCATGAGAAGAGAAGATAAACTTCTGGACAGAACTTCACACTAAGCTATCTTGACATGCATGAAGATGAGATGAACAGGTGCATCACGAGAAAACAAAGTAAAAACATATAAAGAACGTTGAGAACGGAGCTACGGATCAACCGGAAACTACGAACCAAGATATGGAGTACTACGGATCAAATCCACCACAAGCACACTCCAATGGCACTCTTCTGGTATTCCCAGGTTGCCACATGATCAAACAAACAAGTATAGGTGGGTTGGTGCAAAGAAACTCACCGCACCACCAACAATACTATCACAACCTTCAAAACAACTAAAACATGCAATCTGACCTAAACAGCATCATAGCAGTTTGTGAGCAACATGCAAAGTACCTACAACCACCCAAATGTTCCAAACAAGATATGTGGGAAAAGCTGTTCAAAAGCTCTACAAGCCTGAGCAAGAAGATAATACAAAGGAGTCACACACAGGAAGATCTACAGGTTCTAACTTGGACAAAAATAACAGATTTCAAGGACTTAGTGAAAATCTCAGATTTTCACCAGTTGCTTATGCTCTGAAGCATTTTGACACCCTCCAAAATAATATCTATAGGAAGTGAAAGTGCATGAAATTTATCAGAGAGCTAGACAAACACAAAAGCTCCAACTCTCTAGTTGATTGCAAGAGCTGATTCCCAACACATGAGCTTTTGCAACCACAACAACAAGGGAAGAAAATAACAACATTTTCTCAGACTTAGTGAAAAGCACAGATTTTCACCAAGCTGACAATTTCAGCCACATGTCAACTTTGACAAGGCACAACTTGCACATACAAACTCCTAAGCATAAAACAAAACTACCATTCTATAGAGGGGTTCACCCACTACTGCCACATCAAGGAATCATCCTCATAGGCTCATCACACCACATGGCACCAAGCTCTAAACATAGCATCAAGACAGAAAAATGACATTTCCAGAAAGTGTTCCAAAGTGAAATCTGATTCCACCAGTGGATTCCTGGGATGATTCTACCCCAAAAACATATATAATACCTAGGTACTTGCATACAACATGTAGGCACAAAGTTGAAAGGAAAAATAACATAGCATCATATGGTCTCAAATAGTGCCATATCACATGAGGAACTCACTGTTCCATCATCTAACTTGCACAAGCTCACAACCACATCTCCAATGGTGAACATGAGGGTTAGACCTCATGTATGTGTGCCATATCACATCACCACACACACTCACATACAACCAAGCAAGCATACACTAGCACCTACACATGCTAGTTCTAATACACACACATACATACACTCACACAAGCTACCACTAACACACACTCACACATGCTAGGGGTTCAAATGAACTCCCCATGCTCACTAAGGCAAAATCCATGCCTTGGTCATGTGTGTGTCATACACACACATGCACCTCACTACACTCACACACATGCACCCACATGGATACATACACACACACACCCTCCTACACATGCACACAAAGCTAAAATAAGGAGAAAACCTACTCAATGAGATCTTAGGCAACAATATATTGATGCCCAAGCAATACAACAAGCAACCAATCTATAAAATAGCAAAAAGGAAATAAAAAATAAAAGGGGTGGCTTGGGGATCGAACCCAAGACCTATCTGCCACAGCAAACATACTCTACCACTACACTACTACCCCTGGGCTCGACAGAACAGAGGAAGCTACCAGGGTAAGCTACCCTGTTGCTACTGTGCCAGAAAAACAAACAACAAAAGGGGCGCCACTGGGTTCGAACCCACGACCTACTGCTACGCAAAACACCACCTACTGCCACTGCGCTATGCGATCGGTGCTTACTAGAGAAGGGGTAGTAACTCTCTTAGGTATACCCCTGCTTCTCCTACCACGCAACGGTGACCGGAACAGGGGAGGGTCACCGCCGGCGATACACAACAAATTGACCTACGGCCTCTCGCGGGGAGGAAGAGGGACTCAAGGAGAATCCATTTCACACCTAAACTCGACGAGAGAAGCACTGCAGCTACGGCTCCACGAGCACGGCGGCGCCGACGACACAGAGAAATTACGGCATGAAGCTACGGCCCTAGGCGAGATCTACTGACAGGGGAACGGGAAGGAGACCGGCTGCTCACCCACTGGTTGAGGAGGATGCGCTTGACGGAGAGGAAGAAGGGGTCGACGAGGAAGCAGCCTCTGCGGAGCAAGTCGTCGGGGCAGAAGGGGGTCGTCGTCGAAGTAGTGGAAGCAGAGGCGATCGTCGTCTCCTAGCTGCGGGAACGGACTCCCCTGATACTCCGCGTGCTCTTGGATCGCTTGGAGAGGAAGAAGAGGGACGGCATCAACAGCGGCGACCTCAACAGGGGTCGGCCATGGCGGAGGAGGTGCTGGGGCCGCCTCTGTCGACGCTAGGGAGAGGAAGGAGGAAGATGGAAAGGAAGTGGCAGCAGCTAGGAGGAAACCTAGAGCCCAGACGTCAAGGAAATATATAGGGGGTCGAGGGGGCCACCTCGACGTCCGTGAAGCCACGGCGTCGACCCTCTCTCTCGCTCTCTCTCTGAAACCCTGACGGAAAGCAGAGGGAGAAGACAACGGCGTCTACAGGAGGGGAACGGGGAGTGGGCTACCGCGCGGGAGAAGACATCTGGGCCAGCAAGGAGGAGGGAGCCCACTCGGTTGCGCCAGATAAAAGAAAGGAATCCACTGGGTTTTCCTATTTTAAAACAAAACAGAAACAATAAAATGCACAAGGCAAAACCAGTTAGCCCAAAAACAAAAATGTCCTGTGACATAAGTGAATTATGCCACATTTAATAAAAATGAAAAGCGGAATTTTTGAGCAACTAAAATAATCACCAAACAGATTTATCAAATCTGTTTTTGAGGTTTTAACACAAAGAAGTAAAGTTTCCAAACCCCTCTTTCACATCTCCACACTTAGGCTTATTGTGTTGGTCAAATTCCTTTGCCACAATCTGATTTTCACTCTTAGTTTGCTCCTATTTTGCTTTACTAGCTCTAGCAATGCCATCTTTCATAATATGTTCAGGAGCCATAGGAAGGAAAGATATATTTTTATCCTTATGAATAGAGTATGCTTATTTGCCTACCATGATGTACATAATTTTTATCAAATTGCCATGGTCTACCAAGTAAAACAGAGAATGATTGCATGGGTACCACATCGCAATCAACATAGTTAGAATATGTAGCGATGCTAAAATGCACACGAACAGTATGTGTTACCTTAACCTTGCCACTATTGTTGAACCATTGGATGTAATAAGGATGAGGATGTGGTCTCGTGATGAGAGACAACTTCTCCACCATCTCCATGCTAACCAAGTTGTTGCAACTCCCTCCATCGATAATGACGTGAACAGAATGTTCCTTCACAACTCCCTTTGTATGGAAAATTGTGCCTCTGATTTTGTTCAGTCTGGGTTACCTACGCACTTAAATATCGTTGAGCAACTAAACTTTCATACATGTCGACGTAGTCAGCAGCCATGTATTGTGTCTCTTTTTCAATATCATCTACACCGTGTGCTTCACTTAAAATAAGAGCCATAGTCTCCTCATCATAATCACTAGTGGAGTCATATTCACCATCCACGGTAACAATCATCCCACACTTGGATAAGAATTCTCTTGCATAGTGACCTCCACCCTTGCAACGATGACATAAACCTCATGTGTTTGACATGTGAATGCAATGGATGAGGAAGAGCCCTGTGCGGGCCCGGAGGTGTGCTCTCGGCGGAGGGAGGGGCACGGGCCTGTTTTCTGGTATCTCGGTTGGAGTTGGTGGCTGAAGTAGGCGGTGGTGCAGCAGGACGTGTTGACGTGGATGATGTACCATGAAGTGCGACCTGCAGAAAAATTAGTTCTCGCTAATGCATGTCGATCTTGCACTTCACGTTCAGCTTTGAAGCAAGATGGAATAAACAAGTGATAGTGTTATACTCCTTATACTCTCAAATAGTCTGATATCTCTATTTAATCCACCCATAAAACGTGCAACGTAGCTTTATTTTCCTCAAAAATACCACATCTAATCATGCTAGTTTGTTATTCCTAATAATATTCTTCTACATAGTTTTTTCTTGTCTTAAACACTTCATTTTTGAAGTAATTCACGTTGATAGTATGGTGGAACCCATCGAGTACGCATAGCAGTTTTCAAAGCAGGCCAAGTAGTTGGGATATTAGCATGATGTATTCTACAATGTTCAGACCACCAAACACAAGTAAAGCTAGTGAATGCACAAAGAGCAGCAGCAACACATCGATCCTCAGGAAATTGTAAGCATTTCAAATGTTATTCCGTTTCTAACTCCCAAGATATATATGAGGAACATATCTACCATCAAATGTCGGAATATTCAATTTAAATTTAGGGAGATGGTCATGATCCCATAGTTGGGGGTTGTGCATCCCTACCATTGCGATTGTATCCATGTGGATGACCCGGTGTTTGGGGTAGTGGTTGCCCGTGATGCTGATTTGGAGCAGCCTCTCCCTCATCATCGTAATCACCATCATAATCCTCATTGTGCTTAACGACAGTAGTAGCAGTAGGCACAGAAGCCATAACAGTAGCAATGGCACCAAAATTTTGGCCTTGGTCAATAGGCACGTGTTGCGCTCATCCCACGAAATTAGGGCATTGTTGGTGGTGGTGGTGGTGGTGGTGTTGTTGTTGTTGCTGTTGTTGTTGGAGAGGGATGGTAGCTTCAAATGGTGGTGGTAGATGGTCAAGCACCTCACTGAACTTGGCGTCCATCTTGCTGTCGAATGTATTCTCCAAACGACCTAGCTTCTCCATGGCCTCTCCAAAGTTGGTCACCAAGTCTTGCACCTAGTCACCTATCATTTGCTAAATTTATCATGGAAATCCTTGTTGGTCAGGCCCTTCTAGTCGATCTCGTCGGCTTGTGATATTGGCATGGTTAGCGGCATTAGGACACACAAGAACATGAACCTACAAAATACTATGAACTAGTGGTGGTGCTGGTGGTGGTGGTGTGTCACAAATCCGTCAAGAAAATCTCAACTTCTTACGAGCTCCTATCCAGCAGCAGGTGGTGATCGACAATTGTTGTAGTCTAAACTCTCAAAACTTGGATAAAGCGATTGCCATGTGGTGTCAAACACATGAAGTAGATGTATGTGAATCTAAGAAGGTTTATAATATGGTAGCAAAAAGAGTGAGCAATGATCACTTCAGAGGTGCAAAGTTGAAAAGATGTTCAACGAGGTACCATGTTGGTCCTAGGCTAGACCGTGCTAGAGGCGCGAGCCTAGAACACCAACAAAATCACGGCGAGGCACGTAAACAAGGAAGGAGCACACTCTTTTCCCCTATTTTCACTTTTTTCACGTTTTTTCTTTGTTTTTTATCAACAACATTTTTCCCGAAAATGCCTTAGAGTGGTCTAAAACTGCCTAGCCAGAATTTTCCACACTTAGTTCTTTTAAAAACTAGACCTATTTCTCTACCGTAGACAACACGAAAGTTAGGGAGTCCAACTTGATCACGACACGTAGTATGGCGTGATCTGGAAATCAACAACAAAGCAGAAAATACTGGACTCTCACTAGGATCCATGGTGGATATGAATCTAGTGGAACTCAAACTAGTGGCGGATGTATGTAGGGGTGGTGGAACACGGATTGGTGGTGAATCTATGATGGAGGTGGACTCGAATTGGCGTGATGGCGGATATGTGGTGGTATATATGGAATCGGATTGGTGGCAGATATGCGGTGGTGGTATATGGTGAAACGTGTTCGTCGTATCTATATTTTGATTGTCTCATGCCAATATTATACAACTTTCATATACTTTTGGCAACATTTTATATTATTTTTGGGACTAACTTACTTACCCAGTGCCCAGTGTCAATTCCTATTTTTTGTGTCTTTTTTGTTTTGAATAAAATCCATACCAAATAGACTCCAAACGTGATAAAAAATTATGCAGATTTTTTTGGAATATATGTGAACTTTGGGAGTCGGGATCAACGCAACACCTGCCCGAGAGAGGCACAAGCCAGTAGGGCGCGGCCTAGGGGTGCGCCTTGATAGCTTCTGTCGACACCTAAAGTCGGTTGAATCTCTCCTTTGGCCACGAGAAAGATAATTTTCCGATAAAAATCCCCTCAAAATTTCAGCTCGATCGGAGTTACGAATCTCCGGATATTTAAGAAATGGTGAAGGGCCAAAAAACAAGTCGCAAAAACACAAGAGAAATAGAGAGAGAGAGAGAGAGAGAGAGGGAGAGAGAGGGAGAGAGAGAGAGAGAGAGATCCAATCCCGGAGGGGTTGCTGCCCTCCTGGTGCCATAATGGCCATGGACCAGAGGAGAAACCCTCCTCCCACCTAGGGAGGAGGCCAAGGAAGAAGAAGGAGGAGGGGGATCTCTCCCCCTCTCTCCCAGTGGCGCCAGAGCACCACCGGGGCAACCATTGTGACGGCGGTCTACACCAACAACTTCGTCGCGGTCACCACCAACTCTCTCCTCCTTTATGCAGCGGTGTAAAACTTTTCTTCCCCGTTGTAATCTCTTCTTGAACAAGGTGCTTAATGCTATATATTATTACCCAGTGATGTGTGGGTATCCTATGATGTTTGAGTAGATTTCTTTTGTCCTACGGGTTAATTATCACATGATGTTATTGATATGAGTTGTGTGATGATATGGTGCTATCCTAAGGTGCCTTCCGTGAGGCGCACATGTGAAGGATACACGCTGGAGGGTTTGCAATATGTTCATGATTCGCTTATAATGGGTGGCTAGAGTGATAGAAGCTTACACCCGAGTAAGGGAGTTGTGTGTGTATGCGAGTAAAGAGGACTTGATATTTAATGCTATGGTTGGGTTTACCTTAATGATTTCTAGTAGTTGCGGATGCTTGCTAGAGGTCCAATCCTAAGTGCATATGTTCCAAGTACGTAAAGTGTGTTAGCGTATGCCTCTCCCTCATTGCATATGGTCCAATCATGTTATATTCAATTTCTTATGGACAATCTTTCTTTTGCATTACAAAAATATTTCTACTAAACAACCCTAACTTTTATTTACTTGCTCTTTATTCCCTTGCAAAACTATCTATGACACCTACTAAGTACTTCTAGTTTCTTTCCTGCAAAGTAGTTTCATACGTGTTCTAGTAAAAGTAAGCGTTAGCGTGCATAGAGTTGTATCGGTGGTCGATAGAACTTGAGAGAATATTAATTCTACCTTTAGCTCCTCGTTAGGTTCGACACTCTTACTTATCAAAAAAGGCTACAGACGATCTCCTACACTTGTGGGTTATCAAGACATTTTTCTAGCGCCGTTGCCGGAGAGCAATAGCATAGTGGTTGATATTCTCGTGTGTGCGTGTTTGCGTTATCACTAAGTAATTTTTTTCTGTTCTAAGTTGTTTTCTATCTTTACTTATGGGTAGGAAATGCAAAATACCAAAAAACTAGATGTACTTGCTAACCCAGTGGTTGAGTAACCATCCAAAATGTATCCTTCTGTTGAAGCTTATTACTTGGATCATCTTTGATCCCTTTGTGCTCGTGCTAAAAACCTAACTAGATTAGTTGAGGGAAAACCATTAAATGAGCATGCTTATTATGTGCGACATCGCTTATCTCAAAAAGGTAAACTCTCGTGGCATCAAATTAATACTTTGTGTTGCTATGCTTGGAATTTATGCGAAATATATGATTTTACTTGTTCGGGAGAAACTAAAAAACACCTTCCTTACCAATGTGTGGTTAATGATAATGAAATAGTATCTTCTTATGCCAAGGAGTCCTACTGTTATTATGGTGTTGAACAAATTGAAGAATATGTTGCTTTTAAGGGTGCTTATAAAATTGCTACTTTGATTGGTACAATGCTACTCTTTACAAATCTGAAAATGTTGTTGTACTTAAATATTGCTATGAAAACTATGCTTCTAATGCTTATGTTAAAGAATTTATTGAAAGAATGAATGCTGCCTTGGAAGAGAATAATACTTCGCATGAATTTATGGAAGAAGAAATTGTTGAAACTGTGAGCTGATTAGATGAGAAAGATGAGGAGAAGAGTGAAGAACAAAAGGAGAAAGAGCATATTAGCTACCCGGCACCACATTCTAATGAGAGTAAATCTTCAAATCATACATTGTTTAATTTCCATTTGTAGATAATGAAGGATGAATGTTATGATGATTGCTATGATCCCTTGGATTCATTTGAAATATCCCTTTTTGACCAACTTGATGCTTGCTATGCTTGTGACCATGATGCCAATATGAATTATGCTTATGAAGATGAACTTGCTATAGTTCCTTATGTTAAGCATGAAATTGTTGCTATTGCACCCACACATGATAGTCCTATTATCTTTTTGAATTATCCCAACTACACCATACCGGAGAAGCTTGCACTTATTAAGGATTATATTGATGGGTTACATTTTACTACTACACATGGTAATTTTTATGAATATAATATGCATGTGATTGCTTCTCCTACTTGCAATTACTATGAGAGAGGAAACAAATATTCACCTCTCTATGTTTCCAATATGACAAAATTGCAAGAAACTACTTATGCTATGTATTGGCTTTTACTTTGTGTGAATGAATTGTTCTTTTATGACATGCCAATGAATAGGAAGAGAGTTCGACTTTGTTGCTACACGATATATATCACTTTGCGCTCACTACTAAATTACAAATCATTGTTAATTAAAATTGGCTTTGATATACCTTGGGATTCGGCTGGATCAATTACTTGAGCAATATATGACTAGTTTAATGGATTTAAAGAAAGCGTTGCAAGGGTGTAACGTCCAAGATGCGATCCTATCCTTATTTTGGCGCGAGGGCATCGACAGGGATAGAAATGCATCTCGTCATTTTGCAAGAATGGATATCATTACAAGTACATGTACTGAAAATATGAGTATAAGGAGTTGGCTTACACTCACCACAAGCTACATCAAGATCACATCAATACAGCAATATACAGTCAACAAGAAGAAGAGCAGGGTCTGACTATGGACGAAAACAAATGATAAAAGAATGATGTCCATCATTGCTATCCGAGGCTGACGGCCTGGAACTTATCCTAGATCGAAGAAGAAGAAGAAACTCCAAATAATACAATCAGCACGCTCACGTCAAAGTAACTCTTTACATGTACTTGCAACTGGTGTTGTAGTAATCTGTGAGCCACAGGGACTCAGCAATCTCATTTCCAAAGGTACCAAGACTAGCAAAGCTTTATGGGTGAGGTATGGTTAACTGGTGAGGCTCCAGCAAGCGACTAAGCATTTATTTGAGCTGGCTAACTTACGAGTACAAGAATAAGAGGGGGTGATCTACGCATAACGGACATGTCTAATGATGACCAAATGAATGATCCTTAACACCTACTTACGTCAGACATAACCCCACTGCGTCCTCGATTGGAGAACGAGCTCACGAAAGAGACAACCACGGTTACGCACTCAAATGGCACATTTTAGTTAAGCTTACTTCAAGTTATCTAGAACCATATGTTAAATAAAGTTTCCACGTTGCCACATAACCGCGGGCACGGCTTTCCGAAAGATTTAACCCTGTAGGGGTGCTCCAACTAGTCCATCACAAACTACCACACGCTGCGATAGAATGACCTCGATCAGGGAAACCCGTGATCTCATCGGGTTCCTATTGGAAAACCTCAACCTCGAGATAACCCAAAGCATCCTCGGAATCCCTTGCACAAGACGCTCGAGAAAGGTAAAACAAGTCCAGCAAGGCCACCCGGCGTGTCGATGATCCCAATAGGAGCCACGTATCTCGTTCTCGGGACACGACGGATAACCTAGGTGTACGGTGGCCTGATAGAAATCACCCAACTTGCCCTGGGTTGGCCCGCACAGTGCTCTGTTTTGGACCAGCACCATCAGCACTGGCCCTCCTTGTATTATGTTGAATTACTCATCGGGTTCATGATGCCCTATGTTTTTCAGTATTATTAGGATTATTATGTTGGGAAAATATAGTACCAATGTTGGGCCTTGCCAGACGAGATTTATCCCAAAACGAGAATCTAGGGGGTCCCCATAACACCCCCAAGCATGTTAGGAGCACTCATTTATGGAACATAACACCGGTAGCCGAAACTAAGGCGACAAAGGTGGAAAAAATATGAGGCTATAAAGCCAAGCCTTCCACCTTTTACCAAGTATATAGGTCCAATAAATTAATTAGCAATAATATGGTGATATAACAAGGAACCCATGTTTTCACATGGAAGCAACTGCACCTGCAACTAGCAACGCTATCCAATGGTTAAGCAAGCGGTAAAAAGCCAAACAGTGGTTTGCTGGGTAGTGGAAAGGTTAGAGGTTTTCATGGCAATGTTGGGAGGCTGATATTAAAGAGGTGGTAGGCAGTGAGACATAATGAAAGAAATGAGGCAACTAGCATGACAATGATAGTAATGGTATCTAGCGAAATGATCATATTGACTGTGCTCCCGCTTGGAAGAAGAACGACTCCGTGAAGCAGACGAACTGACATAGTCGAACGGATCCTCACATTCTGACACGCTTGCGGAACTCTATCAAGACGAAGCAAACCGGAAACAAGAATCAACACACGATATTCACCATAGCACATGCACGATATGATGCACACCCTAATATGATGCATGAACGGTTCAAATATGTAAGGCATGGCATGGCAATTCACCTCACCCAAACACTACACATTAAGTGAAGCTCAATATGCAACGAGTTAAATATTGACGGAACTCCTCATTTAATTATTTAGTCCACTCCCGTTTAGGTACACGGCAATATTAAATTTTGTTAAACATGGCACGAGGTGAAGCACAATTAAACTACCTATCTAGGAATTTTAAATGAGGCCGGAAACGACATATAGCATCTCCGAACTGACCCCGCATGTTAACTTTGTAATCTGTCCAGATTTGTCCTAACCATATTTTATGTTTGTTAAAAGGCAAAACAAAGTGGTTCACATGATTCTTCTCGTCGTTCTAGTCCATTTACATATATGGCTCATCTCCAACGGAGCTACGGTTAACTAGCTACGAACTAAAGCGTTCAAGCACGTCACGACATGCAAAACGAGGCAAACAGCAAGGCTAACAGTTTTAAATATGCATGAGAGTTGGAAAATATTGTTCTACGCGAAAATCTACACGTTCTACATTTATAACTTGTCGCAATCCGATGCACGGACTAAAAGTTAAGGACGTTTGAAAATATGCATCTTTTCTCGAAAAACAAATCGTAGGTTAAAAGAAAAACTACTACGGGCCGAATCTGTATACTATTGGGCCCATAGAACTCAGCGCAGGTTAACTAAATGTCAGCCACGACGTAATATAGGGGGCGCGGGGGCTCACCTTGCGGGATGCGGCCCATATCGGCAGAGGAGAGAGAGGCCGGCTCGGGGCGCTCGTTGGGCCTTGGGCCTTGGCTTCGGCTAGAGGAGGCTAGCCCACGGGGTGCTGGCACGGTTGGCGCTCCCGGCCCACTTGCGGTCAATGCGAGCGACACCGGATCGAGCAGAGGCTCGTCGTGCTCGGTGACAGCAGACGAGCGGGAGGAGCAGTAGAACGCTGGGGCACTCGGTGCTTCCGACCCGATCTGGATCCGGGCCGAGCGGCAGCGGGGATGCGGGACTCCAGCGCTGCGCACAAGTGGGGAGAGGTCCAGCAGTGGGGTGCTGCCGGTGAGCGGCGGCACGGCTGGACGCGGGGGATCTGGTGCGGCTGGCGGTGGGGAGGATTTGCAGCGGCTCGGGGCTGCTGCGGGAGCATCCGGCGGTGCGGGGCATGACGCGGGGCTTCGAATCCGGCCGGTTCCTCGCGAGCTTCGCCGATGAGTCGCGGTGAGGGCCCGGCGTGGTGGCATGAGACGGCCGGGGCTGCAACCTCTCTGGAGCTACGGGAGGAGCCAGCGCCTCGTGGCTGGCGGCGGCTGGAGCTTGGCCAAGATCGGGCCTGGGCGGGCTAGATCTGGGTCCGGCGGGCCCTGGCGGCTCGAGGAGATGGGAGAGAGGCGACCAGGAGAGTGGCAGCTAGGGTCTTCCTAATTAGGCATGGGAGGTGTTTATATAGGGAAAGGGGCTAGGGTTAGCAGTTTTATCCGTTTTCGGAGCATTCGATCTTGATCGGACGGCTCCGGTCGCGGGGTTGGCTAGGATGGATTTGGTGGGTTGTGTAGAGGGGGCAAGGCAGAGATGAGAGGGGAAATGGGCACCCGACGATGGAGTTTTGAAATGCCAAAAATGTCTGACGATAAACCTATGGCGGTGCTACTACGGTCGACCGTTTGGTTATCAAACGAACTCCGATTGCGACGACATTTGGCAAGCGGCCTACCTACACTCTATTAAGACCGTGCGCCAAGTTTCAACCCAATCTGAGAATATTTCATACACACTTTTAAAAACAAGATTTAACAATGTCGCGGGCGCGTGCGTGTGTGGTTGGTCTTAAAACGGTCAACGACAAAAACAGAGAGAACCGGCAACTAATAACGGATGTATGTTTTGAAAACTGGCGGCAACAGAGTGCCGATGCAATGCAAATGATGCGCATGATCATATGATGAATGCGACAGACAATCTAATCATACGGCGGCAACGGAATAAAACGGGAATCTTCTGGAGCATCGGTCTCGGCTGTCACAACTCTCCTACACTAACAAGAGATCTCACCCCGAGATCTAAGAATGAAACGGGAAGAGGAAGAGAAGGAGAGGTAAAACTTAGTCGCTTCTTTGACAAACGAGTGAAACCAACAATCCTTGAAGGTTGCAAAGAGATGAAGAATGATATGAGAAACAAGCAATAATTCACACAAAATTTCGGCAGCACTTCGGTAGTAAAAAGGGGACAAAATTTGATAAGATGGAAAGATCTTGAGAAGATTCACAACAAACTAACTAAATTGAAAAACAAGGAAATAACATGATCTTGAGAGAACAAGATGATAGATTGAAGAGAGCAACATCACCACAACTCCGGAACAAGAGAATAGAAACTAGATCATGAGACAAATAGAATGAAGAAGAGAATGACAACTACTATCACAATTGAATTTGGCAAGCAGCCTTGCAAGAAGCATTGAACGGAGTTGATGGAAACCAACAACAGAAAGAACAAGATTGTAGTGGACTTGAAAAAAACATCTCAAAATGATGAGGTGATAACCAGCCACTAACAGAAACAGGGAATGATTGGATGCAACAAGAAAGGCAAAACTTCTTACACCAAGAGGAAACATTGAAAACTTGGATTAATGGCAACACCATAATAGCAACAACCCTTAGGAAATGCTTTACTTGAAATGTAATCCAAGATAACTCAATGAAGAAACCATGGATTGAAAACATCCCATGATCAAAGAATTGGTGGGTTTAAATATCTCATTCTTGAAACAACTTCTCTTTGAGACTCCTCCACTAACAAGAATGATATAACATCACCTCAAAGGATAACGAAGGAAGAATTGCTCTTTGGAATTCAAGAGAGAGAAAACTTGAATTTCTCCAACAAGAATATTGAAGAACACATTCAAAATGAATAGATCATGATCCACCTAGAAGAAACTTGAACAAGGCACCGAAATAATTGAGAGACGAACGAAGAGATTAAGAAGAACTTGAGATTGAAAGCTGAAAGCTAAGAACGAACAAATCTTCTAAAATGATGGCCTTCGGAGAATCGAGAAATGAACACAACACTGAAATGCACCGGATAGATATGGAAAGAATTACTCATGATTTGGAACAATTGCGAAGATAACACGAAGCTGAGATGACAATATTCAAAAGAATGAATCAAGATATCAGAGAAACACTCCTTCGGTCTGCCAAGCTGAAAATGATGAGGAGAACACCACCAAGAATAACTGAGATACTCCGGAATAATGAAGAATGAAAGGTTGAGCCAAAGATGAGAATTAATTCGAATAGATCTTGGAGAAGGGATATGACTGATGGAATTCATACTTACACCATAACTGAAAAGAATTAGAGATCTTGGAGAAGAGAATAGAATAGCCAAGTAAGATCCTAGGAAAAAAACTATGGGTTATGGGCCTACTAAAAGAAACCACCATTGAAACAATTGATTAGGAAGAGAGATATTGCACCGGTATAACTGAAAACTTGATAATGTTGCGAACCTCGAAATAATTGAGAGGACTGAAAACAAGAAACTTCTGACATATCTTCAGCACTCTGGAAAGAATAGAGATGGATGAATAACAAGAGAAGCTTGATAAGAATTCCCAACATAGAAATCATCAGAGGAAGAAAAAGGATATGATGAACACCGAGAGCTTGAATTGAATTCACCGGAAAAGAGAACAAGAATGAAGAACGATGAACACAGAACTCCTGAGAATCTTCAAAAGAATCACCGGATAAGAGAGAAAATAAAAAAGATAGCGGAATCAACACTAAAAAGGAAGGCACTATGATGATAATTGAACCACTAAAGAAAAGGATGGGAGGGCGTGGAAAAACAAAGACAACTTGGGACATATGAGATGAACTCTCGAAAGAAATGAGAGGTTGACCTTGCAAAATTGGAGAGGACTGAATTCACTTGAAGAGAAGCACACCGGATGAAAAGAATTGATAAGAGAACTTGATTGAGCAAAAGAATCAACATTCCCATACAAATATGAGAACACGTCTTGGAAAGTTATGAATTCAACACTTGACATCGAAGCAACTCAGATTACCATACTCCAACAAAACAAAAGATGAGGCTTACAACACAAGCCGGAACAAATTCATGACAGAGATTTCGTCCGATATTTTCGTGGATAGGATCGCATGGGCTCTATCCTATAGTAGCCATCATGTACAAGACAGTGCACACGACATACGAAGTGTCCCCGAGTCATAGCAAGCTACAAGGACTCTTTAAGACACAACGAGAACCACTGGATGACTACCGTGAACAAACGAATCCACTAGATGTCGAACCCCACCTCACATCATGCATCTATTGGAAGATTGTCCTATAAGTAACTACTTGAATTCCCACCTAAGAAACTTACGAAATTTTCTGGTCATGCAATCGGTTCCACGGATATAAGAAGTAAAATCCATCACTCAACTCCTATCAATAACACTACCCGTCCAGTGTATCACATCCGTCAACACATAACCAGAGATCTCGGAAACTCATCTATCTCAGGACCTCGAAAACACAACGATACTAAGTATGGCGGTACCCCCGAACTCTGTGCACCAGTACAGGGGTTGTCGGGCTTATCTTGCCACTACTAGTATTGAAGCAATTTCGAACATCCTTCGTCCTGAGATACAAAGAAATCTGAAAGATAACGATGTGCTTCCCCTAGAGCTCAACTCCTCAGAATAAAATCAACACAGCACGAGGCGCCAAGTCAGAATTCCGTCACATTGACATCATATAGCCTCCAAAAATATCCACGTGATCCTAAAAAAATTTGAGTGAGAATAGGAGTAGAATTAAAATTATTACGTCAAGATTCCTTACCGGAGCATGGAAGAGGAGAAAAAAGAATCCTACTCTCCGGTATATAACTAGACTCAAAATAGTTTTTCACTAGACTCGACTCGGCCATGTTCGATCAATCAAGGGGGCTCCTAGGTCGGTACTGCTGTGATACCAACTTGTAACGTCCAAAATGCGATCCTATCCTTATTTTGGCGCGAGGGCCTCGATGGGGATAGAAACGCATCTCGTCGTTTCGCCATAATGGATATCGTTACAAGTACATGTACTGAAATGACGAGTATAAGGAGTTGGCTAACACTCACCACAAGCTACATTAGGATCACGTCAATACAACAGTATACAGTCAACAAGAAGAAGAGTAGGGTCCGACTACGGACAAAAACAAACGATAAAAGAATGACGTCCATCCTTGCTATCCCAAGCTGCCAGCCTGGAACTCATCCTAGATCGAACAAGAAGAAGAAGAAACTCCAAATTGAACAATCAGCACGCTCACGTAAAATTAACTCTTTACCTGTACCTGCAACTGGAGTTGTAGTAATCTGTGAGCCATAGGGACTCAGCAATCTCATTTCCAAAGGTATCAAGACTAACAAAGCTTTATGGGTGAGGTATGGTTAAGTGATGAGGCTGCAGCAAGCGACTAAGCATTTATTTTAGGTGGCTAACTTACGAGTACAAGAATAAGAGGGGGTGATCTACGCATAACAGACGTGTCTAATGATGACCAAATGAATGATCATGAACACCTACTTACGTCAGATATAACCCCACCTTGTCCTCGATCGGAGAAGGAGCTCACGAAAGACACAGTCACGGTTACGCACTCAGTTGGCACATTTTAATTAAGCTTACTTAAATTTATCTAGAATCAGATGTTAAACAAAGTTTCCACGTTGCCACATAACCACGGGCACGACTTTCCGAAAGATTTAACCCTGCAGGGGTGCTTCAATTAGTCCATCACAAACTACCACACGCTGCGATGGAATGACCTTGATCAGGGAACCCCGTGATCTCCTCGGGTTCCTATTGGAAAACCTCAACCTCGACATAACCCAAAGCATCCTCAAAATCCCTCGCACAAGACGCTCGAGAAAGGTAAAACATTTAAGTATTTAGTTCAGTCCCATTTAATTATTTAGTTCACTCCCGTTTAGGTACACGACAATATTAAATACTGTTAAACATGGCACAGATTGAATCACAATTAAACTACCTATCTAGGCATTTTAAATGAGGCCGGAAACGACATATAGCATCTCCAAACTGACCCCACACGTTAACTTTGTACTCTGTCTAGATTTGTCCTAACCACATTTTATGTTTGTCAAACGGAAAAACAAAGTGGTTCACGTGATTCTACTCGTCGTTCTAGTCCATTTACATATATGGTTCATCTCCAACGGAGCTACGGTTAACTAGCTACGAACTAAACCGTTATAGCACAGCACAACACGCAAAACAAGGCAAATAGAAAGGGTAATAGTTTTAAATATGCATGAGAGTTGAAAAATATTGTTCTACGCAAAAATCTAGACATTCTACATATATAATTTGTCGCAATCGGACGCACGGACTCAAAATTACGGATGTTTGAAAATATGCATCTTTTGTGGGGAAAATCGCTGGTTAAAAGAAAAACTACTACGGGTCGAATTGGGCCCATAGAACTGAGCGCAGGTTAATTAAGTGCCGCCCAGGGCGCAATATAGGGGGCTGCGGGGGCTCACCTTGCGGGTTGCGGCACTGATCGGCGGAGGAGAGAGAGGTCGGCTAGGGCACTAGCTGGGCCTCGGGCCTTGGCTTTGGTTGGAGGAGGCCGACCCACCAGGTGCTCATGAGGCTGGCGCTCCTAGCCCACTCGCGGTCAACGCGAGCGACAACGGATCGAGCGGAGGCTCGTCGTGCTCGGCGACAGCACACGAGCGGGAGGAGCGGTCAGACGCTCGGGCACTCAATGCTCCCGATCCAATCTGGATCGGGGCCAAGCGGTGGAGGGGATGCGGGACTCCGGCGCTGCGCACAAGTGGGGCGAGGTACGGCAGTGGGGTGCTGTCGGTGAGCGGCAGCGCGGCTGGAGGCGCGGGATCTGGTGCGGCTAGCGGCGGGGAGGAGTTGCACCGGCTCGGGGCTGTTGTGGGAGGAGCCGGCGGTGCGGGACATGGCGCGGGGCTTCCGATCCGGGCGGTTCCCGGCGAGCTCCGACGACGAGGCACGGTGAAGGCCCTACATGGCGGCGGGAGGCGGACGGGCTGCAGCCTCTCGGGAGCTACGGGAGGAGCGAGCGCATCGGGGTTGGCGGCGGCTCGAGCTTGGCCCGGATCAGGCCCGGGCGGGCCAGATCTGGGTCCGACGGGCCTTGGCGGCTGGAGGAGGTGGGGGAGAGGAGAGCAAGAGAGTGGCGGCTAGGGTTACAAGGTGGGGAAGGCTATGATCTTTCTAATTAGGTAGGGGAGGTGTTTATATAAGGAAAGGGGCTAGGGTTAGCAGTTTTGTACGTTTTTGGAGCATTCGATCTCGATCGGACGGCTCCGATTGCGGGGTTGGCTACGATGCATTTGGTGCGCTGTGTAGAGGGGGCTAGGCACAGATGAGAGGGAAACGGGCACCCGGCGATAGAGTTTTAAAACACCGAAAACGTCCGACAATAAACCGATGGTGGTGCCGCTATGGTCGATCGTTCGGGTATCAAACCGACTCCGATTGCGTCGAAATTTGGTAGGCAGCCTACCTACACTATATTAATGTTGCACGCCAAGTTTCAACCCAATCCAAGAATATTTTATACACACTTCTAAAAACAAGATTTTAACGATGTCGTGGGCGCGTGCGTGTGTGGTTGGTCTCAAAATGGTCAACGACAAAAACGGAGAGAACCGGAAACTAATAACGGATGCAAGTTTTGAAAACTGGCAGCAATGGAATGCCAATGCAATGTGAATGTTGCGAATGATGCGCATGATGCGATGATGAATGTGACAAACAATCTAATCACACAGCGGTAACGGAATAAAAGGGGAATCTTCTGGAGCGTCGATCTCCGCTGTCATAGAGGGAGACAATCCGGAAGTTTTAGATAGTAATTTATTTCTATTGTGTGATTTTTAAGTAATTAAAAACAAAAAATAAAGTGGGAAACCTAAAACTTTTTCAAAAAGAAAGGTGAAAGTGAGAAAGATGAGCACCCTTGAAGTGGGGGCTACCCTTGAACTTTGTTCATGCCCATGAAAACTTTGTGAATCTTGATTACAAAAACTTTTCAACAAAAATAATTATACCCTTGTTCAAATCCATTGTATTATAAAAATAATGTGCCAGGATTTACCTTTAGGATGTTTAAATTCCTTGTTTGATATGTGATGTGCAAAAACAGAAACTTTGGATGTAGTGTTTGATTTTTCATATTTTACTGGAACATTTAAAAATCTGAAAGTTTCACACGATACTGTTATACAAATTATTTACGACTTCCTAAATTATCAGAATTTTCTGAGTTATATAAGTATACGTTTCATCTGCATCTTTCCACATTGTACTATTTTTCACAGATTGATGTTATAGTTGCTTTGCGTGCTTATGTTTTGAATTCTTGTTGAGCCCCATTGACAACAGAGCTATAGAATTGTGATAGAATACGGTGGGTAATGTTAGATTATAATTATACAATAATGTTATGGCAGGAGATGATGAGATTTGATGTGTAAGTGCATCTAGTGCCCCTTAGTGATTTTGGTGGTTTGAAGACTTATAGGTTAAGTATCTAATGTGTTTATGAGTGTACACAGGATCTATAAGTCACTGAGGAGTTTGAGATATTTGATGAATATCGACCCCTAAAAATGTATATCTTCGGTTGAAGAAATTGATCTGAAACTGAAGAATTGAATCGCGAAGAATCTGCGATGAAATTGATATTCCTCATGAAGATATTGAAATTGAGGAATTCGGTGTGTCCTGAAGAAAATCATTCTGAAGACTTTGAAGCATGAAGATTTACTCTTTCTATTTTATTTTATTCACACTTGAGTAATAGGAACATCGTAGTATTAAAGGGTGTCGAAGTTACAGTTTGGAATGAATTTCCTCATGATGCTCAACCCAAGCCTAATCCTACCAAAAGCCTCAAGTGAGGAATACGAGTGACATGAGGACTCTCACAGTTGAGGGTTCCGACCGTTTCGATAGCCACGCCACATCATTGGTCTTATCCACACCAACGGTCATATTATTTAAGGGCATTAGTGTCAAATCATGTCGGGATGCTCCCAGGCTATAAATAGCCGCCCCCCACAACCATTAGCTGGTTGGCTGCTCCGTTAGAAACTGATACTTGTCATAAGAGCAACCCAATTCCTCAGAGTCTTCGAGAGTAATTCATCAGTGAGGAAATATCCCATACTCCGAAACCACAAACCTAGAACCAAGTGATTGAGCATCACTGAAGAAGTTGTTCATGTGTGGGACTGAAGCCTTTTACCTTTGAGATTGTGCATCCTCGAGACGGTTAGGCGTCATGGTCTAGAGCTTTCCAGCAGTCAATTGTGGATCGCCGGGTGGCCAAGTTTGTGAGGGTTTGGAAGTCTGCCCTGAAGACTTACCATGAGTGTTGGGCGAGGACTGTGTGTTCTTAGCCCAAGGAGAACACGGTAGGGACTGCGTGTCCCAGGACTGTGTGTCCTTTGGTTTCAATACCAAGCCGCTCCAAACCAGATGTACAACTGTCACAGCAGTTGGAACTGGGTCATCAACTACTGTCTTCGCTGTGAAACGGGTTCTAATTCCTCAACTCCTTACTTTCCTCAGATTATGTGTTGATGACTTTCAGTGTTACTGTTTGAAGAATTTGCTGAAGACTTTCTCCGAAATTCCTCAAGCCCAAATTCTTCACATTCCTCACACTCAAAAGTTGCTGTTGTGAAACTTTGCACTTCCGATCCTTTACTACTTCCGTTGTAAGTTAGTCATCAGTGAGGAATTTCCTCAAAAGGAATTTTCTCAGCGATGAAATTATAAAATCTCCTATTCACCCTCCCCCCTCTAGTCGATATAACGCACTTTCATGATGTTATATGAACTAACCTCTCTAATAAAAGTTATGTCAAGTTTTGTGTGGATTAAGTGTTCGAAGATCGAGGAGATATTGATATGAGAAGAATAAGGACAGGCAATATCTCAAGATTGTGGATTCCGAAGGCACCACAAGTAATTATTCAAGGAGACTCAAGCGTCTAAGTTTGGGGATGCCCCGGAAGGCATCCCATCTTTATTCTTCAATAACTATCGGTATGTTTTGGTTTTTGTTTTGTTCACATAATATGCGTAAATTCTTGGAACGTCATGTGCCTTTTATTTTTCTTTTATTAATGCACCATGCTGGTGTGGTAAAGTCCATGGTTGATTTATATAATGCTCTTTGCGGTTCACTTATATTTTTTGAGTATGGCTTAATAGAATGCTTCATGTGCTTCACTTATATCATTTGAAGTCGCATGCCTGTTTCTCTACATATAGAAAACCATTATTAGTAGAATGCTCTTTTGCTTCACTTATATTTATTAGAGAATTTTTAGGTATTTTTTACAAATAATTAAACTCTCATGCTTCACTTATACCTATTTAGAGAGTCAACAGGAATTGGTCATTTATATGGTTAGTCATAAAATCCTACATAAATCTTGTCGATCACTGAATATGATATGTTTTATTTCCTGCAATAGTTTTGCAACACTAAGATAGTAATATGAGGGTGCATTAGTTGATTATTGTGGATTAGAAGAATATTAATGTTAAGATTTGTGATTCTCGGAGCATGCACGTATAGTCTCTAGTTATGTCATGAAGATTGGAGCCTAATTTATCCTTGATTGAAATCCTTTGAGTTGTTATAATCGGAGTCACGTGATGGTTAACTCCTCCCAACCTTCTCCGTCGAAGCATGCGAGTAGTACTTGTCTTCGATAGATCTAATAAAACCTTGCGATAAGTATGTGAATTCTTTATGACTAATGTGACACCATGGATATACGCACTCTCACCGCCTCATATTTGCTAGCCTCTTCGGTATCGTGCATTGCTCATTCTGACTTCGAGGATCGGTGCAACTTTGCTGGTGCATACAAACCCATGACATGATACGCTTTGTTGCACATAACCTCATTATATCTTCCTCAAAACAGCCACCATACCTACCTATCATGGCATTTCCATAGCCATTTCGAGATATACTGCCATGCAACTTCCACCATCACTTCATATGACTTGTACTTCCATTGTCATATTTCTTTGCATGATCGTACAATAGCTAGCATGATATTTCCATGTCTTGTCCATTTTTTGATATTTTGGCTGTGCTAGATGATTGCACATCCTGGTACACTCCAAAGGCATTCATATAGAGTCATATCTTCCTATCAGTTTTTCATATTGAGTTGTAAGTAAATAAAAGTGTAATGATCATGATTATTATAGCATAGTTCGAGTGAGGAAATAAAAATGCGGGAGGCCAAATGAGCCCACCATAAAAAATGGGGGAGGCGGAAAAAAAGAGAGAAATCCCACCATGAAAAAAACAAATAAATGAGAGAAAAATAGAGAAGGGACTTTGTTACTATCCTTTACCACACTTGTGCCACAAAGTTGCACCATGTTCTTCATATAGAGAGTCTCTTGTTATATCACTTCCATATGCTAGTGGGAATTTTACATTATAGAACTTGGCTTGTATATTCCTATGACGGGCGTCCTCAAATGCCCGATGTCTTCATGAGCAAGCAAATTGGATGCACACCCACTTAGCTTGAGTCGAGCTTTCATACACTTATAGTTCTAGTGCATCTATTGTAGGGCAATCCCTACTTGTCGCATTGATATCTATTGATGGGCATCTCCATAGCCCGTTGATACGCCGAGTTGATGTGTGACTTTCCTCTCCACTTTTACCCCTTTGAAACCTACCACCATATTCTATTCCACCTTTATGATATATCCATGGTTCACGCTCATGTATTGCGTGAGTAATAAAAAGCTAAAACGCATTAAAAAGTATGATCCAATTGCTTGGTTTGGCACCGGGTTGCTCATGATTAATACTTTATGCTAGGAAGACGAAGCATGACACGTTATACGATTTTGTAAGGATAGCATTCTTCAAACATTGTTATTTTGAAAGGACATGATTGTTTGCTAGTAAACTTGAGTATGGATGTCTTTTTTATCAAATAATAGACTGTTGCCTTGCATCACTTATATCTTAATATTCATGCCATGATTAGACCTTTGTTCAAGATTATGATAGGTAGCATTCCACATCAAAAATTATCTTTTTATCATTTACCTACTCAAGGACGAGCAGGAATTAAGCTTGGGGGTGTTGATACATCTCCGTCGTATCTATAATTTTGTATTGTCTCATGCCATGTTCTCCAACTTTCGTATAATTTTGGCAACATTTTATATTATTTTTAGGACTTACCCAGTGCCCACTATAAGTTCCTGTTCTTTGTGTGTTTCATATTTCACAGAAAATCTAGATCAAACGGACTCCAAACGTGATAAAAATGTACGGAGTTTTTTTGGAATATTTGACAATTTTTTGAGTCGGAATCAACGCAACACGCTGCCCGAGGGAGGCACAAGCCAACACGACACAGCCGAGGGGGGTCACGCCCAGATGGCTTGTGCTCACCACTTAAGTCGGTTGGAGCTCTCCTTTAGCCGCAAGAAAGATATTTTTCCTATAAAAATACCCTCAAAATTTCAGCCAGGCCGGAGTTACGGATCTCCGGATATTTAAGAAATGGTGAAGGGCCAGAAAACAAGTCGCGAAAACACGAGAGAAACAGAGAGAGAGAGAGAGATCCAATCCCAGAGGGGCCGCTGCCCTCCCGGTGCCATGATGGCCATGGACCAGAGGAGAAACCCTCCTCACACCTAGGGAGGAGACCAAGTGAAAGCACAATTGCTCCCTAGGGTGGTTTTGATAATTATTCACAACATATGCATCATTGGAATAATATGTATTCCAAGTATATTTCAGAAAATTTCAAAAGATGATTTGGCTAAAGGCTTGTGTGGAGATGCCCCTTGATGCAAGAAAGTAATAGGATTGGCTCAAGCTTAAAGCTAGAATACTCTTCATTTTCTATTTGTGCTAAATCACATTTGAGTCCATAGGAAAGCCAATACTATTAAAAGGGGGGTGAGGTGTTAAAATAAACTGCTTGCTCAAGTGCTCTAAGTTAGCCACCAAAATACTCAGTCATTTTTTCCACATAACCATTCTCTCCAATACCACATACTCAAATTCGGTGTCACCAACTTTCATATTACGGACCCACCGAGTTTGACCTCAAACAGAAACCTAGCCATTCCCACCAAATCGGTGCAACCAAATCCATATCGGTGCTACCGAGTTTGGGTGACCAACTTTCGGGTGCCTTGATATATAAAATTGGAATTTCTGAGTTTGAGTATCGGTTCCACCGAGTTTCATATATCGGTCTCACCGAGATTCAAAAGTTCACAGCTTTTGTGCTAATCGGTACCACCGAGTTTCCAACTTCAGTGTCACCGAGTTTGCCATTTTGTGTGTAACGGTTGGATTTTATGTGCTGCCTATATATACCCCCTTCACCCCCTCTCATTCGTGGGAGAAGCACTCGGAAGACACACTTCATATCCAAATCCATTTTCTGAGAGGGAATCACCTACTCATGTGTTGAGACCAAGATAATCCACTCAAATCATTTGAATCTTGATCTATAGCCTCCCAAAAACCACTTTCCACCAAATCAACCTCTCCTACCCATTCATATTCTGTGAGAGAGTGATTTTCTGTTGAGGAGACTATCTTTAGAAGCACAAGAGCAAGGAGTTGATAGTTCTATCCCATCTATTACCTTTAGGAGGGTGGTGCCTCCTAGATTGGTTCGGTGTCGCTTGGGAGCCTCCTACTTCGTGTTGTGGAGTTGAACCAAAAAGTTTCTAAGGGCTAGGAGATCACCTACTTCGTGAAGATCTACCGTGAGTAAGGCTAGTCCTCCATGGACGGAAGCTGTGGTGGAATAGATAAGGCTGCTTCTTTGTGGACCCTTCATGGGTGGAGCCCTCCATGGACTCTCGCAACCGTTACCCTCCGTGGGTTGAAGTCTCCACTGACATGGATGTACGATAGCGCCACCTATCGGAACCATGTCAAAAATCGCCGTGTTAACCTCATGCGTTTGATCTCCATACCTTACTCATTTGCTTTACACTTGCATGTTTTACTTTTCGCTGCTACACTCTTAGAGCTGCATGTGTAAGGTGTACTTGACTTTCTATAACTGCCAAAGCTACCTCTCAACTAAAATTGGGAAAAGGCAAAAAAAAATCTTGTCAAGTAGTCTAATCACCCCCCCCCCTCTAGACATACTTTCGATCCTACACCAAGGAAGAAGAAGGAGGGGCCTCTCTTCCCTTCTCTCCCAGTGGTGTTCAAGCACCGTCGGGGCAACCATCGTGACGGTGATCGACACCAACAACTTCATCGCCGTCACCACCAACTCTCTCCTCCTCTATGCAGCGGTGTAAAATATCTCTTCCCTGTTGTACTCTCTACTTGAACATGGTGCTTAATGT
This sequence comes from Hordeum vulgare subsp. vulgare, assembly GCF_904849725.1. NCBI lineage: Eukaryota > Viridiplantae > Streptophyta > Magnoliopsida > Poales > Poaceae > Hordeum > Hordeum vulgare. The sequence goes on from NC_058522.1 coordinate 138,841,882, forward strand.
TATATGTTATTACCCAATGATGTGTGGTCATCCTATGATGTTTGAGTGGATTTGTTTTGTCCTACGGGTTAATTGTGATATGATGATATTTATATGAGTTGTGCGTTGATATGGTGTTCTCCTAAGGTGCCTTCCATGAGGCGCACACGTGAAAGATACACGCTGGAGGGTTTGCAATATGTTCATCATTCGCTTATAATGGGTGGCTAGAGTGACAGAAGATTACACCCGAGTAAGGGAGTTGTGTGTGTATGGGAGTAAAGAGGACTTGATGTTTAGTGCTATGGTTGGGTTTACCTTAATGAATTCTAGTAGTTGTGGATGCTTGCTAGAGGTCCAATCATAAGTGCATATGATCCAGGTATGGAAAGTGTGTTAGCGTATGTCTCTCCCTCATTACATATGATAAGTATCTACCATGTTATATTCAATTTCCTGTGGACAATCTTTCTCTTGCGTTACACAAAAACCTTTCTACTAAATAGCCCCTAACTTTTATTAATTGCTCTTTATTTCCTTGCAAAACTATCTATCGCACCTACTAAGTACTTCTAGTTTCTTTCCCTCAAAGTAGTTTCATACTTGTTCTAGTAAAAGTAAGTGTTAGCATGCGTAGAGTTGTATCGGTGGTCGATAGAACTTGAGAGAATATTAATTCTACCATTATCTCCTTGTTGGGTTATCGAAAAGGCTACAAACGATGCCCTACACTTGTCGGTTATCATATGGTAACGGTGATGTATCTGGTGTGGTGGTGGTATATGGAAGTGGTGATGTATCCGGTGTGGTGGTGGTATATGGCAGCGATGAAGATGGTGCGGCGGCGGCGTGACAACCTGTGAACAGAACTCGAAACTCTAAAAGACTAGACGCTCAGACCAGCAACTCCACACGACGATGCAACCACAAATTCAACATAGCAAAACACTGAACAGAAAATTGCAAAAGGCTCAGATTTGTTCGGATAGGATGAACTAACCCTAAATTTTGTGGCTTTCTCGTGGACTATAGGTATGAAGAACATATGCAATCTAAACTACAAAAAACTGGTAAAAATCTCATCGAGCAACATGGAAATCTGATACCACTTGATAGAGGCAAAGTTGTCCTTGTATTTTGATGAGATGTGACTATCGTTTATGGTGGAATAGACTTTACCGATCCGACTATGAATGTGTGAAGACGTCGTGTCTTAGCAATCGCTAAACCAACTTCGAGAGGTTATTGACCACGTTGGAGCACAATCAACCTAACCACGAGGGTCAATTTCCGCACGCAAACAAAGAACGATCAAGAAACTGAAATTGCAATCTGGATATTGCAAATGTAAGAGGAAGCTTTATTGATGAAAGTGGGGTTTTGTGACGTCTTGGTTTGATCGTGGAACATAAACGAAGGACGCGAAGTTGTAGCTATGACGAATTTATAATATAAACAAAACCCGAGTCTAAACGGCGCCCTAAGGGTTGTATATATGCGGGGAATAGACGGGAATTTCATGACCCCTTGGAGGAGGGGTCCGAAACCAACCCTAACTCAGTTTTCCAACACATAGAGACTCTAAAAACAGCCTATATAATGTCGTATTTCGAAATTACATGGGCCTGGCCCAAAAATAAGGTGACGCGTCACCTATAATAGCCTATGGATAAAATTTATGAAGTGGCATCTTGTATATTTCGTCCAAGCCTTCATGCTCTTCTAACGGTGGTTTCAAAGTGCGAAAATTATCACTGCAAACTCCATTGTTCTTTCCCCTACGCACACCTTCTTCTCCATGTTTGATTCCACTCCAATGATCATCCTTCTTGTCCATGCTAGGTCCTTCATTCATAAGTAAAATAAAAGTATCTAATTCAGGCACCATCATATATTCATGAAACATTAAAAGGATTTTTAAAAAACGGAAGAATCTGGTAATTCAAATGACGTGCGCAAGCTCTAGTAATTGATTTAGTATGTATAGCTGCAGGGGCTATTATTGATGTCCTCATTCCAATGTGCTCGTAAATTTAAAATGCTTCTTGTCTTATAAACATATGACACAGGGGGGGGGGGGGGGGAGCGGACCACTGAACATTCATGTTCATGTTCCCCTTACCGGCTTTGGACATCTCCTAAAATAGTAAAGAAACTCATGGTGTTGTGTAAAGTTAATATAGGTGCATATAAAAAGTGAGAATATGGTCACATATCTGTACTGGTAAAAAATAAAATAGATATATTAAATTATGCAACAAAGAGATGTTCTTATCTTTTTTTTATTTTTATATTCATTTCATGTAGTAAATTCTAGTTGCTAAAATATATGGTATGTAGCATAGAGATCCTCCCTCCTCGTTACTATAGTTGGTCAGTAAGGTGTCGCTAATCTCGGTTGCATCTCAAGTGGGAAGTCGCGGATGGTGGACCAAAGCTCAATGAATTATGGGAGGGCACATCAAAGAGGTTTATGTGAATGATTTCCGTGTACTGATTGATTGGTTCGGAGGGCCGTCCAACACCGACTTTGATCCAAACTCGAAAGAATCCATCTTGCTCCCTGGCCCGCCAGCAGCGTCATTTTAATTCGTCTCGTCCTGTGGCCGAACACGAGCTAGCAACACTCGGATCAATTTAACAAAGACAATTAGACAAGAAAAGCCGGTGCCGTTGCTGGATCGGTTTGGCTGCAGAAAAGTTGGTGCCGTCATGCTGAGCCGGAGGTGCAATCCCGTCCACAAACAGAGAGTTAGGAAAAGCGACCACCCTCAGTCAGCCGGTACACGCATGCGCCGACCGACCAGGGGAACTTAAAAGGAGAATCTGAGGCGGAGAAAGGCTGCGACGCAACGTGAGGAGGTTTCTTGGATCGGACCGGCCCATGGTTTTCCCACTTCTCATGCGGTTCCCGCCAATGGAGCAGTTTCATTGAGGCGCATGCACGAACGTGATGGCTGACTCGGATTCTTGTGCCCTTCCTCTTGGCCTTTGATCGCTTGTCACTTCTTACGGATCCCTCCACGCGTACGTACGTAGGCTGCATCGGACTTGCTCTTTTTTGCGTTCCAAACTTTGAGCTCGAATGTGCCGGATCCAACAAATACACGAACCCACAAGCTAATTTCGCATGGGTGGGAAGGGAGGAGGCCCTGACCGACGTTGCTGCAGAGGCGAGGAAGCAGGTTGACAGATGGCTCGCTGGAAGAAAAAAAATCTAATCAACGGGGTGGCTTAGAAGGGCGATCGTGAGTTGTTCAGGAGGAGGGCGGCTGAAGGTAGAAGACGACCTAGAAGCCATGCGATGAGGATCCAACCACCAAGAATTTAAATGCATTTTGGTTTCAAACACTCAAACCTCGCTGTTAAGGTCAACTCCACCGTGCGACATCATCTTATCCGCGCGTCCGTTTGGGGTAGAACAGATGAATACCGCGGCTCAACGCGCGGACCCAAACGGATAAATGTCCGGATTTCGTATGTTTTCGATCCATCCCCGGTCCAAACTTGCGCCCAGTTTGGAAGAAACAGACATCGCGCGGACGCGCTCGCCGCACGCCCTTGTCCGTCCGTGACCCGCGTGTCAGGGACACAAGTACTCCCAGAAATTCCAACGCCTCCACCCCCTCTCCCGCCCCGCCGACGGCGCCGTCGCTATTCTCCGGCCACCTCATCCCCCGGCCGTTCATAGCAAACTCCGTCTCGCCATGGCCGCCACCACGCCCCCGCTTTCGCCCTAGTTTGGGCGTCGATCGGAGGAGGTTTGGCTAGCGCCGCCGTAGCCGGCGGCAGAGTGGATACGGCCGCAGACGACGTACCACGGCGGCCACGGCAGCTTCTGACGAGTACCCAGAGCGGCCAGTAGCCGGCCACCAACCACCCGTTCATCGAGGTGACCATCCTGGCCTCTTTGCCACCACGAGTGCAAGATGTTCGACACTATGCCCGCAAAGGTATGGACAGTGGTGATGAGTTTTTCTTTCACCACTTCATTTATTCATCGGATGATTCGTCGTCCGATGATGAAGATATTGTGGTGGCTGCAGTGATGGTTCATGACCACATCCAACGGCAACTTCCTCGATACAGGGGTCACTCCCTGGCTGTGCTCCGAACCTGAACCGCAACAGGGAGAGAGGCCAGGCCCTACTCTATGTCAATTACTTTGCGAACACACCGCTCTTCAAACCGGATAAATTCCGTCGCCGTTTTCGTATGGCAAGGCATGTGTTCAATCGTATCCGAAAGGGAGTGGTTGCTCATGACCTATACTTTCAGTGCAAGACGGATGCCCTTGGCAAGCTAGGATTCTCCTCTTATCAGAAATGCACCGCGGCCATCCGCATGCTTGCATATGGAATTTCAGGCGACCTGGTGGATGAGTATGTGCATATGAGTGAGACAACATGTCTGATGTCAATGTACAAGTTCTGACAGGCTGTGATCGAGGTGTTTGGCCTTGAATACTTGAGGCAGCCAATTGCCGTTGATACAGAGAGATTGTTGGTGACCAAGGCAGCTAAAGGCTTTTCAGGCATGCTTGGCAGCATAGATTGTATGCACTGGGAGTGGAAGAACTGTCCATTTGCTTGACAGGGCTAGTACAAGGGGCATGTCAAAGCGTGCACTGTCATATTAGAAGCGGTGGCTTCGTAGGATCTTTGGATATGACATTCTTTCTTCGGCATGACAGGTTCTCACAATGATATCGACGTGCTGCAGCGTTCTTCAGTCTTCGCTAGGCTTGCAGAAGGCCACTCCCCCTGTCAACTTTGAGATCAACGGCCATCAGTACAACAAGGGATACTATCCAGCTGATGGTATATATCCTCAGTGGTCAACTTTTGTGAAGACAATCTCGGACCCCCAAGATGAGAAGAGAAAGAAATTTGCCCAAACGTGCTTTTGGTGTGCTTCAATCCCGATAGGGTATCGTTCGAAACCCTGCACTGTCATGGGATGAAAGGAAGCTTTGGAAGGTGATGACTGCTTGTGTGATCATGCACAACATGATCATCGAGAACGAGCGTGATGACAGTATCTTCGACCAAGGATTTGATTATCAAGGTGAAAATGTTGAGCCCCTGCATCAAGAACCGGAACGTTTCAACAATTTGTCCAGTTCCATCATGAGATGCGTGATTGGCACACTCATTTGAATCTTTAAAATGACTTGGTTGAGCACATATGTGAACATATTGGCAACCAATAGATGTATTGGTTCATTTTATGTTCATTCAAGACAATTTCGATTTGGTTGTAAAACTATTTTATTTAGAGACAATTTCGATTGGGTTGATGTGCAAACTTGTTTTGATACGAATATATGGACATTTTAGTCCCTGACAGATAGGATGCGGCCAAGCGCTGGACGCACGGCCAGCGTATCTCAGGACAGGGTCGGACACGACCCCATCTCCCTACCCAAACGGACAGAATCCGAACAAAACGGACGTCCGTTTGGGGTCGAGCAGTGGAGTTGGCCTAAGTACTCCCTCTATCGCCAAATGTAAGACGTTTGTGTACCCTTTTTTTTTATTGCATGAAGTCATCGTCTTAGACAGAAACTATCTTCAATTTGCCAAACTTGCGATTAGGATGCATGTTCCACACAAAATTCATCTGCGATCAGTACCTTTGAAGCTTTTCTTAAACACGTAGCGAATCCAAGACCGGGATTCAAATGTTCACTTGCATGAAAAAACAACCAGCAAAATCAAGCAGGGTATACTTCATTCAATTTGAAAGCGGTTCAGCTCATAAATGTTTCTGCCTTGCAAATTTGTGAGATTCCAGGGCCTAACTTATAATCTGCTTTGCGCAACGAGTTACTGGTGCAAATAGTAAGTTGCAAATATTGAAGGACAAAGCATTCATGCGGCCATGCCAGTATGCAAGATTCTTGTCAATTGCTTTGTCATCTGCTGGAGGGCATGAAGATTTCATTTTCGGTACTTCCTTACCAAGGAGAGGTCAAAGTGAAGCATATATTGAAACAAGCATTTCTTTGTATGTACTGTTGCCCTGTATCCAAAAACAGCTCAACACAGACGAACAAGACGTCATGCAAAGGCTACAGGATCGATCGATTTTCCTACCCTTCATTGCTGCAAAAACGTGTTCAATGCAGTTGTGTCCAATGCTGAAAATTCACTCGAAGCAGCAAGCACTGCAAGTCCGAGCTTAATGGCATCACCCTTGCTTTGTGCCTGCATGCACATATGACATGATGGTCAATTTTGTTTTAATAGACTGGTGCTTCCTAAGGTTTGACAGTTGAAAGAAAAGGGAAGAGAGGATAACCTCAATGTTAAGGGGAAGAACCGGATCATGGAGGGATAGCCTCAACAGGAACCAGCCACCATATCCAGAAACTCTGACCTGCATAGCGTAGCAGTGCAGCATAAAATATTAATCAGTATAAAGAACTGAAGATGTATACATCAGCTTTCGGAAACAAGCAAAGATGATCGACATACGCCTTCATGATTCTTCGGGGCTTTGTGAAGATTTGGGTCTTTGCTGATCACACTCTCCAAATGTTTCAAGATTGATTCTCCATAGTCACGGAAGGACCTACAAAAAAGAATAAATTAAATCCATGAACTTTATCTGTACTTGATATAAAGTACTTAAATACATCTCTGTAGTCAAGCTTGGCCGCCCTTTGTTGTGACAGCATGCATAATTTACTGTTAAAAAGACTAGGGGTGACCCTATTTTCAAATGGTCAATTAATCTCCTTGAAATGTGAAACTTTCTTATTACATAAAACAATCTAAATCATAGCATTCCATGGATGTCGTGCAGATGAACTCACAGCCCTTTGTTGTGACAGCATGCATAATTTACTGTTAAAAAGACTAGGGGTGACCCTATTTTCAAATGGCCAATTAATCTCCTTGAAATGTGAAACTTTCTTATTACATAAAACAATCTAAATCATAGCATTCCATGGATGTCGTGCAGATGAACTCACAATATTAACACATTGAGACATGCTTATGCACAATAGAAGCATGTGACAACTAGAACTCTCAAAGTTAAGCAATAGTTCAATCAATTTTGCCGTGGCAAGTTCAACTAAGGTTCATGCATGCTTCCTACTATAATTATTGCTCATTTCTATCAAATCTTGGGCTAGCCTTCCATGATACCCCACCTTAACTGGCTACTGAATGAAAGTGTTTTTATTTCAGCCAGTAGTCAAGGCCATGGGTAGCATCATTTTCCTGAAAATGAACTGAATATTGCCAGTTAGAATTTAACATACCCTCCTTTCAAATCTGCATGATTTTGATCAATCTTCAACCTTATCTCCACTGTCACAGCAGCCTCCTCAAGGCCCTCGGCCAAATCAGTCAAAACTTTACTACCGATGTTTGGGTTCAATGTTCTGGCACCAGCAAGTTTATTCAGAAGTTTAACCTAAGGCAAAAAAAAAAAGAGAAGGTAAGTATGGAAGTGTGTGCCAATAAGGAGAAATGGCAATTAAAAGTGTCCTCGGAAATATGATGTTCCAGTTTTCTTTCCAGGTCAAATGAAATACAGCACATCTGGAACTACAATGCTATATACTGTTGGAATTAGTCTAGTAAGGAGGAACTATCTTAAGAATAGAAGGGATACAAATAGCAATGCTTCTGAAGTTGTAGTAGCTATAAGAGATTCAGCTATATCATGCCATAAAGGTTCAAAGAGATATTTTCAAACCAACCAATGTTAAGCATAAAATGACAACATTTTCATCCGGCTCCCATATAATTGCACGGTTCAGAAAGTTTCAAGGAATGTAGCAGAACAAGCACCCTTACCATCATATATGCTCCATCATCGAGCCAGTGATTCTCTTTTAGTGCTCCATGGCCACTTGTTTCCATCGCCAAATGTGATTCCTCGCCAGTAGAATTCTGAAATATTCATAATTTGCATTTCATAATACTAGGTATCATGGGACAAATTACATTACAGGGTGATCTGAATCATGAAGGAAGAGCAAACTAACCAGACGAATAGCCTCATCTATTACATTCTTGTATCCTCGCTTGAATCGATGGTGTTTCCCTCCTTGAGCATAAAATAGATAAGAAAATGATCATTTAAGCAAATAAGCACCAAGCTGTAACTAGCACAATACCAAGTTCTCCATTCAAAAAAAGTATCTACCAAGTTTCTTCTCAATAAATACAGTCAGTCCATCTGATGTCACGCTATCAGTCACAACAGTGGTTCCTGGATGCTAGTAGCAGATCAATGAATTAGTTAGACGCAAGCAACAGAGTAATATGAAACAAAATTGCAGCTCCATAAAATCTTACCTCCTCAAGAACTATGGCAGACATCAAAGCAATCAATCGGTTGCGGTTCAACTCCCGTCCACTGGAATCAACAGCAGCTGACCTGCAAAAATCAAGATTTTTAGCATTGATGTTATTACGCATATCCAGAATCTCAATGGTTATTTTTGTACCTGTCAACATCAGTATCAAATATGATGCCCAAGTCTGCCTTATTATTAAGCACTGCTTGTGTAATGGCTTCCATTGCAGCTTTGTCCTCAGGATTCGGAATATGATTGGGAAACAAACCTAAATATGTAGTTCATAATGAGAGAAAGGCCACAAAGATATTAATGGAATGAAGAAAAGAACCAGCTATTACCATCAGGCTCCAGGAATTGGCTCCCATCAGTAACAGCTCCTAATGGTTTTAGTACCTTGTCCTGGTCCAATAACCACAGCAATGCAATTGTGTAAGTTCAAATATGCAATAGATCAATGTACCAACACCTTAGTTAAAGAGATTATAGTGATTCTATGCATCAACAAATTCTGTCCAATGGGCATTCTGCCTAGTATTTATCATTATTATATGACTTCCTATCTAGTATCTACAAGTAAAGTTCATTTGTATGTATATTACTAGCCCTGCCCAAAACAACCCATATTTCATTATATTGGAAATGCAAACAAATAAAAAACTTGCAAAATACACAGATGATGATGGCCTTCAAACATGGGAAAATATCAGGTGCTACCACCCCTTAAATGCTCACATGCTCCCAATTTTCAAAAAATATATTTAAATAAAAAGAACTCGGATTTTTGTGTGAATGTTTTCAAGACTTGTGCCTATAATCTGTAAAAAAAAATCAAAGTACACATGGAGAAACAAAAAGTATTCACATATGGATTTGTCCTTTTTGTATCTCCATGTGTATTTTGAATTTGGATTTATATTTTTAGGATATCAACACTTCAGGCTATTATGCGTTTGTGGGAGGAAATTCGATTGGAGAGAAGCTTGTCCAACATCGTCTGAGATGGTTTGTGCATATTCAGCGCAGGCCTCCAGAAGCTCCAGTGCATAGCAGACGGCTAAAGCGTGCTGATAATGTCAAGAGAGGTCAGGTAAACCAAACTTGACATGGGGGGAGTCCGTACAGAGAGATCTGAAGCACTGAAGTATCACGAAAGAACTAACCATGGACAGGGGTGCTTGGAAGCTAGCTATCCATGTGTCAGAAGCATGAGTTGGTTGTGAGATCTTATGTGTTTTCAGCTCTTGCCTAACCTAACTTGTTTGGGACTAAAGGCCTTGTTGTTGTTGTTGTTGTGGAGAAGCAAGAAACAGACAGTTGTGTGTAGATCAACAGCAGAAACTGAGTATAAAGCATTATCTCATGGGTTGAGTGAGATGCTCTGGGTGAAACGAAAATAAACTCACAGGCCAACATGTGGCCTTGCCTATATAGGACGCTGTCCGAACACTCAATGACAATTGTGGTATGAATATGTTGTGAACCTCGATTCACAACGGGATAACTACCGCGCTGAAGATAGGCAGACGACGTAGCTGTGAGGGATTGGGTAGACATAGGTTGGAACAAGAGAATAACTAGGAGAAATCAGATTGATTGTTCTTGCTTGCCGCAACCCAAGATACATGGTGATGGTATGCTTATATAGTACGTCGATGCTTAGGCCTTGACCTTCCTAATACAATTGGACTCCTTATAGATGTATGCTAATACGAACTCCCATCTCAACACCTAGCCTACCAAATCTGCTAGCGCACTCCTCTCTGTTTGGACTCCCACCTGGACCAAATACTGTCATTACTACATACCACACCAAACCAAATTCATGTCCCGTGGCAGATAGATTTATCGAAATCAAAATTCTATGTTCACTGAGTCAGACATAAGCACATATTCTAATAATTTGAAGTAACAACCTAATATTTCACCAGGGCTCATATTCGCCCGGGAGAAACATCTGGTTTCTGCTGGCAACCAGATTGAGTGGATATGGCTACAAATTCAAAACCAAACAATCTTCAATAAAAATTGAAACGCTAGGTTCAAATTCAGAAAACTTAATGTTTTGGATGGAGTAGGTGGGCATCAGGGAGCCGCCGTGGAAGAGGGGTCCGTCCACGCCGTCGGAGGGGCCGGTGGCGCCAAAGGGGCCGACGTACGGCCCGGCCGGGTGCGACGTCGCTGGTGGCGAGAGATGCGGTTGGCTCGAGGCCATCGTGTAGACCAGCCAGAGGGACCTGGCGAGCCATGCCGGCAACGGTGATGGCGACGGGAGAAACCGAACCTGGTGGATGGGCGCACCCCCAGGCCCGAGGGCGCCCCCAAGCCGGCGGCCGGGGATCCATGGGCGTGTGGGGCGACCGAGAAGGTTGGCGGAGGCGACGGAGGCAGCTGCTGCTGGGGCGCCAGGGTGGAGGCGAAGGAGCCTGGCGGCTGCGGGGCATATGGCCCCGAGAGGAAGGTGCGGATGCCCGCAACCGCCTGCCCGAGCTCCCGGAGCGCAGTCGTCATCTCCTCCGGCGTGAAGACGAAGGAGGCGGCGCCGGGCAGTGTCCCGGCGACAGCGGAGATCGGCCCCGATAGGGCCGGCGGCGTGGTGGTTGTTAGAGTTATAATATAGTCATGTACCCCTTTGTATTTATCCCGTTGTATAAGGGGTTTCCTGCATATGTTCCACACCTTTACATGTATATATATCGGCCTATGGCCTCATTGGAATACTAAGGGGCTGTTTGGTTCCCAGCCTAAGGTTGCCACGCCTAACCTTAGTCATTCCACAATACCTTAGGCATGTGTTTGGTTCCTTGCCACACTGCCACACTTTTCTAGTTATATGGTCCACATGTCATACATTCAATTTTTTGCCAAATCTTGCCACACTTGTGGTGTCCATTTTGTTGGCCACACTTTGCCTAAGGTTAGTTGTGGCAAAGTTAGTCATGAACCAAACAGGCCCTAAGTTGCATATTCCTAACATGGTATTAGAGCTAGGTCAATTTTTTGCGCCCTGCAACTCGTGCAATTGATCCGTCTCCTCTCCCCGATCGAAGCCCGTTCTCGATCTCCTCCTCCTGCCCCGTTCCGCTCGAAGTTGCTCATCCGTCCGATCTGCTCGTCGGCCTGCTGTGTCCCGCGCGATCTACTCGACCCGCTCCCGATCTGCTCGACCCGCTCAGCCTCCAAATCGAGCCACTCGGGATCCAGCGTCCCTGCTCGTCCCGATCTGCTCGCCCGCTCAGCCTCTAGATCGAGCTGCTCGTGGGATCCAACGTCCCTGCTCGTGGGATCCAGCTGCCACTCGTGGATCTGCTCCAGATCGAGCCACTCGTCCCTGCTCGTCCTGATCTGCTCGCCGGCTCAGCCTCCAGACCGAGCCACATGGGATCCAGCGCCCTGCTCGTGGGATCCAGCCGCTGTCTGGTGGCACTTGCTTCTGGTGATTCGCTTGTGGGATCCAGGCGCCGCTCATGGGATCCCCTCGTGTGATCCAGCCGCCGCTCGTGGGATCCAGCCTCGCTCCGCATAGTTCCAAAAAAAAATGTCTACACCAGCACGCAATGTTGCAGTCCCTTGCTTCCCGGTGACTCCTGACGGCTGTGCTGGTAGTTCTTCTGCTGCTCCTCCTGCGAGCTCTACATATGATGATTGTCGCTCTACACCGACTCCTCTCGCGACTTTCATCGATGCATGTCGCTCTTCCCCGACACCTCTCGCGACTTTCACCGGTTGTCCCGGTGCCTATGACTCCATGGACTGCTCTTCGTCCACGCGTCTTCCCTTGGCACTTTGTGCTTGTCTGCACATGGTCTCGTCTTCTCCACCGGTCTTTGCCGACGACACTGGACATGCTCCACCGCCATATTTAGCGACTTCCACAGGTGGTGGTGGTCGCTTCTCTCCTCGTGCCAATACGCCGCCTACTTCAGCTGTGTACTTCACCGAGGATGAGATTGCGCGACTTCGCGCCCTGCTGATTGCCTCCGACTCTCCATTGTCGGGTGTGTCTACATCGACATCTTCAGTTGCGCCCCTGACTGAGCAGGAGATTGGCCGCTTTCGATGTCTGCTAGCTCCATCTTTTGGTTCTTCATCAACAGGTTCTGTTGGTTCTGCTACGGACTCTTCTGGCATTGTGAGACCACTTTCTACACACGCAGGTACATCTCCGTGGGTTCTTGATACTGGAGCATCTTTTCATATGACTCATGATTCATCCATTCTGTCATCTACTCGACCTCTTGATTCTCCTGTTCATGTTCTTACTGCCGATGGTACTTCTCTCCCAGTTACTGGCCGAGGCACTCTTAGCACTTCATCTGTTCATGTTCCCGATGTTGTTCATGTTCCTCGGCTTACCATGCAGCTCATTTCTGGTGGCCAGATTGTTGACTCTGGTTGTCGGGTCATTCTTGACTTTGACTCATGTTCAGTTCTGCCTATGGCCTCATTGGAATACTAAGTTGCATATTCCTAACAGTGGTGACTGGCGGCGGCAGGGTCGCGGTGGGCTGAGGAGTGGACATGATAGCACCCGAGACAGCTGATACCAGACTGATAGGAGTTGGTCTCCTACCATGGCGTAGTCGTAGGTTATAGGGTGGAAGGATGGCTGGCGAGGTTGGGGGCGCGGGCGACGATGCTGTGGCGCCGTGATCACGCGTGGGAGACGGCCGCGGCGGCGGCTAGGGTTAGGGTCTCAGCAGAAGCCGAGCAATAATGATTGCTACTTCTTAATCTCAAAACGAGTCTTTACATGGACGTGGAGTTTCTGCTCCGGGTGAACAGTAAAATCGGAAAAAATTCAAAAAATGTTCAAAAAATTCTGAAATTTTTTTGAGACCAACTTTGACAAAAGTTCTAAGTGCATGCAAAATTTTGGCATGAACTAACATTTCTACAAGCGTGGCAAAATAAACAAAATGGTTTCTCTGAAAATGCGCATTTTCAGAGTGTCTATTTTGTTTATTTTGCCACGCCTTGTAGAAATGTTAGTTCATGCCAAATTTTTGCATGCACTTAGAACTTTTGTCAAAGTTGGTCTCAAAAAAATTCAGAATTTTTTGAACATTTTTCGAATTTTTTTTATTTTACTGTTCACCCGAGCTCATTTGAGCTCGGGAGCAGAAAGGCACTTTCGTCTTTACATGAGTTTATATAATCTCCTGTGTACTAATAAAAATAACGATAAGTTGGGCCAAGCCCCTAACTGCCCGCGCTATTGGGCCTAACTGCCCGCGCCCGTGGCCCTCCTCCGGCTATAATGCACGCCGGTCATAACAGTTATCTTATATGGGAGTAACAATCAAATTTAAATAACTAAACTTATGTTTCTATTAGAATAATATGTCTATAATATTGCACAAGAAAACTGAGAAAATATTCAATAGACTTGTCGATCAGTTGGCCGAAGGTAAGGATAGAGTGCACAACACAAAAACCTGGACTGAAAAAACATACTGGTACAGAACAAGTAGGAGTAAACACATTACCACAAAAAAGCCACCTGCCCCATTCCCTGCATCAACAACTATGTGCAGTCCCTCCAATGGTTTCTCTAAGACCAAATGGACAAAAATATAAGCATAAAAAAAAAAGTCATTTTCCTTCATATTTATCTTTTTTATATTCTATCATTTCACAGTTTGCTATCAGATCAATCTTCCACATAGCCAATAGTCACATATTTGAATACAAATAGAATGTGAGATGCATGAACCAGTAGCTTTCTAATGAGCAGATAAAAAGGTATATGAATAGTAGAAATTGACATGCGTAATTCATCCGAGAAATGTGGATTGTAAAGTAACAATAATACTTATGCCCCCTCCACTTTAATTTACACGGCATAGGGGTGCAGAGCGGTGTCCCGCAAAGACCCACCAAAGAGCCAAATAGTACGAATTAGTGTAACACACTCTAATTCAGCTGGAACTAATTTTTCTAGTTTTGCATATGAAGCGGGCCGGGTTCCGGCGCCGCCTTGCATCCCTAACTCCGCATATTAGCTTTGACTGAAGTCAAACTTTATAAAGTCTGACCAAGTTTATAGAAAATAATATGAACATTTACAATAAGAGATCTATATGATGTGAAAATATATTCAGTGCTGAATCCAATGGTATTGATTTGGTATTGTATACTCCCTCCGTCCGGAAATACTTGTCCTAGAAATGTATCTAGATACATTTCTAGGACAAGTATTTCCGGACGGAGGGAGTATGTTTTATAGTTTTTCCTATAAAATTGGCCCGAGTTTATAAAGTTTGATTCAAACAAAAACTAATATGCAGAGTAAATAAAAATGGAGAGAGTTTAAGATAGAATAAAGCATATAATATTGATAATTTAATATGTTGATATCACAGCAACTAGGACCAAACAAAATATAAATAGAATGTGAAATTCATCAGAAAAATAATTTGTTTATTGAATGCATGAAATTTATATACGACATGATGACAATGAGAAATCAATCAATGGCGGAAATAAAAACATCAGATATGCAAAGCAAAGGCAAGGGACCTAAATGTGATCGAGTATAAATTGCCTAATGAATCAAAATGCAGTATAAAATAAGCATATGATCACCTTTGTTTCCAGCAGATTTACGAACTGCTTGCACTAGATCAGAAGCATAAATTGACATGTAGTCCACATGAGTCACGACACCGGTCTGTTCTTGTTTGCCACAACGTGCAGATTCCTCGTATATTCTAGAAGCCCGCTCCAATATATCTTTAATATCAGTCTTATTTAGACCACCATCGCTTGTAAAAAACTTGAAACCATTCCGATTGTAGGGTAAATGGCTCGCTGTACAGAACCAGCCAAAAAATTAGAGAGCCTGTATTTAACAAAAAATTAAGAAATGAAGTACAAATGATCTACTCCCTCTGTTCCTAAACATAAGTCTTTTTACAGGTTTCACTAGGGGACTACATACGGATGTATATAGAAACATTTTAGGGTGTAGATTCATTCATTTTGCTTCGTATGTAGTCCCCTAGTAAAATCTCTAAAAAGACTTATATTTAGGAACGGGGGGAGTATAAACTAGTGCAAAGTCGCAAAACATTGCTGTCAAAACGAGTACACATGCACTTAAGATATATAAGGGCTCTTGCAGACCTTCCCATTGCATAGCATCGTAGTGCTACCTTGTTTATTCATTTGTAGAATCTAAATGTGAAATTGTGACTGTACAAGATCTATTTGCCATCCAATTTCCTTCTTCTGTGTGCTATTATACTACTACCACCTCTCTCATCTTCAATTGTAGTGCCACATCATCTTAATGATTACATGGCACAGCATGATACTTCTTTATACGTTCTTGTCCCGTTTCTTCTTCTTAATATAATGATACGCAGATCTCCTGTGTGTTCGGAAAAAAAAAATTACTGCAGCGGGGGAGGCCTAATCAGAAATTCCAAATACATAGGTTCCAGTGAAGAATAAGACAATCACATAAACGGTTTTCTGCACAGCCATCTAGTGAGAACACCATCTAACCAATATATTTATCAGTCTTTTCTTTGCACTCTCTTGTTCAACCCGTAATACCATTAGCATCAAATTCACATATATGACACCAGCTAATATGTTAGATTTGAGTTTAGTAAATCTGCTTGTACCACAATAGAAATACTGAAGATCCTGGTAATCAATGGCTAAAGGTTCTACAGGAATCAGCACATGTTGGTAGATAGCCAATGGCTAAAGGTTCTACAGGAATCACCATATGCTGTGGTACTACCATACTGTTGTCCGACACACGGTATATCATACTTCTAATCTCCTGGATTCCAGATCTAAGTCAAGTATAATATCATCAACAGTGTAATTTGCATTATTTTCGCCACCTTCTGCGATAGTGTTGACGGGTAAGATTGCTGCAGTGTGAACAAGTGCCGTCATTGACAATAGTTAAGACACGTGTATACGGCAGTCGTGCAACAGGTCACTGTTACTTGCAACAATCAGAACAATGTTTGGCCATGACTCCCAATCGAGCAAGGCATAATCCCGTCGAGGAGTGTGACCTCCAGTACAAATCCGTCGACACAGGGTAAGCTTTCCTTGTGAAGTTTCCGTCCAAGCCCAGTGCTCGGAGCAAATTTCATTCGACCCAGATTTCCTCAGTGGATCGCCTCGAAGAAGCTTTAGATCTCACCTTCAGTGAGAGGTGAGGGCACTTTGCTTCATGCATGTGAGAAATGAGTTACAAGTGACCACCAATGCATTTGCTGGGAGGGACAAGTAGAGGGTTGAGTGAACTTTGGCCACTAGGTTATCGCCAAGGTTGGGAGCGTTGGTTGAGGAGAAGCAATATGCTTTCATCACCAAACGGTACATACATGGTAACTTCATGTTGGTTCAGCAGACAGCGAGATATCTGTGTTAAGGAGTATTAGGATATTGGCCTAGATGTCCTTATTAGTCTAGATTTCGTTCTTTGTACCCCAAGTCAACTGTACCATATATTTGCCCCATGAATTATGCAATACATCCAAGTTGCTCGTCTAAGATGGTATCATTAGCCCAGATTTAGGGTTTTCTAGTGTCGCAACTAACGCCTCGGTCGACTTTTCCGATACCTGTAAAACGGCCATAATTTGGTAATACGAAATCCGTTTGAGCTCCACGACCTGCGAAAACAACTGCAATTAAAAGTCGTATCCCTCAATCACCTACTTCGTCGATTTCGGCATCATTTCGGAGGCCAAAAACGGCTTGCAAAATTGATTTCCGGATGATTTAATCGTCTCCACCTCTCTGGATCGATTATGTTCGGTTTCTCATCAACACTTTGTCAATTTTCTTTGGTCTCTAGATCGAATCATCACCTAATCGATCTCCACCACCTATTTAGATCGATTTCAATATCATCTCTCTGTTCATTGTCGCTTACTCTTCTCATGAATCCGCCGGCCCGAACGATCAAGGCATCCACATCGTCTGACTGAAGCCTGGAGATCGAGCACCTCCTCCCTGATTAGTGTGGGCCCCGGTTGAACTGGGTTTGAACTGAATCGACCCCAACTGGATCTGGATTTCATCCCACCCTCACTTCGGCCTTCCACAAGCGCTTCCTACCCTCGTCCATTGACAGCTGAGTCACCTCCAACCAACCAGCCACGCATAGATGTCTCCTTCGGGGAGTCACATCACCAGCCGCGGGCCAACTACCTGTACATTGCATATATATATACTGGCCTTTGGCCCCAGAATATACAAGTTGCATATTTTCTAACATGGTATTTGAGCCCTAGGTTATTTTTTCACACCCGCATCAGATCTCACGCCACCGCTGCTTCTTCGCTCACCGTTGCCGTACCTCCAGGCACTGCTGCTCCACCCCATACCTCCAATCCACGCGTCGTTGCCGGACCCACCTCCAATTCACGCCTGATCTTGTTCTGTTGCTGCCCTCCGCCACCCATACCCGCCTCCTGTGATGTGATCTAGTCGTCGTCCGCCATCGTCGCTCCGTCTGTCCACGCAGGCGCCGCTGTGCCCGCCGCCTTGTCCATCTACGCTAGCTTGACCCTCCCTTTACATGGCTGGACCGCTCCCGGACGGCTGCTCCCAAAACAGGCGCATGTGTCCTTCCATGACGTGCGGCATCGTAGTACGTGTTGTCCACACCATCTGCTGGCCTTGTGTTCGGCTTCTTCTCCGCCGGCTTCCTCAAGCGTGTGCAAGGCTGCACTCGGTTGTCTCCTGATGGTCACTCTACACCATCTTTTGTGGGTCATGGTGGTCGCCCTTCTGCGACCCCCCCCCCCACACACACAAAGTGATTGTTGCTCTACACCAATTCCTCTCACGATTTTCACCAACGGTGTCAGTGCATATCGCTCCATCGACTACACCTCCCCCCCCCCCCCCACACACACAAAGTGATTGTTGCTCTACACCGATTCCTCTCACGATTTTCACCAACGGTGTCAGTGCATATCGCTCCATCGACTACACCTCACACAGGAACCTTCCTTTGACCTCACCTGCTCCATCGGCTTCTGCAGAACCTATTGAAGGAGAACCAAAAGACTATGTCCTTCATTGAGCAGGAGATTGCGCGACTTTGATGCCTGCTAGCGGTGCCAGCAGCGTCTTCTGGTTCTCCATCAACAGCTTCTGCTAACGACTCTTCTGGCATTGTGAGACCACGCTTTACATAGGCAGGTACATCTCCGTGGATTCTTGATACTGGAGCATCTATTCATATGACTCATGATTCATCCACTATGTCCTCCATTCAACCTCCGATTCTCGTACTCCTGTTATGGATGCAGCTTATCTCTACAAGATAGCCCAAGGAGCATATATATCCGAGCCTGAACTAGTGTTGTGGCAAGCTACATATATATATATGATTATTAAGTCTTTGCGTTTGATCTTGCTTTGAGATCCGTGTAGCATCTTTTAGGCTTGCCATTTGTTTAGTCTTCATTTGTCTACTTGCACTAGATGACTTCTTAGCACTAAGTAGTAACAATGTTAAATGTTAATATTGTGTATACGCAAGGATATATATTTGGTGGAATCTTTTTGGAGTTCATGAAGAATTTATTTTAGGAATATAAGTCTAAATCACCAACCAATTTTTTATACTATTACAATAAGTTAGTAAGTGATACTAATTTTGTATACTCTTAAGGAATCTTTTTGGTCAAGTATTTATGACCTGACATTTTGGTATCCCTAGTTTGGCACATACTCTGTTGGAATCGTATTAGTGTGATCATTAGCATGCTTCATTAATTGAATCCTGATGGAGGAATGATGATAGCATAGTGTTTGTATGGATCACGAGGCATGAATTGTTAGTGTGATCATTAGCATGCTTCATTAATTGAATCCTGATGGAGGAATGATGATAGCATAGTGTTTGCATGGATCACGAGGCATGAATTGAACGGAGATAAGATGGGATGGCACTACCACCCAGAGGGTGGCATAGTCACCGGGTGTTAAAAAGTCCACACACACACTATATATATATATATAAATATATATTACACATGACTATATATATATATATATTACACATGACTGGGGCACAAGGAAACATAGCCTAATAAGGACTCCTAGACTAATTCTAATACTCCTTAACTAATAAGGACTCCTAGACTAATACTAATACTCCTGCACACACACACACACACACACCCTTCAAATGCAAAGTGCATGCAGTGGCATTGCATTTGAAGAAGTGTAACACCAGAAAAAAATGATAATCCAAAGTCAGTGTCTTGAGAGTGTTGTCGTAGCATGAAGAGTCTTCAAAACCTATCGAGTCAAGCGAAAGAGGAGAGCGAACAAGATGGCACATCAAAGCAAGACACCGCTTCAATAGAAGATGCAAGAGAAGTATCAAGAGAAGATGGGTTGTCAAACGATGGCACATCAAGAGAATGAAGCATGGCAGGAAAAAAAAAGCCCAAGAAAACGGCGGCAAAAGAAGCTCGACGGCATGATAATGGGCATAGATCAACAATGCAAAGAGATGCCACAAAAATCCTATAGGAAGGATAATGAGCAAAAAAAAAGGCTGACAGACAAAGGTATGATAGACTCACATAGAATGAGAAACACAAAGTATCAACGGATTTGGTGGACGCGGTAGAAATAATAGAAAACTAGAAAGCACATACTGGACTAGATGCGATCGCAGCAGAAGAAAATCATGGTGGCAAGGGCCAATACCAACAGTGTTGTCGTGTGGTGCTGCAACTCATTTCTGGCGACTAGATTGTTGACTCTGGTTGTATTCTCAACTTTGACTCTTGTTTTGTTTAGGATCATCATACGAATGTTAGCCCCTGCCGTTGTAACTCCCATGGCCTCTAGAAGCTTGACTGGCTTCACCTCACCTCCGCTCCCGCCGCCACCAGTCTCCCTGCCTCTGTTGCCTCATCTACCAACTCTTTGGGCAATGGCATCATTGTCTTGGTCACTTATGTCGCTCTCATCTCTCATCCTTAGTTCGACGTGGTCTTCTCGGATCCGTCTTTGGTGGTGTCTTTAGACTGTCAGGGTTGTCGGCTTGGTAAACAAGTTAAATTACCTTATCCTCATAGCGACACTCTGTCTCGACGTCCCTTCGATCCTGTTCACTCTAATGTTTGGGTGCAGCTCCCTTTACCTCGAAAGGAGGTCATCGCTACTATATTATCTTTATAGATGATTCTCTCGACGCCCCTTTCTTGTAGTGGGATCTTATCTATCTATAAGAATTTGCGGCAATGGTTGATACACAATTTTCCACACCTATTTGTGTCTTTCATGCAAATTCTGCTGCAAAGTATATCTCTCGTAAGTTGCACGGATTCTTTGTTGAGCAGGGCACACTTGCTCAGTTCTCTTGTCCTGGTGCTCATGCTCACAATGGTGTTGCTGAGCGCAAGCATCATCGCCTTCTTGAGACAACTTGTGTGCTGATGATTGCCACCTCTCTTTTGCCTCACTTCAGCGCTAAGGTTGTTTCAACTTCGACCTCTGATCAACATTCAGGGAGGCCTGGGAGAGGGATGGGGGAAACATGGGAGGGAACGTGGCGGACACCCTTAGGGCGGTAGCTGGGAGGACGCAGAAGTGGAACCGGGAGATGAGGGAGTTGGAGGAAAGACTCAAAAGGTCTTTGAAGAAGCTGGAGGTGTGTAGGTGGGAGGATGTTTCTGAGCAGAAGGTGAGAGAGGAGACGAGGCTGCGATGTGAAGTGGAGAAACTTGAAGAAATGGTGCATATCAAGTGGAAACAACGTGCACACGTTTGGTGGCTGAGGGATGGAGATACGAATACGAAGTTTCTGCATGCATATGCCTCTAACAGAAAGAAGCAGAACAAAATCTCGGCCTTAAGGAGGGAGGATGGAGTGGTCGTGGAGGCGGTGGCAGACCTAACTAACTGTAGAAACGGGAGGGAGAGAGGAGTACCTCCAGCTCGTGTGTTTTGTGTGTGGCGGCTCGGTCTGGGTACGGGATGGCTGGGAGCCTCCTTTTAGGTCAGTCCCACTACATGGGCCTGGGCCCTAAGAGATAACTTGATGGGCTGGGCCATACCGGTTCAACACTCCCCCTCAAGATGGGTGGTAGATATCTATCATTCCCATCTTGTCACATGCCAAGTTACAATCCTTTGTTCCCAGACCCTTTGTCAAACAATCTGCAAACTGCTGCCCAGAACTGACATGAGTAAGGCTGATGACCCCGGCATCAAGCTTCTCCTTAATGAAGAACCGATCAATTTCCACATGCTTTGTCCTATCATGTTGAACTGGGTTATTAGCGATGGCTATAGCTGACTGATTGTCACACCACACCTTCAAGGGCCCCTTCCTCAGAAGTTTCAACTCGCTCAGTAGATACTTCATCCAGAGCATCTCACACAACCCTTGAGATAATGCTCTATACTCAGCTTCTACTGTTGATCTAGACACAACAGGTTGTTTCTTGCTTCTCCATGATACCAAATTTCCTCCCACAAACACGCAGTAACCAGAAGTTGATCTTCTATCATCTTGACAACTGGCCCAATCAAATCACTATAGCCATCCACATCAAGATGTCCACTCTTCCCAAACCACAACCCTTTACCCGGAGTCCCCTTCAAGTATCTCAGGATTCTGTGCACAATATCAAGATGCCCACTCCTTGGTTCATGCATGTATCTGCTCACCACCCCCGTAGCATACGTAATGTCAGGCCTGGTATGACACAAGTACAACAACCTTCCAACCAGTTTCTGATACTCTTCCTTATTCACTAGCTCTCCTGATTGTGCTGGCACTTGGTGATTTTGTTCAATCGGGGTAGGGGCAGTACGACATCCCATCATGCCCACGTCACTCAAGAGATCCAAGGTGTATTTTCGTTGGCACAAAGAGATTCCCTTCTCTGTCCGAGCCACTTCAATGCCAAGAAAGTATTTTAGGTTACCCAAATCCTTTACCTCAAACTCTTGCTCAAACAACCCTTCAATCTCTCTATTTCCTCCTCATCATCTCCAGTGATGATAATGTCATCCACATAAACAGCAAGAATGGTGATCTTCCGATCAGAGTGCTTGTAGAACATCGTGTGGTCACCGTTACACTGACCATACCCCATACCACGGACAGCACGTCTGAACCTATCAAACCAGGCCCTTGGTGATTGCTTCAGTCCATACAAGGATTTCTTCAGCCTGCATACCTTCCCCGTAGTCTCTGAAGTACCAAAACCTGGTGGTATTTCCATGTACACTTCTTCTTGCAACTCACCATGCAAGAAGGCATTCTTGACATCTAATTGGTGCAACTTCCACCCAAGCACAGGAGACCAATATCCTTACTGTGTTCATCTTTGCCACGGGAGCAAACGTCTCATCATAGTCAATTCCATAAGTTTGACTATATCCTCTGGCGACCAATCTGGCCTTATACCGTTCCACCTTCCCTTCAGGATTCTGCTTCACTTTATAGATCCACTTACAACTCACTGCTTTCTTTTCTGCCGGCAATGTGGTTAGCACCCATGTCTTGTTTTTCCTTAGTGCTTCCAACTCTTCTATCATCACTTCACGCCACCTCGGATCTTGCTTTGCAGCCTTCCAATCCTTTGGAATTGACACAGTTTGAAGGGAGGCAACAAACGCCTTATATGTGGGTGACAAAGCCTTATAAGACACAAAATTGCCAATATCAAGATCATCACAAGCATCATCCTTTAGTAGAGCCTTCCTTGCTACTTCACCCTTTCTTGCCGCTTCACGTGTAGCCTTTCGCAATGCAATGGGCAGCTCCACTGTGTCAGATGAGCTCGTCTCACTATCTTGCTGCTCCCCCTGCACTCTTGCCTCATTGCCTTGCTGCTCCCCCTGCACTCTTGCCTCATTGCCTTGCTGCTCCCCTTGCACTCTTGCCTCATTGCCTTGCTGCTCCCCCTGCACTCTTGCCTCACTGCCTTGCTGCTCCCCTTGCACGTGTGGTTGCTGTCGAGAGTACACTAGGGTGTTCGTCTGCCATCGATCCCGAACAGGAACCCGAAGAGCACCAATCTTAAGTGTATCGACGGTTGGCTCGACATGAACCTGCACATCATCATCAGTGAGAGTACTAACCGGAATTGTTCCCACTATTGGTTGGACCTGAACTTGCACATCATTAGCAGTGTTATTGCCCACAGAATCACCCTGAGTATGAGACACATCCTTCTCCCCTCTTGACCATCGTGCACATGATGTAGGTGGTCAAGCTCTGCAAATAGCAGACTGAGATCAGTCGGCGTACCATAGAATGGCTCGGACTCCCTGAAGGTAACATCCATACTCACGAACCTGCATTTTTCAGAGGGAGACAAACATTTATACCCCTGCTGACTAGAAGAGTATCCCAGGAAGACACACTTCACTGCCCGAGGATCAAGCTTTCCAACAGATGGTCGGTGATCACGAACAAAGCAAGTACTACCAAACAACTTTGGGGAAACAACAAACTTATTATCTCCAATGAGCAACTGAGACGAAGATTTCATACCTAATATCCTGGAAGGTGTCCGGTTGATCAGGTACGTGGCTGTCATAACTGCTTCATCCCATAAGAACATAGGCACATTCATGGTAAACATTAATGACCGAGCAACCTCAAGAATATGACGATTCTTCCTTTCGGCCACTCCATTCTGAGGTGGGGTGTCCGGACATGAAGTTTGATGAAGAATCCCTTGGTTAGCCATGAAATCCCCAAAAATATTGTTCACATACTCTGTACCATTGTCAGTCCTGAGCACGTTGACCTGCACCTGAAACTGGTTCTTTACAAGAGCATGGAAGTTCTGAAAACAGCTAAACACCTCATCCTTGTGACGCATCAAGTAAATCCAAGTCATACGAGAATAGCAGTCAATAAAGGTAACAAAATACTTCTTTCCATTCATTGACACTACTGGGCTAGTCCATACATCCGAATGAATGAGCATAAAAGGAGATATGCTCCTAAGCCCCTTACTCACATATGAGGCTCTTGTGTGTTTTGCATATTCGCAAGCATCACATGTCAACTTGCCCTTGCCTATTCCACACATAACATCCGGAAAGATTCTACTCATCTTATCAAAAGATACATGACCCATTCTACAATGATGGATCATCGCCTGCTTCTCCTTGTCCTCCATGGTCGCAGCACACACCAAGTCCGGTTGCACCTCCTGGTCCATGTACCAGAGCCCCCTACGCCTGGTGCCAGTCCCAACCGTCTGGCTCGTCTGTCGCTCCTGAATCAAGCACCCAAACTTGTCAAGGATCACACGACAGTGTATTTGATCAATGAGAGCACTGAAAGAGACCAAATTGACACGAAAAGCTGGCACATGCAAAACTGACGATAAGGAGATGGCTGAAGTGCATTTGACTGTGCCAACCCCTACGACAGGCTGATTGGTACCATCGGCAGTTTGTATAGTGCCCTTGTGAGTAGGAGCATGCTTATGGTAAGACTCAAACACACAGGAATTACCCGCAACATGCTTAGATGCTCCAGAGTCTAAGACCCACTCTGAAGCACTCTCATTAGGAGTAAGAAATGCCTTCATCGAATTACCTTCATCAGTGGAGGCCCAGTGAGCAAAGTCCCCATAGGCAGCCTCATCAACTCCCTTGCCCTGTGACGTCCCAGTGTCCTCTTCAACTACCATATGCGCCCTGCACCCTGAGTTTCCTGAGTAGCCACCTCTGCCCCTAGAAAGTTGACCCCCTGAGTTCCATGGGTATCCACCTCTGCCTCGAGCATACCTGCCTCTGCCAGTGCCCCCTCTGTTGTATTCCCTGCCTCTACCACGAGTTGGACATTCCCTCTTCCAATGACCTACCTCCCCACAAATATGACATTTGTTGGGATCTCCCCACTCCATGCGCTCAGTGACTGCAAATGTCGAAGCCGGCACAAACTTCACGTTTGCATGCTCAAGAGATAGCCTCACCTCCTCTTGAGACATTGTTGCAATAGTCTCCTCAATAGTTGGCAGGAGAGGTTGGTGCAACAGGGAAGCCCCCTTGCCATGAAAGCAACCTCTGAGGCCTTCCAACAGTTTCAGCACACGCCTGCGTGCAATCCACTTGCGCCCTGACTCGATGCACGCCGCATCATAGAGTTCCAGAGGATCACAGTTATCCTGCTCTGCCCACAAAGCCTGCAGCTCTGCTACATATGCCATCACTGACATGTCATCGCCTTGGCGCAGCCGACTGATCTTCCTCTCAATATGAGCAATTAGCATGAAATTACCCTTGCCTGAGTATTGGGTGGATAGAGTCTTCCATATCTCGGCGGACGTGGATAGTCCCTCCACAGAGCGACCAATGGAGGGCACCACTGAGTTCAACAACCAGCCAACAAGCACAGAGTTTATGACCTTCCACCGCTTTCCCTCCGCGGTAGTCTTGTCTCCGGGTTCATCAACCGCACCCAATAAGTGCCCATCAAGTTCCTTCTGTTCCACAGCCAGCAATGCCCTTCTGGACCAGCTCAAATAATTTGTGGCCACCTCTAGCTTCATGTCCAGGGGTGACATTTCGAGCTTCTGAGCCACTTCCTGTCGAGGAACGATGGCCCCAGAGTTGGAGTTGGACTCCGCGAGGATCTTAGCGAGCTTCTCGAAAGCAGCAGCGAGAGCATTTGGTCCAGCCATCTTTGGTGTTCCAGCAGCACCACAGCCTCACTTCTTCTCCACAGCAGAACCAACACACAGCAGCAAAAACAGCAACTCAGAGGCACAGCAGCAGGAACAGCACAACAATAGCTCCACTAACAGCACAGCAGCAGCTCCAGGAACAGACCACCACCAGCACCTTCTCCTCTAGCAGCAGCACCCAACTCCCGGTCTCCCCTGTAGTGCACACCACCACCAGCAGCAACAGCAGCTGCAACCTCCTTCTCGGGGAAACAGCAGCAGCCGCAACCCCAGACTCCAGCAGCTGCCCTTCTTTCGCTTCCTCCTCTCTCCTTCTCCCTTCCACCTCCAGAAACACAGCAGAACAGAGAGAGATAAGAGAGACGGGGCAGGAAGGAACCAGCACCAGCCGTCGCCCTGTCGCCCGCGCAGCCGCTTCTCCTCCTCGCGCGCGCGCACAGCCCGCGCACAGCCGCCACCTCTCCAGCGCGCAGGGCCGCCGTCGATCCCCACCGGACCCCGCAGCCACGCCGGCCGGCGCCGCCGGCCGTCAGACCTTGCCGGACCTGGCCTCTGATACCATGTAGAAACGGGAGGGAGAGAGGAGTACGGGAGGGAGAGAGGAGTACCTCCAGCTCGTGTGTTTTGTGTGTGGCGGCTCGGTCTGGGAACGGGATGGCTGGGAGCCTCCTTTTAGGTCAGTCCCACTACATGGGCCTGGGCCCTAAGAGATAACTTGATGGGCTGGGCCATACCGGTTCAACACTAACTATGTGGGCTCTTTCTTTCAGGAATTATTTAAATCCACAGAAGGTACCCGAACAACTAAGCTTATTGATAAAGTACACCCACGGGTGACTCGACAAATGAACGACTGTTTGAGCAACGAGTTCACGAAGGCTGAGCTGAAAGCTGCCCTGGACAGCATTGGGGAACCGGGTCCGGATGGCATGCCATCTGTAGTGTACAAGAAGTGCTGGCACTTCATGGGAGGCTCGGTCGTGAAGGAAGTCCTGAAGGTGCTCAATGGGGATCCGATGCCAGAAGGGTGGAATGACACTCTGGTGGTTCTTATACCCAAGGTGAAGAACCCTTCCCGCATAAAGGACTTAAGACCCATTAGTTTGTGTAACGTGTTGTACAAGCTGGTGTCGAAAGTCATGGCAAATCGGCTGAAACTGCTTCTACCGGAGATCATTTCTGAAAGCCAAAGTGCCTTTGTGGGCGGGAAACTGATCACTGATGATGTTCTTGTGGCATATAAGTTAATACACTTCTTGAGGAGCAAAAAAGGAGGGAAGGAGGGGTATGCTGCTGTGAAGGCGGATATGAGTAAGGCGTATGATCGTGTTGAATGGAGCTTTCTGCAGGCCATGCTTACCAAGAATGAAGCTTTATGCAGGCCATGCTTACCAAGATGGGGTTCTGCCAACAGTGGGTGGAGCTTATCATGAAGAGCGTGTCCACGGTTAAATACAAAATAAAGGTGAATGGTGCCCTGACTGCACAATTTGCACCGTCGAGGGGGCTGCGTCAGGGGGACCCTCTGTCCCCCTACCTGTTCGTTATTTGTACAGAAGGACTGTCAGCACTGCCGCGGGATGGGGAGGAGAGGGGAGTCATCAGTGGGATCAGGGTGTGCCCGGCTGCACCCAATGTTACTCATCTATTCTTTGCGGATGACTCGCTGCTGCTCATTAAGGCGAAACATCAGGAAGCTCGAGCGCTGAAGGGAATCCTGGAGCTCTACGAAAGCTGCTCGGGGCAGTGTATTAATGTTGAGAAAAGTGCGATCAGATTCAGCCCAAACGTGGACAATGAGAGAAGCAAATTGGTCATGGATGCCTTGGGTATAACGAATATGGCATGGAATGACCGCTACTTGGGTCTGCCGGTTCATGTTGGCCGATCGGTGAGGGGCACTTTTACCTACATTAAGGATAAAATCTGGGAGAGGATGCAAGGATGAATCGAGAAGTTAATCACTAAGCCGCAGAAGGAGGTGTTGGTGAAGGTGGTGGCACAAGCGATCCCAACCTTCGCGATGTCATGCTTTTACCTTACAAAAGGGCTTTGTGAGGATATAAGCTCGATGATTGGGAGGTACTGGTGGAGCCAGCAAGACAAGGAGAACAAGATTCACTGGATTGGGTGGAGGCGTTTGATCAAACTGAAGGGGGCAGGTGGGCTCGGGTTCAGGGATATCCAAAGCTTCAATGTGGCCATGTTGCCTAAGCAGGTGTGGAGACTTATCCAAAACCCGGACGCATTGTGTGCGAGGGTGTTGAGGGCTCGATACTACTCTGACAGGAATATCATGGAGGCAAAAGCGGGTCCTGGTATCTCCTACACTTGGAGGAGCTTGATGCATGGTGCTGATCTGGTGGGGCAGGGCTTCATATGGAGGATTGGCAATGGATCAAATGAGAATATCTGGCGGGATCCTTGGATCCCGAGGGCCTGGTCACTGAGAGTCATTACGCCAAGAAATGGGAATCTGCTCGAGAGGGTGAATGATCTTATTAGCCCTGTTGATGGGAGGTGGGACACACAGCTGGTGCGTGATACCTTTCTGTTTGCTGATGCTAATGCTATTCTGAATATTCCACTGAGGGATGGTATGGAGGATTTCATCGCGTGGCACTATGACTCGAAAGGGCTACATTCAGTGAAGATGGCATACAAGCTGCATGCGCAGATTTCAGGGCTGAATGGTGATGAGAGGGGCAGCACCAGTTCTAGAGGCCAAGGAGACTTAAGGGCAGGCGCTGATAGGTTCTGGACGAGAATATGGAAATTGGCATGTCCTGGAAAGATCAAAATGTTTGTCTGGCGATTAGCACATGATTCCCTTGCAGTTCGAGCCAATCTGACAAGGAAAGGAATGGTGTTGGAGGATGAGCGGTGCCCAATGTGAGGGTACGTTCGCGAAGATAGTGCACACCTGTTCATAAAGTGCAAGAAGGTGAAAGAGGTGTGGCGGGACCTGGAACTGGAGGGCACCAGGATGAGGATGTAGAACACAATCACGGCAGGAGAGGCTTTAAACATCATCTGGGAACTACCAGAGAGGAAAAGGTTGGAGGTGTTCCACTTTATGTGGCATTGGTGGAACAACCGGAATAAAAAGAGGAATCGAGAGCAGGTGAAATCTGGGCAGGTGATCGCTCATGATGCTCGGGTGAGCAGAGCCGAGTACATGGAGTTGTGGCTGAAGAAGGAGAAGAGAAGGAACACGGAGGAGAAGGCCACGGCAGGAGAACCTGAAATTCAACGTTGATGCGTCTTTTGTCCCTGAGACAAATACTACGGCGTGGGGTGTCATTGCCCGGGATCATGCAGGGACTGTGGTAGCATGTAAAGCAGGATGAACCTTCAATGCCTCTGATGCATATGCGGCTGAGCTCTGGGCTATGACCCACGCCTTTGATCTCGCTTCTGAGCTGAGGGCTTCTAGGGTGGAGATGGAGTCAGACTCCGAGCTGCTTGTTAATGCGGTGAATAAACCCTGCATGGATTTCTCCGAGCATGCGGTGGTGCTGGACGACCTGAAGATGCAGATGTGGATGTGGTTCTCCTTCTGTGAAGTGAAAGTGTGTTGTCGGGAAGCGAACATGGCTGCTCATAGTTTAGCTAAACTAGGTGTTGCTTGTGATGCTGACCACTATGCTCTGCACTGGGAGTGAGTATGATGTTCCGACACAAGTTGCCGAGTTTGTAAGGGGCGATTTACCCATGCCGTATTAATGCAATTGCATAACTTTCAAAAAAAAAACATTCAACCATCCTCTGCTCTACAGGGTGGCATTCCCTTTGAGTGTTTATTACCGTTCACCTGACTATTCAGCGCTTCATTTGCCCCCCCCCCCCCCCTGAATGCACCAAATGATCGCTCAATCTGTCAAATGTGCCTTCTTAGGATACAGTGATGAGCATAAGAGCCATCGTAATTGGGATCTTGTCGGTCATCGGATGCATATTTCTTAGGATGTTACTTTTGACGAGTCTCGTCCCTTCTACCCGTGTCCATTCTCCTCGACCTTTACAGTGGCGATGATATCCCTTTCCTCACTTTTCCCGACACACCTATCACTACTGTTGAACCCTTGTCCACCCATCCCACTACTCCTACTTCTCCGACTGCTCCTACTTCTCCGATTGTCGTAGATCTGATGCCGACATCTCCTATGGTTTCCTCACCTCGCTTGACACGGGATTCTGCACCTTCATCCCCGGTGGCTCCTCGTCCCCATCACCTGAGTCTATCTAGGTGATTCCTCCTCGTATTCTTCCCTCTTTTCCTCACTATTATACTCGTCGCCAGCATGTTGTGGATGA
Source organism: Hordeum vulgare subsp. vulgare (assembly GCF_904849725.1). Lineage (NCBI taxonomy): Eukaryota > Viridiplantae > Streptophyta > Magnoliopsida > Poales > Poaceae > Hordeum > Hordeum vulgare. The sequence continues at coordinate 138,872,170 of NC_058522.1, forward strand.
GTCTACTGATGAGCCGTCTACTTTCGATGTGTCGTCTTCCTCGTCTCAACCTACTTATGGCTTACGCCATCGCCTGCTTCCGCCTATTGACTGCTATGGTTTTTCTAGCACTGCTATTCTTGAGCCGACTTCTTATCGTGTTTTTGTTGTTCATCCCGAATGACAACTAGCGATGACAGAGATATTGTTGCTCTTGAGCGCAGCAGCACATGGGATCTTGTTCGCTTCCCCCGTGTCTGTACATCACTTGTAAGTGGGTCTACAAGGTTAAGAGGCGCTTCGATAGTTCCCTTAACCGTTGCAAAGCCCATCTTCTCGCTATCAACATGAGCACGGTCATAATTATTTGTACACTTCTTGACGTGGCCTCTGTTCGCCATTGGTCCGTGTCTCAGCTTGATGTTAAGAATACATTTTTGAATTTTGAGCTGCGTGAGGAGGTTTACATGCAACCATCACTTGGGTATTATGGTCCTAATGGCATGGTTTACCTAAAAAGCATGGACCCGACAGAAGTTGCCGAATCCCCGTGTTGACACGGCCGGACACGGCGACACGGTCGGATACGCGTATCCCGTCGTATTCTCCGAAATACGAATTAAAAAAAAGAACAAAAAAAACTGGACACGGGTTGGACACGTACGGGGCTCGGGAGGCCCAACTATGCCTCGGCCCGATAGGAATCCCTATCGAGTATCGAAGGCAGGTCGCGTTCACGGGTGCCACAGAAGGCGGCACCACAAAATAGGGTTTCCCACCTTCTGCACTCGTCGTAGCCGCCCCCTCCGTCGCCGCCACCTTCGTCGCCGTATGGAGTCGCCGCCGCTGCCACCACCATATGGAGTCGCCGCTGCCTGGACGACTATCGGCCCACAGTCGTCCCCCAAGTGCAGTAGCCTCTCCTCCCAACGACGACCATGCTGGAGCAGGTATCTCTACCTCGTTGATCAATTTGAATCGATTTTTTGTTGAGCTGCTGCTGCGCATCCCCCGTTCGTCTGTTAGACCTTTCAGCCTGAGCATTGATAGTTGTGGATGACACTAGGAGAGTTGGGACAATTTTCGTTGGTTTATTTCTCACACAATGCCATACCAACCTGAGGGGTTGGGGATACATATTTATAGGCTGCTAGCCAGCCAAGCATATGCTAAGATGCTAGTCTAAGATGCTAGTCTAAGATGCTGCTAAGATGCTAGTCCAAGATGCTATCCTAACTGCCAGTCCTTGATGGTCAAGGATTCTATCCTAACAGCCACAAGGACCATGTGCTGCAGCCCCACAAAGGACTATGTGCTGCAGCCCCACAAAGACCATAGTACATAGACTTATCCATCATTCTCCCCCTAAGTCTTGTACGTCGTCTTGTGGGAGAGTCGAATCATCCCAATCCTGGAGCAGAGTTCGAGGAACTTGATCCTCCCAAGAGGCTTGGTGAGCAGGTCTGCGAGCTGGTCCGTGGTGTTGATGTAGCTCGCCTCGATGCTCCCTTCTTCCAAGCAGCTGCGGATGAAGTGATACCTCAATCGGATGTGCTTGCTCCGTTCGTGGAAAACGGGGTTCTTTGCCAGAGCCAGGGCGGACTTGCTGTCCACCAGGAGCTGCACCGTTCTGGTGTCTCGGACGAGGAGATCACCAAGCAGTCGAGCGAGCCAGAGCGCCTGAGTGCAGGCGGTGGAGGCCGCTATATACTCGGCCTCACAGCTGGACAGGGCCACCACCTGCTGCTTGACCGATTGCCAGCTCACGAGACACTTGCCGAGGAAGAAGAGGATCCCGCTCGTGCTCTTGCTGGTGTCGATGTCGCCGGCGTGGTCGCTGTCGCTGTACCCGACGAAGTGTGCCGCCCCCGGACACCTAGGGTAGTGGAGGCCGTGGTCGAGGGTCCCTGCCACGTAGCGGACGATCCTCTTCACTGCCTGCTGGTGCTCCGACGTCGGTCGCTCCATGAACCGACTGACATAGCCGACGGAGAATGCCAAGTCCGGCCGTGTGTGAGCAAGGTAGCGAAGGCTCCCCACAAGGCGTCGGTACTGCGTAGCGTCCACTTCCTCCGTCGTGCTGTCGCGGCTCAGTTTCAGCCTCTCCTCCATCGGAGTGAGAGCTGGGTGGCAGTCGGTGAGCCCAGCTAGCTCAACGATGCGCTTGGCGTAGGCGGACTGTCGAAGCGCGATCCCGGAGTGATCCTGGTGCACCTCGATCCCTAGATAGAAGGAGAGGAGCCCCAGATCACTCATCTGGAAGGTGGCCTTCATGTCTTCCTTGAACGCCGCCACCTCTGCATCTTTGATGCCGGTGATCACCAAGTCGTCAACATAGACGCCCACCAGCAGGGCATTTCCTTCGCTGCCCCGTCGGTAGACGACCGCCTCATGCGGGCTTTGCTCGAAGCCCATCTTCTTTAGCGTGGAGTCCAGCTTGGCGTTCCACGCCCTAGGTGCCTGCCGTAGGCCGTAGAGGGCCTTACGCAGGCGGAGTACCTTGCCCTCCTGGCCAGGGATCGCAAATCCCGGTGGTTGATGCACATAGACTTCCTCCTTCAAGTCGCCGTTGAGGAATGCCGACTTGACATCCATGTGATGGACACGCCAGCCCTCCTGGGCAGCTAGCGCAAGGAGAAGTCGCACGGACTCCATCCGTGCCACGGGAGCGAAGGCGTCGTCGAAGTCGACTCCTTCCTGCTGCAAGAAGCCTCGAGCCACCAAGCGAGCCTTGTGCTTGATGATGGCGCCGGCTCCATCCCTCTTCAGCTTGAACACCCACTTAAGGGTGATTGCGCGGTGACCACGAGGGAGGTCAGCGAGCTCCCAGGTGCGGTTCTGCTCGACCGCATCCATCTCCAACTGCATCGCGGCGCGCCATGCCGCGTCTTTCTCGGCCTCTGCAAAAGACCGAGGTTCGCCGTCCTCACACGCGAGTTGTAGCTGTGCCTCCAGGTCGCGTGGCACCAGTCCCGGCACCGGCTGGTCGCCGAGTAGATTATCCATCGTACGATACCGTAGCGGTTCGCCGCTATGATACGCGTCGATGCGCTCCTCGTCGTGAGTGAGCGGGGAAGCGAACTTCATCGGGTTGTGCTCTGCGTGAGCTGGTGCTGATGAAGACGAGCCCGGAGTGGTGACTGTCGGGGCTGGAGTATGCAGCGTCGCCGGTTGTGGTGCGGTCGGCGTAGCAGGCACCGGAGTCGATGTAGTTTTGGGGGCTGGGGTAGACGTGCTCGACGAAGAGGAGCTGCTTGCTCCCCCAGCTTCCTTGAAGTGGACGTACTCGACAATGAAGTCATCATACGTCGGCGTCGAGCCGTCGTCCACCGCCTTGTCCCATTTCCACCCTCGCCCTTCGTTGAACACGACGTCTCGCGCCGTGCGCACACGCTGTGTCTTTGGGTCGAGGATGCGGTAGGCCTTTGAGCCCTCCGCATAGCCGATGAAGACTCCCGGAGTACTCCTGTCGTCGAGCTTGCCGATGTGGCCGAGCTCTTTGGCGAACGCAAGGCAGCCAAAGACCCGCAAGTGAGAGACCGCCGGCTTCCGCCCATGCCAGGCCTCGTACGGCGTCCTGCCGTCGAGTGCCTTAGTAGGCGAGCGGTTGAGGATGTAGACGGCCGTTAGCACCGCCTCTCCCCAGAAAACAGCCGGCATCCCTCTCTGCTTGAGGAGAGCCCGAGCCATCCCCACAACCGTCTGGTTGCGCCGCTCGACGACGCCGTTTTGCTGCGGGCTGTACGGCGCGGAGTAGTGGCGCTGGATGCCCTCATCAGCGCAGTACGACGCGAATTCAGCCGCCGTGAATTCGCCACCGTTGTCAGTGCGCAACACGCGCAGTTTGCGGCCGCTCTCCGCCTCCACAGCAACCTGCGTACGCCTGATGGCGTCCGGCGCCTCTCCCTTACTGCCGAGGACCATCACCCACATGTAGCGAGAGAGGTCGTCGACGAGCAGCAGGAAGTAGCGTCGACCTCCTGGTGTTGCTGGCGTCACCGGGCCGCACAGATCTCCGTGCACGAGCTCCAGCCTCTCCTTGGCCCGAAAACTCGCCTGCTGGGGAAAGGGGAGTCGTCTCTGCTTCGTCAGCACACAGATGTCGCAGAACTGCTCCACATGGTCGAGGCATGGCAGGCCTCGCACCATCTCCTTGGCACTTAGACGCTTCAGGGCCTCAAAATGAAGGTGCCCAAAGCGCTCATGCCATTGCCACGCCTCGTCGTCCCGACGGACAGCGAGACAGACCGGTTGTGCCACCTGCACATCAAGGACGTAGAGTCGATTTTCACCTCTGGGTACCTTGGCGAGAAGGCGACGCTGGCGATCCCAGATGCGTAGGACCCCATGCTCAATCAGCACGCGTGAGCCGTTCTCATCCAGCTGTCCCAAGCTGATGATGGAGTTCCTTAGCGCGGGGATGTAGTAGACACCGGTGAGCAGCCGGTGCTCTCCCGTCTTGGTGGTGAAGATGACGGAGCCGACGCCCTTAATTTCCACAGCTGAGGCATCCCCAAACTTGACGGAGCCTCGCGCGTTGGAGTCGAGCTCGGCGAAGAATTCCCTTCAACCGGTCATGTGGTGGGTGGCGCCGGTATCGAGGCACCACCCCGCAGTCTTGTCCTTCCCGGAGCCATCGCCGAGAAGAGCGTGTGCTTTTGGCTCGTCGAGGTGGAGGGGAGCCTTTGCGACTGGTGTCGCTGAAGGTAGCTCGATGCTTGCATGCGCCATGAACAGAGCCGTCTCCTCCTCCGCCGCCTGTGCGACGTGAGCCTGGCCTTGTCGTGGTTGGCGACACTCATTGGCCCAATGGCCAAGCCGGCCACAGTTGTGGCAGCTGTTGTCCTGTGCCGGCTTGGGCTTGCCAGCGACGCCGTCCTTGGCGCCTCCGCGGGCGTCACCTTCGGCACGTCCTTGTGCCTTGCCGCCCCTTCGCGCCTTGCGCTGCTTGCCGCGCTTGCGGCCGCCCGTCGTGGAAGAAGGCTCCCCCTTCTTCTTGTCACCAAGGCTGGCATCCCACTGCTCCCGAGTTAGGAGCAGCTTCCCGCCGGTGGTGATGGGCCCCGAGGGAGGTTGTGGCTCGTCGGTGTCGACGACCTTGAGGCGACCTATCGCCTCCTCGATCGTCATCGTGGAGAGGTCCAGCAAAGACTCGATCGAGCGAGCCATCTGCTTGTACTTCTCGGGAATGCACCGGAAAAGCTTCTCGACAGCTCTCTCCTCGGTGTAGGTGGCATCGCCGAACTTCACCATCTTCTGCAATAGAGTGTTGAGACGGAGAGCAAAGTCATCAACGTCCTCACCTGGCTTGAAAGCCAGGCTCTCCCACTCCTTACGAAGTGCCTACAGTGTGGACTTGCGAGCACGGTCGCTGCCGATGCGTGCCGCGGCGATGGCGTCCCAAGCCTCCTTGGCAGTCCGCTTGTTGGAAAGCGAGAACTGCATCTCGGACGGGACTGCGGCGATGAGGGCGTCCAGCGCCCGTCGATCTTCTTGGTGGTCGACGTTGCTGTCCTGGACTGCCTCCCACAGCCGCCGCACCTGGAGCCTGATCTTCATGATCGCGGCCCACTCGACGTAGTTGGTTTTAGTGAGGGTAGGCCACCCAACACTGGGACCAACATCCCTGACCACAGTCCGGACCTCGTAGAGGCCGCGGTCCTGGTTGTTGCAGCCGCCGTCGCCGTGCGCACCTGCACCTGGAGCGCGGGCGTGCTCGGCTGCCCACTGCGCTGTCCGCTCTTGCGCCACTTTGGCACGGTCTGCGTCGGCACCGTCGTCCGCAGGCGCGGAGCCGTTGGAGCTGCTGGAGCCGACGCGGAGTGCCTTGGCACCCGCTGTAGCCTCACGTGCTGCCTCCGCTGCTGCTGCTGCTTCTACCTCCGCCCTGGCTGCTTCTACCTCCGCTCTGGCTGCTGCCAGCTCCGCTGCAGCCAGCCTTGACACCCTTGCTGCCGCAGCAGCTGCTGCTACAGCTGCTCGCTCACGCTCCTCTGCCACGGCGCGCTCGGCCTCCTGCCGGCGCCGTATGCTCGAGGTAGCCGTGTGCTGAGAGCGACCTGCAGACATGGCTCGCTGCAGGGGGGCTGTTGCGTGAAGAGGAGGCTGTTGCTGACGAGCTGCTGCTCGACAGTCCGGAGGGAGGGAGGTAACTAGGGGCAGTCGGAGCAGCTGCTGCTACCGGCTTAGGCTGCTCAGCTCCCGGTGAGAGAGGTGAGCAGGAAATGCTCAGGGTGCAAGATAACGAGGCTCTGATACCACTTGTTAGACCTTTCAGCCTGAGCATTGATAGTTGTGGATGACACTAGGAGAGTTGGGACAATTTTCGTTGGTTTATTTCTCACACAATGCCATACCAACCTGAGGGGTTGGGGATACATATTTATAGGCTGCTAGCCAGCCAAGCATATGCTAAGATGCTAGTCTAAGATGCTAGTCTAAGATGCTGCTAAGATGCTAGTCCAAGATGCTATCCTAACTGCCAGTCCTTGATGGTCAAGGATTCTATCCTAACAGCCACAAGGACCATGTGCTGCAGCCCCACAAAGGACTATGTGCTGCAGCCCCACAAAGACCATAGTACATAGACTTATCCATCATCATCTACCCTTGCTGCTGCTTCTACTCGCCAGTTGCTTCCCCGTGCTGTTCATGTGTTGCTGCTGCTTGCTTGTTCTTTCCCCATGCTGTTCATGTGCTGCTGCTTGCTTATTGCTGCTGGCCTGCTGCTGCTTGCTTGTTGCCCATGTGAACTGGTGATTGAATTATTGGTGGTTCATGTTAGGGAACGTTGCATCTGGGAGCGGAGCCACTGCTGGCAGCCAATCATCCGTGGGTGAGAGTGAAGAATGACAACCTGTATGTGGTGTTGTGGATCCGATACTAGACTATTATTTGATGTGTTTTGCAAGTTGCGGTGACATGGATCTGGCTGAATGATCAATCAAGCACTTGAAATAGGAGACAACAAATGGGGCAATATCTCTTTTCTCATTTTTTTGTCCTCAACTCTATATTACATGACATATTTTTATTTATGTTTATATATACTCGCCGTGTCCCCGATGGGCTGTTTTTGGAAATTGTCGTATCTCGTGTCCCCGTTTGCGTGTCGCCGTGTCCGTGTCGCCATATCCGTGCTTTTTAGTGGTTTACCGTCTTTGCCGCTCTCTCTCTCTCTCACACACACAGACATGTCCTTAGGCAAGCCCTTGTGCCTGGTTTGAGAGTTTCGCCTCCATGGTGACTTCGCTGGTTTTTTGGCGAGTGCTCATGATCCTGTGCTTCTTGTGAAGGATGAGGCGATCAAGCGTACATGGCGGGAGTACTTTGACAACCTTTACAATGGAGAGGTTGACAGCTCTACCATTGAGCTAGACGACTCCTTTGATGATACCAGCATGTGCTTTGTGCGACGTATCTAGGAGTGAGGTTAAGGAGGCGTTAAGAAGGATGAAAGTAGGCAAGGCGATGGGTCCTGATGGTATCCCCATCGAGGTGTGGAGAGGCCTTGGAGACATAGTGATAGTATGGCTAACTAAGCTTTTCAACCTCATTTTTCGGTCAAACAAGATGCCCGAAGAATGGAGGCGGAGTATTTTAGTACCAATCTTTAAGAACAAGGGGGATGTTCAAAGTTGTACTAATTACCGCGGAATCAAGCTGATGAGCCATACTATGAAGCTATGGGAGAGAGTCATTGAACACCGCTTAAGAAGGTTGACAAGCGTGAACAAAAACCAATTTGGTTTCATGCCTGGGAGGTCTACCATGGAAGCCATCTTCTTAGTACAACAGCTGATGGAGAGATACAGGGAGCAAAAGAAGGACCTTCATATGGTGTTCATTGATTTGGAGAAGGCCTATGATAAGATACCTCGGAATGTCATGTGGTGGGCCTTGGAGAACACAAAGTCCCATTAAAGTACATTACCCTCGTCAAGGATATGTATGATAATGTTGTGACAAGTGTTCGAACAAGTGATGGCGACACCGATGACTTTCCGATTAGAATAGGGCTACACCAAGGGTCAGCTTTGAGCCCTTATCTTTTTGATTTGGTGATGGATGAGGTCACAAGGGATATACAAGGAGATATCCCATGGTGTATGCTCTTTGCGGATGATGTGGTGCTAGTCGATGATAGCCAAACGGGGGTTAATAGAAAGTTAGAGTTATGGAGGCGGACTCTAGAATCGAAAGGTTTTAGGCTTAGTAGAACTAAAACTGAATACATGAGGTGCAGTTTTAGTGCTACTAGGCACGAGGATGGAGAGGTTAGCCTTGGTGGGCAGGTGGTACCGGAGAGAGACATGTTTCGATATTTGGGGTCCATGTTGCAGAAGGATGGCGATATCGATGAAGACGTGGGCCACCGAATCAAGGCTGGGTAGATGAAGTGGCGCCAAGCTTCTGGCGTACTCTGTGACAAGAGAGTGCCACAAAAGCTAAAAGGCAGGTTTTATAGGACAGCTATCCGACCTGCGATGTTGTATGGCGCGGAGTGTTGGCCAACCAAGAGACGACATATCCAACAGTTAGGTGTAGCAGAGATGCGCATGTTGAGATGGATATGTGGCCACACAAGGAAGGATCGGGTACGGAATGACGATATACGAGAGAGACTTAGGGTAGCACCGATTGAAGAGAAGCTGGTCCAGCATCGTCTCAGATGGTTTGGACATATTCAACGGAGGCTACCGGAAGCGCCGGTGCATAGCGAACGGATAAAGCGTGCTGAGAATGTTAAGAGGGGTCGTGGTAGACCAAACTTGACATGGGAGGAGGCCGTTAAGAGAGACCTGAAGGTTTGGAATATCGACAAAGACTTAGCCATGGACAGGGGTGCGTGGAAGTTAGCTATCCACGTTCCAGAGCCATGACTTGGCTTCGAGATCTTATGGGTTTCAACTCTAGCCTACCCCAACTTGTTTGGGACTGAAAGGCTTGGTTGTTGTTGTTGTTGTTGTTGCTCATGATCATGTGTTGTTTGTCCACCTTTTTGCTTGTGGTTAGACTCTTCTTCTTCTATATGTTGATGACATGATCATCACCGGCGAGGACTCTAAATATCGCCATTGTGAAGGCACGTCTTAGTGAGCAGTTTCTTATGTCTGATCTTAGCCCTCTTCGCTACTTTCTTGGGGTTGAGTTTTCTTCTACCCCTGATGGCTTCTTTATTTCCCAAGAAAAGTAAATCCAGGATTTCCTTACTCGTGCTGCTCTTATTGATGAGTGCACTATTGAGACTCCCATGGAGTTCAATGTTAACCTTTGTGCTTCAAATGGTAACCCCTTGTCTGATGCAACACATTATCTTTTTTTCGAGAGCACACAAATTGTGTGCCTTAGCTTTATAGAAGGTAGAGGATAAAATACAAGAAACTCCCACTATAACCCGGTGAGAAGCAAGAACCACTCCAACTCGAACGAACAGAAAACAACCACAACACAAGCAAGCCTACCCTAAGAAGTCTAACAAGGCCACATCTCAACCAACATTAGTCACTTCTGAAGAGCAACAACTCCAAAAGAACTCTCCTTGCCAACGCATCAACCACCCTTGAGCGCCTAAAAGTGTTGGCAGGTGGGTGGCAGGACAACGGACAACTATGCGAAAACCATCATCTTGGAATCATCCATGATGGCGTACATAGCGCCCTTGAAGAACAATTCAGAACCGCGTCTTGGAATCATTCGACGCATTATCACCATCTTGTTGGGAGTCTTGTCTATCTAGTTGTCACTCGTCTGGGTATCTCCTATCACGTTCATTTTTTGAGTCGCTCCCACTCCGGTTCAATGCAGTCACCTCGAGGCATGATCTCTCGCCGTCTTTTATTTCCCGCTCTAGTTCGTTACAGCTTTAGGCCCATTCGGATGGTACGTAGGCTAGTGATCATTCGGATCGCTATTCACTTTCTGCTTATTGTGTATCTTTTTTGGTGGTTCTCTCATTGCCCTGGAAGACAAAGAAACAAACTACAATTTCCCATTCGAGTGCAGAGGCTGAGTTGCGAGCTATGGCTCTTTTGACGGCAAAGGCGACTTGGTTACCATGGTTACTTCAGGAGTTTGGTGTTTCTGTCACTACACATACTTAGCCCTTGTCAGATACAGGTGCTATTAGTATTGCGCGTGACCTGTGAAGCATGAACTCACCAAGCATATTGGCGTTGATGCTTCTTTTGTGCACGCTGGTGTGCATGATCTGTAGCATGTGCCTTCTGAGTTACAGTTGGCAGATTTCTTTACGAAAGCCCACACTCGAACGCTGTTAGAGCATATATCTCCATATGTGGTTTTGGTAATTGATGACAATTCCTATGGACTAATGGTTGCCTTAAGTTACATTTATAGGATTTGTCCATAGGCACTTCTTGAAGTCCATCTGTTGGGTTCAAGGAGTTTATATGATGACCAAGATGGTATTCAAGGTATTATCCAAAGAATGGTCATAGAGACACATGGTTGATCAAGATCTCAGACAAAGAGTAAATCAAGATGATCAACACACAAAGCGTACAAGATGTACCGAGAGGGATCAAGTGATCCCATGGTATGGTAAGCATTGTCCATTACGTGTTTGTGTACTAACCCATGGTCTTCGTGAGAGTTCTATGTGGGAGTTAGGTGTGTTTCCATGGGCTTGCGTCAAAGGGAAGATCTCATACAACCCATGAAGTATGATGTCAAGTTGTGATCGTCATCAAGATTGCGATGTGCAAGTTCAAGTGGATCAGCATGAAGATATCATGCTTGAAGCTTGCCATCCATTGTGGTGGCAATGGACTTGTGAAGATATGCTGAAGAGTGGCTCACCCATAGTGAGTATGGGGGAGCAATCAACTAGTCTTCATCAAGCCAACGCAATCAAGAAAGGTGGTCCATCTTGAGGAAGCCAAGATCATCATCATCTAGCTCAAGAGGACGAGGTGCAAGGTATAGGTTTGCCCTTGGTAGGTTTTCCGTTTAGGATAGATTGCTCTACTATCAAGGGGGGCTCTCAAGTGAGTAGCTTGATTGTATCGTTCGTTGAGAGCTCAAACCATTTGCATCCTTGCATCATACTTCTTGGTTCTTGTTTGGTGTTTCTCTTTGTGAGTTTTAGAGCTTATGGTCATCTTCGTGACAAGCTCGAGTTCATCGAAAACGGAGTCCATATGCATCTACTATGATGTTTTCGATGTTGGAGTTTTTGCCGGTTCTTCATTCATAGAGGACTCACATCTCTATATCATTGGCATTTTCATATCTGCATGGTCTTAAGATTTCCAGTCGCTGTTTGGATAGCTCTTGTCGTCCTGAATCCAACAAACTTGGGTTTGCTCGATTCGGAGCTCGTATGCGAAAGTTATGGTTGTTTCAGTGGCGAGCGGTAGTACCGCTGGACCTAGAGCTGGCGGTAGTACCGCTGTCCCAGCGGTAGTACCGCCCCTGGCCAGCGGTAGTACCGCTCCAAGTTTTTAGTACCGTCATCTTTGCGGTTGTACTGCGTCGAACATTTTTGCGAAGACTTTCTTGGCGGTGGTTGGCCCGGTAGTATCTTTGCGCTACCATGGGCTCAGCGGTAGTACCGCTGCAGCCAGCGGTAGTACCGCCGGAGGGTCAGCGGTAGTACCGTTGGGCTCGGGCTGTAAGTGGGGGTAATGGTCTGATTCCTTCCCCCACTATATAAAGGGGGTCTTCTTCCCCCTTGGCCTTATCTATCTGTTGAGCTCTTGTTCTACCTCCATTGTTGACATTCTTAGAGCTTGCTTACTCTCAATCCCTCCAATGATTCTTGCTTGTTCTTGAGGGAAAAGAGAGAGGAGATCTAGATCCACATCTCCACCAATCACTTTCTCCTCTATGTGAGGGGAACCCCTTGGATCTAGATCTTGGAGTTCTTTGTGAGCTCCTTGTTCTTCCTCTCATATTTCTCCATAGCTTTCGTTGTTGTGGAGGGATTTGAGTGTGAGGGACTCGACCACTTCGTGTGTTCTTGCCATTGCATTGGTTGCATCGGTTTGAGTTCTCCACGGTGATACGTGGAAGTGAAGTTTGAGAAGCTTATTACCTTTGGTACTTAGTACCCTAGATATTGTTCTTCGTGGATGCTTTGGCGTCCTAGAAGCTTGGTGGTGTCTCGGAGCTCAACCATTGTGGTGTGAAGCTCCAGGCAAGCGTCGGGGTCTCCAATTAGGTTGTGGAGATTGCCCCGAGCAATTTGTACGGGTACCGGTAACCGCCCCCAAGGGTTGCCACGTGTACGGGTTCGGTGACCGCCCCCAAGGTTTGCCATTTGTACGGGTTCGGTGACCGCCCTCAAGGGTCCCTTAGTGGAATCACGGCATCTTGCATTGTGCGAGGGCGTGAGGAGATTACGGTGGCCTTAGTGGCATCTTGGGGAGCATTGTGCCTCCACACCGCTCCAACGGAGATTAGCATCCGCAAGGGTGTGAACTTCGGGATACATCATCGTCTCCGCGTACCTCGGTTATCTCTTACCCGAACCCTTTACTTATGCGCTTTACTTTGTGATAGCCATATTGTCTCTTGTCATATATCTTGCTATCACTTAGTTGTTTATCTTGTTTAGCATAAGTTGTTGGTGCACATAGGTGAGCCTAGTTGTTTGAGGTTTTGTGTTTGACATATTAAACGTTAGTTTTATTCCGCATTTGTTCAAGCCTAAACCTTAATTATTTTAAAGCGCCTATTCACCCCCCCCCCCCCCCTCTAGGCGACATCCACGTCCTTTCAAACGCAACATGGATTTTATCTCTCCAAACTCAATGTTGTGGATCCACCTTAGTGTGAGGGGGGGTGTTAGAGTTATATTATGTTTCCATGCAGCATGTATAGTTTCCCCGTAGTATAAGGGGCTTTCTGCATATTTTTCACTTGTACATTGTATATATATATATTGTCCTTTGGCCGCCCAGGAAATACATGTTGCATATTTCCTAACAGTATGCCCTGAAAGAACAAAGTGTATGTGTGCGATTTTGATGTGGTAATGGACAGTGACACTAGGAGAGATCCCAGGGTGAAGTCGTGGCGTGCCAATGGGCCACATAAAGTTGTACTGCATGAATATGCACTTACCGAGATGGGTAAATTTCAAAAAAATAAAGACAGTCAAATAGTGTCAGCAGGCAACAATACGTATAGTTGGTCGAGGAATTGATTACTGATATATACAAATGCTTGATTATGATGGAGCATACAAACTGGGAATAGTACCTGTTATCATGATGCCTCCATCTGCTGGGCAATGATGTATCGCATCTTCGGTAAGTGTGCTGTTGAACATTGCCGGTGTTGAAGCCAATCTATATATGACATATTGTCAGAACTGAATACTGAGAAGGATATTGCTCATCTACTTAACATATTTTCAAATATTATTGATTATTTTTCATCATAGTTAGCTTGTCGTCCGGGGGCTGCTCTTAAGTCATGTCGGTATGGGTTTCTTATGTGCTTGTCTCTGGAAAAGGATTTGCCTCTGGTGTCCATTTTGCTAGGGTCATCCGCCACTTCAACTTGGGTCATGCCAGGTATGGGTCTTTTATGTTCTTGTCTCGGGAAAAGGATTTGTCTTGTGCAATTTATAAGGCCCGGATGCCACACATGAATCATATTGTTCATTCTTTTGCAGAACATGCCATCAGGGGAGATTTAATATTTGTTGACACTTTAGTAGATGCATAGACATAGTAGCATAGTCAAGAGTCGAAGAGTAGACATGCACACATACATAAATGGAATGCTGGATCAACTGGATGACATATTCTCGGCTCACCACTTCACATAAGAGCAATATGGACATTCTCTTGATTTAACAGCCTTGGACAACAAGTTGACAGCGATAGCAAACAATGAACACTATTTTAAAATGGATGGCATGGAATGAATGAGTTATTCTGGTGATATCTGACAGGGTAGGGCTTTATATAGTGGTAAATAAGCAATTTTGTCTTGGATATTCGACTCATATTTGTTGGCATGTCAGAGCAGAGAGGTCGCATATTTATGGAGGGCTCAAACGGGCAAACCCCTTGGAACAGTTAAAAGTGCGTTTATAGCTTCCCAAGAACGGATGTATGAAAGTGAGTTTCTAGATTCCCAATAATGGATGTCTACCCTTGAAATAGAATAAGGATGTGTGCAGTTTCTAAGTACAAAAAGATCTCACGTGTCAAGAAAATTCAGATTGTCTCTATGTTTTTGGTCCCTGCTAGAGTCTATACAACACAGAAGATCTCATATACTTGAATGTAAGCACAAAAGAAGTTTGAGCTCACCCAAACTGTAGAACATCATGTCCGACAGCAGTGATTCCATGAGTAACTGCATTCTGAAAACAATTGCTACTCAATATTCAATAGCCAAATAATTATCCAAAAGATACTTATGAACTTTATTTGGGTGGGGAGGGTAGCGAAATTCCAAATGAAATCGTTGATCAGTTTAACCATCAGAACGCAGGTGATATTTATGAAATTTATAGGCACAAAGGATACCAAAACAGAAGCAACCAACATGACCATCATAAATTTTGTATCATTCAAGGCAGACCTGTCCTGAAGCTGTTGAGGAAATGTAGCTGCAATCTAATCACACTTTTAACACTTTCCTTACTTCTTCTAATGGCTAGGCTCCATCAGGCCTATCCATCTATAGTGTATACTTAAATGTGTGCCGCGCATGATTATTTGTCTTAAAATTGCGATAGACATGTTCCGAACTCTGGACGTATTGGTTCTGATACCATAGTTCGTCCAGAACCTTAAGCTTTTAAGGAAATGTGAGCGGTCTACTCGAACTTAACAACTAATGACGCAAGTATTTAAGCATGCACATCTACAAATAGTGTTCTACTCGGATTTCAAAATTTAGATACTGTCTTTCAAAAGTACCGTTTATATACTGCCGTTATAAACAAGAAAACTATTAACATACAGAGCATACAACTACAGGAGAACCTTCCACAACCTTTTTGTTCCTACCTGAATAATTTTTTTAGAGGGGCAGTACTCCCAATTCCCAATTAATTCCCAGAGCTCGAACATGTGGTGAGAATTCCATCTCCAACACAATAACAGCATGCCAGCTACACAATGAGCTGAAGGTAAAAATCGGTCACCATATCCTATCCGATTCAACAGAGATTACCCTAGTTTCTCGGCTAACTCTTGAAATGACCGGAAAGTCCAAACCATGACTTGTTGGAACATGGTTTTGGTCTAATAATGGCTTAAGTAAGAATAACATAACTAGAATGATAAATTTGACAAAAATGCACACAGGACCTTGTGGGTCCTTTTTTTAAATGTGTAGAAATCAGCCACCTGCAATTTATGAGCAGAAATTCGTGAATCATGTCCAACAGAGATTCTTAAACGTCTCAAGCCATCCGCTTTCTTCTTGTTTAATAACCATGCAGCAAATGCAGCAGCTATAGCTTCAGCGACAAGCTCCGTGAGATTGACAGGCTCACCTTCAACCCCAGCAATAGCAACACCACGAATATCACTGTAAAACAAAATAGTCTGTATAAAAGAAGTTGATATTTCTTTGTAACATATATCATACATATGAACACCCATATATAGAAGATTTTGAAACTGTCCATCAAATGCCTCTTCAGCTTTCTTAACGAACGTGAATAATCCACTAGTTTCAACAAATTAGACGACTCTAAAAAGCTAATTTCAAATGGGAGTCGATTTTGTACTGCCATATTTTGCATTATGCAAGTACAATATTAATTCACAAGAATCATATCATCCAATCACAACAAAATCACTGGAAGCAATATGATATTTCAAAGAGTTTATCCAACACAACCTTTGATGCATGGTAACGGCATTATACCTGAGAAATGCTTGATGAAAATGAAGTTATGGTAAGCTGCAAGACATATCCACCCATTCGAAGGAGCAGTAAAGACTTTGGGTGTCGAATGTCACAATCATTGTTTGTGACACAATTCATGCAAAGAAAGGAACCACTGCTAAGTATGACATGCTAAACCTCACATATACCACACAAGTTGGCAATACGGTGTACTGTTCTGCTAACTGATGACAAGTTGACCTGCTCAAGCAGGAAGTTTCTATGCACTGATGCATGGTTATATGTATGGGTCAAAACATGGTTGAACACCCACAGACGCTTGCATCCTCTTCCCACTTTTTTGCGTTGGGGGGTTTATTCCGACATATCATGCATACCACCTCTCTGTAAAATAAATTATACCTTGCATTTGGCAGCCGACGGAAGTATCAATGAGTACTCTTGCTTTGGCAAACACTATTTTTCCATAGAAATTTTGAAAATTATATTTCACATATCTGCTATTTAATGTGATGTATGACTATACTGATATATCTTTGAATATTGCAACATATATGTAGATGCAGCTGTTTTCCATTGGGTACTAAGATCTTCGCTGGGTCAATATGTTCAGAATATTTTTAAGAAAAATGTGTGTGGAAAGTTGCTTACTGCTAAAAGGCGAACTAACAGAAACAGTGCCGACAAGCATCGATTCTCACCCAAGGATTGGGATACAGAATCTTGTCTACATAATAGATGGCCTAAACACAGCAGATTAGACAAGCAAATGTAGATATCAACAATACTTAATGGGCCATTTCCGTGAACTACCAAAGCAACTAAACTCAATAAGAAAAAGGGATTGAAAAACTTAAAAGCTTATGCATGCCATTGTCTATTGAAAACATAGTTTCATTGCTTTTGGAAAAACACCAAGGAAATAAATACATGTTTTGTTACCATGCATACAGCAAAAAAAAAAAAACAATTACAGTCTCGCTATAAGAATGAAGAGCATCATACAAAGTAGAAACCTTGTTATACCTGCCATTTTGGAGCTTGAGAAAATCAACTTTACCAATGGACAAGACATCACTGGCACCTTGAGTAGCTGTAATGGCAGATATGTAAGAAAGTTTTCAGAATTTCGCATAAGCATACCATGGCACAGCAGAAACTATCTAAAACCAGTAACCAAGCTATGATCTGACATGAAATAATTGAAAATAAGCCAATATCTGACAGACACACCACATTGAGCGGGTAAAAAGAAAAAACCTACGTAAACTAATAACGATCATTGAGAGCCTAGAACAGACCATTGCAGCTAATATTTGCTTGTTTCCCGAAGCTAATCCATGCTGTTGATGTGGTATTTAACCACTTGGCTGAAGTATCAGCTAATGATAATCTACACCCCTGGACGGAATGCATGCTGCGGGTATTGCGGGTACAAAAATCACAGGTATATCTTGTGTTGTGCCTAGTCCGTGGACCATCTTGTGCCAAGAACGCATTTTGTATGGCCTTCGCTGATAATGCTGCACAAATGTCCAAATCTATCAGCTTTTTCTATTCTTATGACAGTGCACAAGATAATTGCTTATTTGGGTCAATTTATAGCATAGCTTTGTTCCACAAAATATACAGAAATATTACTCTCTCATTTCTCAAATATATGGTACCAGAATATAGGCATGTGTTAAACCATACCCTATATATTACTCCAGAACCTATTTAGCAACTAATTAAAGAAGAGATGCACGGGCTAAGAATTGAAGAAATCTCTTTTGAAAGATAAAATGCTTATATCTAGGAATAAGATTAGAATGAAGAATACTTAGTAAGGAACAATCAAACTGTATATTTTTCTTGAAGCCAACATTCAGTTCAAAACTGTAAGTGAAATTTCATTCACAGGGAACTAGAAACATCTTCGAATAAAAACAATATTGGCAAAAAAGCAAGTATTAGCCACTAGCTCAATCTCGAAATAGAATGCTTAAGAACAACTATTTTAACACCACGAAATATGGCCCGTATGGATCTTTCAGGACCCAAAGGTACCCACAGAGAGCTGCCTGCAAAAGAGAAAGGCCCTAAACTTTGCTGCTAGTCCTCATCCATGGTAGTAATCCATGAAAACAATGAATTTCACCAGTGGTTCATGTTTCTTATTTTCTTTGCTTGACAAGCAGTGATTGAATCAGTTTAAAAGTTCGGTCGGATATAACTTTGACTGTCGCTCCTCCGATCGAAGAGGCAAGCAGATAAAACCAACAATTCTTGCATTCATCAACCCAAGGAAAATTCGCCATGCCCCTAATCTCAACAATTTATTCTCTCCTACACAACGCATTGGACTGACGTGGATTTTCACCCATTCCATCGGACTAAACGACCCCTTCTACAGTTGGAGAATAGAAGCGGTGACCAATCGGAAACTTCACTTGGCTCCCTTCTATTCCGAATATGCCCACGAATCCCCCACACGCCGTGGGACAACGAACGGCAACCCTTTCTAGTTTCTACGGCCGTAGACTCCGCCCACGCTTCCATAGCTCTACGCGTCTGCCTTTCACAGACCGGTCGGGGCTTGCGGCTACGGATTCGAATACGGGATACGGTTCAATTCGATCGGGCAGATCAACGAGAGTAGGTGCTGTACGTACTGCAGGGTGGAAGGAGGACGACGTGAATCACTGACCGGCCATGGATGTGAGGCGGAAGAGCTCGTGGGAAGCCCGGCTTTGCTCTGCGTATGCGAGAACGGCGTGCACGAGTGGAGGGCAGAGAGGGGGCCTTTTTTCTGCGGGAAGGCGGGGGCAGGGTTGTGTTGTTGGATACTTGGATCAGATCGAGCATCTCAGGGTGCGAGCTGCGCGGCACCGTCGATACAAGATCCACAGCGTGGTAGTTTTATTTTTTTCTCTTTTTATTAGGAAAAGCATTTCTTTTACTTACATTTTACAGGATCCAAAAACAATGAGAGGAGAGGAATACAAGATACACACTCTCAAACTTCGATTGAGGATTTTTTTTTTCTACACAAAAGACGAACGGATCTATTCACGTGAAATACCAAACCTAATGAACATAATAAAAATTGCATCGAGTTACTTGGACCACACACGACCACCGTCGTCGACGCGCATTGACGCCATTCATATATCAGAGACAATCTAACCTTGTCGAAGAGGAGTGGATGATACAGCACGGCAGAGGCAAGTATTTTCCTCAGTAAGAACCAAGGTTACCGAGCCAATAGGAGAACCACGCAATTTCCCGTCTTGAGCGCCTACGCACAAAAGAGCACACACTTGCACCCAACTCGGACAAGAGGGTTGTCAATCCTCTTAAACTCGTTACTTGCAAGTGATAAATAGTGGCAAATACATAGTTTGATAAATATAGATTGAACATAAATAAAAAGCAAATAATGGCAACAAGGTATTTTGAGTTTATGTAGTTACATTTGCGAATAGACCCTCGGGGCATAGTTGTTAGAGGCTTCTCTCTCGTGGAAAGCATACGGTGGGTAAACAAATTAGTGTTGGGAAATTGATTAAAAAGTGCATAGTTATGCAATATTTATTCATGGCAATGATCACACATTTAGGCATCACGTCCGTAAGCAAGTAGACCGACTCCTGTTTGCATCTACTACTATTACTCCACCAATCGACCGTCATCCAACATGTTGATACGTCTCCAATGTATCTATATTATTTTTATTGTTCCATGCTATTATGTTATAATTTTAGAACACTTTTTGTTAACTTATCTACCAAATCATATTATTTTTTAGAACTAACCTATTGACCCAGTGTCCAGTGCCAGTTGTTGTTTTCTGCATGTTTTTCCACTTTTCACGTTCCAATACCAAACGAAGCCCAATTGACCTGAAACTTTTTGTGAATTTTTTCTGACCAAAACAAGGCCACGGGGCATGGGAAGAAGGTCGGGAGGTGCACGAGGCCCCCACAAGCCATCAGGGCGCCCCCTGGGGGCCGCCTGATGGCTTGTGGCTGCCTCGTGGCTCTCTCGATCCTGTTCTGTGGCTTATAAGTTCCTATTTACTCTAAAACCTTTAGAGGAGGTCCCGAAACACTTTTTACACCGCCACAAAGTCTCCGTTTCGATGAAAGGCCATCTAGAGCTCCGTTTCGGCACTCTGCCGGAGGGGAAGCGATCATGAAGGGCTTCTTCATCAACCTTGCTGCCCTTATGATGATGTGTGAGTAGTTCACCACAGACCTACGGATCCATAACAGTACCTAGATGGAATCTCTCTCTCTCTCTTTTATCTTCAATACAATGATCATCGCATCTTCGCTTTGATCCATATGATGTAACTCTTTTGTACGGTGTGTCTGCTGGGATACGATGAATTGTGGGTTTATGTTCATATTATTCATGATAAATATTTGAGTCTCCTCTGATATATAATACTCCCTCCATCCCAAATAAGTGACTCAACTTTGTACAAAAGTTAGTACAAAGTTAAGTCATTTTTGAGTCACTTACTTTGGGACAGAGGGGGTATGATTCTTATGTGCATGATTATGATAGCTTCATAATTCTCTTCAATCTACTGAAATAGTTTGGCCAACTAGATTAATATTTCTTTGGTGAGAGTGGTGTGTTGTAGTAGGTTCAACCTGGCGAGTTTCTATATCCCAGTGAGAGAAGGGGACAAGTTGCATCTTTGCGTTGCTCCTACTAAGGGTAAAATAATGGGGTTTGTTCATACTGGTTGAGTTTAGTTTGTCTACATCATGTCATCTTACTCCGAGCATTACTTCGTTTGTCATGAGCTTAATATGTAGAGAGGCAAACATAGAAGCGCTCTTGAAGTGAAGTAATAGTAATAGGTGCACGAAGGTGTCGGCATGTTTGTTTATGGACGTGATGACTATATTTACATGCTCATTGCCATGAAAATCGCATAACTATCCGCTCTTCTATCAATTGCCCAATAGTATTTTGTTTACCCACTATGTGTTATTTTTATGAGAGATGTCATTAGGGAAAGCTATGGCCCCCGGGTCTATTCACAACATATTGATAAAACCTCCAATACACTTCTGCCATTTATTTTATTTTATTTTGCATTTTATAATTATCTACAATTATCTACGCACCTCATTCGCTTGCAAATAACAAGACCAAGGGGATTGACAACCATCTTGCCCGCGTTGGGTGCAAGTTGTTTGTTCTTTTCTGTGCAACCGCTGAAGACAGTTGTGGTTGATATTCCTATTGGTTCGATAAACCTTGGTTTCATAACTGAGGGAAATACTGTTGGAAATATGTCCTAAAGGCAATAATAAATTGGTTATTATTATATTTCCCTGTTCATGATAATCGTTTATTATCCATGCTATAATTGTATTGATTGGAAACTCAGATACATGTGTGGATACATAGACAACACACTATCCCTAGTAAGCCTCTAGTTGACTAGCTCGTTGATCAAAGATGGTCAAGGTTTCCTGGCCATAGACAAGGGTTGTCATTTGATAACGGGATCACATTATTAGGAGAATGATGCAAACTATAAATGTAGCATGTGATCTTGTTATTTTATTGCTACTGTTTTCTACATGTCAACTATACATTCCTATGACCATGAGATCATGTAACTCACTAACACCGGAGGAATGCCCACTACTGGAAAAACATAATTTTCCGACAACTTTTAGCTTTGCTGTCAGCAATTTCACGGGGCTGACGGCATAGAGACTTTGCCCTCAGCCAAACAAAATGTTGACGGCATAGACGCGGCTGACGGCATAGAAAATCTATGCCGTCCGCTTTATCTAAGCCGTCAGCCAACTGACGGCAAAGGAGCAAAAGACAGACGGCATAGGGCGGCTAACGGCATAGGGAGCTACCCGGTCCCACGTTCGACTAGTGCTTAACGGGAGCCGTCTATGCCGTTAGCCACCTGAGGGCAAAGACTAACGGTTGTCTTTGTCGACAGCTAGCTGAGGGCAAAGCCTAACGGTGTCTTATCCCCCAGGACACACGACCCTCTCCCGACCCGCCGCCTCTCTCACCTCTCGATCCCATCTGCTCTCCCGACCCGCCGCCGTCATCGCCCCGCGCCAGCCCCGCCCCGACTCGCCGGCGCCGCCCCACGCCAGCCCCGCCCCGACCACCCGCCGACGCCCCGCACCAGGCCCACCCCGACCCGCCGCCATCGCCCCGCCCCCGAGGCATCACCCGAGGCCTCCCCGCGCCTACTCGCCGGTGCCGCCCCGCGCCAGCCCCTCCCCGACCACCCGCCGACACACCGCCACCGCCCCGCCCCCGAGGCCTCCCCTACTCGCCGGCGCCGCCCCGCGCCAGCCCCGCCCCGACCACCCGCCATCGCCCCGCCCCCGAGGCCTCCCCGCCCCGCCCCGCCGGTGAGCTCCTCCTCCCTTTTTTTATTTTTTATTAGTTTATTTTTTCTATATTAGTTAGATCTGTTAGTAGTAGATAATAGATTTAGTTAGCAATTGGTAGTTATATTTAGTTAGCAATTAGTAGTGCTGGATTTTTAGTGGTAGATTTTTAGTTAAATTTAGTTAGCAATTACTTAGTTGTTAGTATTTAGACAATAGGATTTTTTAGTGGTGGATTTTTAATACTTAGTCGGTATAGAAGTAAAGAGAAGATAAGGAGATGAAAATACTAACAATAATAGAAGAAGGAGGAGAAGGAGATGAAGAGAAGAAGAAGAAAAGGAAAAAGAAGGAGGAGAAGGAGATTAAGAGAAGAAGAAGAAGAAGAAAAGGAAAAAGAGGAAGAAGAAGGGGGAGAAGGAGAGAAAAATGAAGAAAAGAAAATAATAAGAAGAAAAGAAATAGAAGAAGAGAAGAGTAACAAAACTTGAATAATAAATTATTAATAATGAAGAAAAAGAAGAAGAAGAAGCGTAAATTATTAATAGTAAATTATTAATAAAACATAAAGAAAAACAAGAAGAGATGTGAAGAAAAATAATTATTAGCTTTATAGTAATCACCTCAATTAGCTTTATACTTTTAATAATGTAGTTATCAATTAGATGTTACTATTAGTTAGCTTAATTACCGCGAGTGCGTATTTGTGTTGATTGAGTGCATTTAAATGTGCAGTAGCTTCTTCGCGAGGGTTTGGTTTTCGACGACCTCCCCTGCATTCGAAAGTGAGCACATTTGTTAACTTCTCCTCCACCCCCTTTATTTTGCTATGTTCCGGCCTTCGTGCTGATGACACTATCTAGCTAGGTATTTTTAGTATTAAAATGCAAAGTTGTTACGTAACCAATATGTGTCTCATGTTCGAAAGGGTTCCTGTTATAAATATGCATGCATTTGCATATTTATAACGGTGATTCTTTCGAATTGTCCAACGTTATCCATGGACAGCCCGGGTATGTGTAGATTGGGTCGTTTCCCATGCAGAGTTTCGACAGCGCCTCCTTGTTGTTCTCCGGGTACACATCCTCTCGGTTAGTTGCCGAGACGTGTATCAGGAGAACAGCGGGGAGGTGCTGCCGAAATTTTGCGTTGGATCGGGAGCAGAGCATGGGAAAATGACCCGATCTACACATACTCGGGTGGGATTAGGACCCATCTTTATGTTGGGGAACGTCGCATGGGAAACAAAAAATTTCCTACGCGCACGAAGACCTATCATGGAGATGTCCATCTACGAGGGGGATTTCAAATCTACGTACCCTTGTAGATCGCACAGCAGAAGCGTTAATAAACGCGGTTGATGTAGTGGAACGTCCTCACGTCCCTCGATCCGCCCCGCGAACCGTCCCACGAACCGTCCCGCGATCTGCTCCGATCTAGTGCCGAACGAACGGCACCTCCGCGTTCAGCACACGTACAGCTCGACGATGATCTCGGCCTTCTTGATCCAGCAAGAGAGACGGAGAGGTAGATGAGTTATCCGGCAGTGTGACGGTGCTCCGGAGGTTGGTGGTGATCTAATCTCAGTAGGGCTCCGCCCGAGCTCCGCAGAAACGCGATCTAGAGGAAAAACCGTGGAGGTATGTGGTCGGGCTGCCATGGAAAAAAGTTGTCTCAAATCAGCCCTAAAACCTCCGTATATATAGGTGGGAGGGGAGGTGAAAAGACCTCGATGACGCCTAGAGGGGGGTGAATAGGCTATTTAAAAACTTCTTCAGATTTGGCTTAAACCTAATGCGGAAATAAACTAAGAGGATACTTTTCAAGCACAAATCCTAAATGCAATAGGCACCGCAACGTGTATCAACAACACGATCTACCAAGATGGATACAATACCGTTACTAACAAGCACAAGCAAGTTACACAAACTTACTTGAGCTATATCACACGACAAGTAGGTGAACGACACAAGATACTAGATCACACTATAGCACACGATATATCAAAAGCTGCAACTGTGAACGTGTGAATATAGAGGGTATGCTTGAACGATTAATCTTGTACAAAGAAATAGTCAACACAATATAATGAGCACAAACAATATGCAATGTATGTATGCTCAAGTAACATAAGTAAACCACAAGTAAGGAGTTAGGGTTAAGGATAACCAAGGTCACTGAGACAAAGATGTATCCCGACGTTCACTTCCTTGGAGGGAAGCTAGTCACCGTCAGAGAGGTGGATGTTACCACGAAGGCACACCAACGCCACGAAGGCTCACCCTATTCTCCCTTTGAGATAACACCACGAAGGCGTTTCTCAACCACTAGTGGTAAGCCTTTGAGGTGGCTTCCAAACCCTCACAAACTTTTCCGGGGGGTAATCACACGGATTGATTCCTCTCCGAAGAACTCCTACCGCCTAGGAGTCTCCAACCTCCAAGAGTAACAAGATCACGGGGAATGCTCAAAACTTGCTCAAATCTCAAATAGCTTGGGTTGAGAGAAGGAGAGGGAGACGATCTATCTTTTGATTGGAACAACTCTCAAAGGGGCTCACAAATGCTCTTGGGATCTAAGATTTGGTGTGAGCAAATGTGTGTGGGGGTAGAAATGTGTTATTATGAGGATATGGCTGTGTTGGGCACCCTCTCACGAAGTGGGAGGGGGGGTATATATAGTGGGGAGAGTAAAACAGCCGTTGGGGACACTTTAAGTCACACAGGGGTCGGACATCCGGCAGTTCACGGATGTCCGGCGTCCACAAGGAGTCGGACGTCCGACACGGGTCGGTCGTCCGAGGGATGTAAATATATGTGGACCCACTAGGTAGTTGAACAGGGACCGGACATCCGGAGAAAGCCGAAAGTCCGAGTTATTCGACTCAAACTGCTCTTGTGCACGATTCCGGATTTCCGAAAGTGGACGGACGTCCGGCCCTCGGACGTCCGGAGGGAGCCGGAAGTCCGAGTTATATGGCTCAAGTTTCTCTGGTGCGAAGCTCCGGATTTCCGAAGCTGGTCGGACGTCCGGCCCTCGGACGTCCGGAGGGAGCCGGAAATCCGAGTTATATGGCTCAAGTTTCTCTGGTGCATAGTTCCGGATTTCCGAAGCTGGTCGGACGTCCGGGCCTCGGACGTCTGGAGGGTGCTGGAAGTCCGAGTTATATGGTTCTAATTTCTCTGGTATAGGATTCCGAAGCAGTCGGTCGTCCGACCCTCGGATGTCCGAGGCACTGGTCCTGTTTTCTGATAACAGCAGAGCAGTGGAGATGTGGTATGAGCCGAAAAGTGGATATCTAGTTTGAGCAAGTTCATCACAAAACCTGTGATCCCCTCTTAATAGTGCGGGATCCCTAAAGACTCAAGAATTGTAAAAGGGGTACCGATGATCCATACTTGAGTGTATACTTTTATTCGCTGATCATCACTCCGCACCGCTAACTTCAAAGGAACTGATACCTTTGAGTTAGCCCTTTCACTCGAGCTTGATGTTGTTGTTCCTTCTTGGCTCAATGTTGAAAGCAAGACATGATGAAGTCTTCAAGTAGCTCTCCCATACACAATGTGGAAAGCCTAGCTTATATATTCATATTCATTTGTCCACCATGTGAACATCCACAAGGATCAAGCATGTAGTGCTCAGGAATGCTTATCTTGATCTTGTCCTTGTTAGCACATGAGCTTGTCCTTATCAACACATGATCATTCACAATAGCTTAAAAGGGGATTAGTGATTAATTATCTATATGTGTGTTGTCAGCAACACCAAAACACGATTAAGGGCATGACTGCACTTTCAATCTCCCCCTTTTTGGTAGTTGATGACAACATACATATAGCTCTCAAAAATAGTAATAGACATGTGTGGCTTAGGAGAGATTTGTTACGACGCTTATGAAGCTCCCCTTATTATATGCATAGTAAAATAGGTAAGTGCGGGAGCTCCCCCTTAATGTGTGCATTGAAGATAATAGCATGATATAACACCATAATAGTTCAACAATACATAGCATATCATATGAATCAATAGTATAGCATAAAACTCATCATCATATGACACAACGATAATATCATGATATCTCATCACCACATGATAGTTCAACAATACATCATCCATAGGTGATGTCATAGCACATCATCCATAAGTATCGTTACATGATGGCACATCATTAAGTTCGACATAATACATCATATCATACATTGTGAGAGAAACTAAAATCGAAACTAAGATAAGATAATGTTCTCCCCCTTTGGCATCAAGGACCAAAAAGGAGGGAAAACCGGCAATGCTATCACATACTCAAATATCACCCTCATCAATATCATCATTAATTAGGCATCATCCTCATCATCCTCATCCTCATCGTCAGGCAAACCACTGCCACCAGCCTCGTCAAGAAAATCAGCCCACTCAGGACCAGATGGGAAGCCAAAGTCAGAAGGAGGAGCATCAGGAAGGGCCTCATCGTCACTCACATCAAGAGCGCCCGAGTCTCTCAGACGAGCCTTGAGGGCATTCTTGGAGGAGATGAGACGAGAAACCTCATCATGGGTTTGACCGCACTGGAAAGAGAAGGCCTTCATCATAGCAGAATGTGCCTTGCCAATGAATTTGGCAAAGCGACCGAGAGGAGCTGAGCTGGATGAAGGGGTTGCTGTCCGGGCAGCGGTGCGGCGAGTGGAGGTGGATGGTGGGGTTTTCTTGGGAGCATAGTTATCCGCCATGTGAGCGGGAATGACCCACTTGTGATGCATGTGAGTGACAACAACAGTGAATTCAGCCACATGGTTAATAAAAGCCTGGATAAAGGGGGCTTGAGGGAAGGCTCGCTTGTATTGAAAACTAGCGAGCCGAATCTCATGCCATAGAAAGTGAGGCACAATAATTTTGCCCTTGGGGTTCTTGTGCAAACGTGACATGATGTCAATACAGTAGCCACTGCAGGATCCCTTATCACCCATCTTTGAATAGATGGTGCGGATAAGACACTGAAAGATGATAAAGTAGGGAGAGCGCCAGATGGATACTTGGTTAAGATCCTTCATCCGTTCGTATGCATCAAGTTCACGGAGTGGTTTGAGGAGATACCCACACGCCTCAATTGGCTTATGTGCATGGTTAGGATCATTCTTATGGATTTTGAAGCCGGAGTCGGGGAAACCGAGTGCAGCAACAAACTTATCATAAGAGGCTGTGAACTGAACATCAGAGGTTATCCAGCTAACAGTGTTGTTTGGGCCAAAGAAACATGTGACATAAAATTGGTGAATAGCAGCAGCGTTAAAATCGCACCGAAAAGCAAAGGGGCAACAAGCCCCGATGACTCAATGAGCTCAATGGCACCCGGGTATTTCGCCGGGTGTGTGCGAATATGCTCAACATCAATAAAGTGATGGACAGAGAGACCCTTAGGAACAATGACCGTAGTAAAGATGTCTAACTGGACGTTTGTGCGGAAACGTGAGTCCATAGAGTCACGTACAACAGAGAATTGGTCAACGTCGCGGCGGAAACTGAGGTAGGAAGACTTAGCAACCATGGTGAAGTTCTTGACTTCATGACCTAAAGTAGCAGGAGGTTCAAGACAGATGCGACGAGCTTCACCTTCGGGCTGTTCAGGAGGAGGTGGTGGCATATAGGAGGGCCTGCAAGTCCCAGGCTTCGGCATAGACTTCCGAACGGCGGGCTGTTCAGCACGGTCCTCAGCTGCAAGCTCATCCTCGAAGTCAGGGCCATCAGACGATGAGGGGAGCTGTTGAGGAGGAGGACATCGGGCAAGCTGTTTGAAGGGACGGCGTTGCCCATCGGAGTCATCCGACCCCGTGCCAGTAGGGGCACGAGCGGATGAGCCAACAGTGTTCTTCCGGGCGGTGTGCTTAGTCTTGGGCATGATGAACAAGGCCTACACGGTTGGAAACCCAATGGGGAACGGTCACGGTCAAACCACATGAACGAACACATGAATCTTGGGAGAAAGGGGAACCAAACGTGAGTGAGACCGAGGGGATACCTGCAGATCGAGAGAGGAGAGGAAGGGAAGACGAATCCCGTGGAGGAGATCAGATCCCGTGGAGGAGATCAGTCAGATCCCGGAGCAGGGCCCCTGGTGGCGGCGCCGGCGAGCACCTCTGGCGCTGGCGGCGGCGACTGTGGTGGCGGCTGGGAGAAAAGGAGGTGGGTGGGGGCTAGGTGTCACGCCCAAGATGCGACCCTATCCTCAATTTGGCACTAAGGCCTCGTCAGGGATAGAAGCACATCTCGTCGTGTCGCAAGAATGGATATCGTTACAAGTACATGTACTGAAAAGAAGAGATATATAATAGAATTGGCTTACACTCGCCACAAGCTACATCGGAGTCACATCAGTACATTACATAATCATCAAGAGTAAGAGCAGGGTCCGACTACAGACGAAAACAAACGAGAAAAATAAGAACGACGTCCATCCTTGCTATCCCAGGCTGCCAGCCTGGAACCCATCCTAGATCGATGAAGAAGAAGAAGAAGAAGCAACTCCAAATGAACAATCAAAGCGCTCGCGTCAAGTAACCTTTACATGTACCTGCAACTGGTGTTGTAGTGATCTGTGAGCCACAGGGGACTCAACAATCTCATTTCCAAAGGTATCAAGACTAGCAAAGCTTAATGGGTGAGATCAGGTTAAGTGGTGAGGTTGCAGCAGCGGCTAAGCATATATTTGGTGGCTAACTTACGAGTACAAGAAATAAGAGGGGGAAGATCTACGCATAACGGACGTGAACTACTCATGATCAAATGAATGATCCTGAACACCTACCTACGTCAGACATAACCCCACCGTGTCCTCGATCGGAGAAAGAACTCATGAAAGAGACAGTCACGGTTACGCACACAGTTGACATATTTTAATTAAGTTAACTTCAAGTTATCTAGAACCAGTGTTAAACAAAGTTTTCACGTTGCCACATAACCGCGGGCACGGCTTTCCGAAATATTTAACCCTGCAGGGGTGCTCCAACTAGTTCATCACAAATTACCACAAGCCGCATAGAAATCCTCAATCACGAAGCTCGCGATCTCGTCGGATTCCCTAGTGGAAAACCTCAACTCTGAGATTACCCAAAGCATCACCGGAATCCCGATGCACAAGATATCTCGTCAAAGGTAAAAGTAATCCAGCAAGGCCGCCTGACGTGTCGACGATCCCGATAGGAGCCGCGTATCTCGTTCTTAGGACACGACGGATGGAACTAGCTACGGGTGCCAAACCTCGAGTTTCCCCGTGGTGGCCCCGCAGGTAGACCGTTTGAGACCAACATCATCAGCACTGGACCCCCTATTTATGTAAAATTACTCCTCAGATTCATGACGCCCTATGCATTTCAATATTAACAAAATTATTATGTTGGGCAAATATAGAACCAATGTTGGGCCTTGCTGGACCAGCTTTAATCTAAAACGAATTATCAAGGGGGTCCCCATAACAACCCCGATCGTGTTAGGAGCGCTCATTTATGGAACATAACACCGGTAGCCGAAAACTAAGGGGGAAAAGGTGGAACAAAACACCAGGCTAGAAAGGTCGAGCCTTCCACCTTTTACCAAGTATATAGGTGCATTAAATTAAATAGCATTTAATAGGGTGATATAACAAGGAACCCATGTAATCACATGGAAGCAACTGCACCTGCAACTAGCAACGCTAACACAGGGTTAAGCAAGCGGTAACATAGCCAATCAGTGGTTTGCTAGGTCGAACAGGTTGAAGGTAATCATGGCATTGTTGAGAGGCTGATATTTAACAAGTGGTAGGTAACAAGACATAATCGATAGAAGCGGTAAACTAGCATGGCAATGATAGTAATGGTATCTGGGGAAATGATCATCTTGCCTGAGATCCCGCTTGGAAGAAGAATGCCTCCGTGAAGCAGACGAACCGACGTAGTCGAACGGGTCCTCACATTCCGACACGCTTGCGGAACTCTATCGAGACGAAGCAAATCGGAAACACAAATCAACACACGGAATTCACCACACGATGCACAACACAAATGATGCACGATCGGCTAAATGACATATAGCACCTCCGAAACGACCTCACATGGTAATTTTCAATTCTGTCCAGATCTGATTTAACACCTTTAATTAGTTGTTAAACAGCAAAATAAATAGGTTCATGTGGTTCTACACGTCAAGGCAAGCAATCTACACATAAAGAACATCTCCAACGGAGCTACGGTTCAAAAGATACAGACACCGCAAGATATGATGGCATGAATGCCAGATGTGTACAACGACGGCTACGAGCACTTCAAAACATACAACCAGCAAGAAAAAAATGAAACTACACGAGATTCTAAGCAAGTTTCATGTAGGACACGATCGAAACGGAGCTACGGTTCAAAAGATACGAGCAAAACAAGAAATGACTACAATCTGCCAAAATCAGCCACATAGCATTTTCTACACCCCACAACTACGGCTACACAACTCCGATATGCTCAAGCAAGGCATGGCACGGAAGAGGGCAAGAAACACTACTACAAACAACTAACAACAACTAGCATGGCAGCAAGGAACACTAGGGAAAGAAGTCACAAAATGGCTTCCCACACGCTATTTCAGACTTAGTGAAAATAACACCTCATGAAAGTGCAGTTTTCAGCCTGAAGGCATATTGACAGCAGCAAAACCATAAGCTACAGGGCTCCAAAAGGCATGAAAATTCACAGCATGCTAGAGAAACACAAGGGGTACAACTAACTCCATTGAACCAACCTCAAAAGAGCTACAGATCACAAGATGTAAGCAAGACAAGACAGCAACAAAATATAACAGATTCCAGACTTAGAAATATTTCAGCACGTCCAAAACAGCACTATTTCTAGCAACTTGAGGGCAGTCAAACCACACCTAAACATGCATTTCTATTGCAACCAAAAATACCAGGGGCTAAAAAAAACATCCAAGATCAACTCTCTAGTTGACGACTCCGTCAAACGAAGCACGGAATAAATCCTATGAAATAAACAAAAGGGCATCACGGCAAAAATATCGCACGAACTAACTTGCTCTAATGCTAAAACTAATTGCACAGAAAAATCCATGGGAATTTTCTACTCCGGAAACATATAAAATATGTGGGGTTTGCAACACGAAATAAAGCCGCACAAAAATGCGAGATAATAACCTATATACGGGAAAATAAACTACCGGCAATTCCTACACGTAAAAATACCAATGACCGCTCTAAAATACATGCCAAAATGATTCCTAAAACATGGACATTTAATCTAAGACATAAGAGCAATTCGAACACGCGCGGAAAATTAAATGCGCGACTAAACCTATTGGGACAGCACGCCAAACGATGCATTTGGCACGCTAAACGGCGTCAAACAAATATGCAAGTTGTAAATCCGTAATCTACGTGAAATTCTACACAAGTTACATATATAGATCTCCTCGATCCAACATACGATCTAGACTCTACGGGCGTTTGAAATAACTATATAATCCTGAAACTATTAAATCGCACAAATACCCTACACGGGCCAAAGTTAGTGGGCGCAAGGTAGCAAATCTCGCCACGGGCGGAACAGTGCTGAGGAAGCTTACCATGGGCCTTGGAGGAGCTTCTTGGGCCGGGAGGCGAGGCCGGCCTGGCGAGGCTGCGAGTCTGGGCCGGCGGGGCGAGGCAGGCCGGCGCCTGGCCTGGGCCGAATCCACGCGGCAGCTCGCCTCCACGCGCTCGGGCGGCCCACGCGAGGGCGCTGCCAGGCGAGCGAGGGTCTTCGACCTCGTTCATGGCGCACGAACCGCAGGAGGGAGGGGGCAGCGCTGCAGGCTGGGCGCCGGGGTCGGATCCGGGCGGGAGGCGGCCAGAGGAGCAAGATCCGGGAGGCCAGAGGGCGGCGCGAGCTGGGAGGCCGGCAAGAGGCGGCGACACGGCAACGGGCGAGGCAACGCGCGCGAGCGGCGGCGGGATCGACCAGGGACGGCGCGGCGAGGTCCCCGGGCGTCGCGGCTGAGGCTCCGGTGGGATTCTGGCCGGTGGCGGGGCACGACGAGGGGCTCCGGCGAAGCCGAGATGGCCATGGGCGGCGAGCACACGGGCACTGGAGCACGGGCTGCTCGGAAGCCGCGGGAGGAACGGGCGAGACGGCGGCGGCGGTTCGGGCCCGGCGGGCCAGCGATGGGCTTCGCGGGTCCGCGGCGCTGGGGAGAGAGAGGCTGCGGATCTGGCTAGGGTTAGGGTAGGGTCGCACGGAATTCGAGGAGGGGGCTGTCTAAATTAAGAGGGGGTCTATATATAGACAAACGGGGGGGGGGGCTAGGTTAGCCGGAATTTCATTCCGGATCCAACCGCGGGGTCGGACTCGGACGATTCCGAACGCGGGAACGGTTACGTGGCCGTGTAGAGTGGATATCCGGAGACGAGAGGGAGAACGGGCGGCGCGGCACGAATTTTAGAACACCGAAAGACGTCCGACGGTAGCCCGAATACGGTGCCGCTATGGTCGACCGTTCGGGTACTAGACGGACTCCGATCGCGACGAAACTTGACAAGCGGCCTACCTATATTAAAATAATACCACACGACAAATTCGAGCTCAATCGGAGAAAGTTTTATACACGCTTTAAAAGCAGGGTTTCGACGGTGCCGCGGGCGCGTGCGTGTGCGGTTGGACTCGAGACGGACAACGACGAGAACCGGCAACTAACAACGGATGCAAGTTTTGGAAACTGGCGGCAACGGAGATGCTGATGCAATGCAGATGATGCGAATGATGCGATGATGATGCGACAAAATAAAACAGACACACGACAAAAACGGAAAGGAAAGGGAATCTTCTCGAACGTCGACATCGGGCTGTCACAACTCTCCTACACTACAAAAGGATCTCGCCCCGAGATCCAAGAATGAAAGGGGGAGAGGATGAGAAAAGCAAAAGCTAAAACTTAGTCGCTTCTTGACAAACGAGTGAAACCAACGATCTTTGAAGGTTGCAAGGAGATGAGGAATGATATGAGATAGAAGCAAGAATTCACGAAAAATTTGGGCAGCACTTCGGTAGGAAAATGGGACAAAAAATTCAAAAAGGTGGAAGAAATAGACAATATTCATAACAAACAACTAAATAGAGCAAGGGAACACCATGATCTTGGTAGAACAACAAGATTGACCCAAAAGAGCAATGACACAAGGCCTCCGGAACAATAGAATAGGAACTAGCTCAAGCGGAAGAAGAGAATGAAGGAAAGAATGACAACTATCATCACAATAGAATTGAAGAGCTTCCGGACAGAGAATTGACATAGTAGTTGGAAAACCAACAACGAAAAGAACAAGATAGTAGTGGGCTTAAGGAAATCATCTCACATTTATAAGGTGACAACCAACCACCAAAAGAAACAAGGAAGATTGGGAGAAACAAGATATGAACAATTCTTACACCAAGAGGATACATTGAGAACTGGGATTAATGACAAGCACCATGATAGCACAATCCATAGGAAAATATTTAGGTGAAGTCCAAACCAAGATAGCTCAATGAAGAAATCATGGTTGAAAATATCTCATGATCAAAGAATCGATGGATTTAATTATCCCATTCTTGAAAGGAAAACTCTTCGAGGCTCCTACACTAACAAGAATGCTATAATACCACCGCAAAGGATAAAGGAAGAACACTTGCACATAGAAATGCAAGAGGAATGATACTTGAGGTTCTCCAACAAGAATCTTGAAGAACACTTCAGAATGAATGAAATCTTGACAAACCACCAAGAAGGACCTCCGTATACAAATGCATGATGCAAAGATATGAAGGTAGAAAAGACTAAGATTATGACCTTGCAAAGTCTTCGATGAAGCTTCACGAAGAGAAACTTGAGAAAACTTGGCGTTCCAGAAAGAAAAGATAAGAACACTTGAGAAAAAAGGAATTGATATCATGAGCCACTCCGGAAGAAAGATTCAGATTACTATGAACAAGGATAAGAGTTATGTTATGCTTATCCTTCATCAAATTTAATTGATGACAAGCAACGGATTTAGCATACCACTTATTCATCTTGAAATGATTGAGGAGAGATATGAGCACAAACTAGAAGAAATCTTGAAAGAGGCACTGGTGAGAATTGAAATGAACGAGGCAACCATGAATAATGGAGATACATGATAAGGAAGAGATCACGAGCCACTTGAGAGAAAACTAGAACAAGGCACCGTAATAACCGAGAGACGAACGAAGAGACAACAATTGAGAAGAATTGAGGATGAAAGCTGAAAGCTGAGAACGAAGATTCTTCTAAAATCATGGCCTTCGGAGAATCGAGAATGAAACAATTCAGAAATGCACCGGATAGCAAGAAATGGATACTCATGATTGACAACAATTAAGATGATGGCATAAAGCTGAAATGACGAATATCCAAGAGAATGAACCAAGATTCAAGAGAAACACTTCTTCGGTCTTGAAAGAAGAGAATGATGAGAAGAACACCACCAAGAATTAACTAGGACACTCCGGAATAAGAAGAATGAAAGGTTGAGCCAATATGAGAATTAATTCAAATAGATCTTGCCGAAGGGATATGACTGATGGAAATCATACTTACGTCATAGTTGAAAAGAATTAAAGGACTCTGGAAAAGATTAAAAGAGCCAGGTAAGATCCTGGGAAAAAACCTGTGGGTTATGGGCCCACTCAAAGAAACCACCGTAGAAAAGATTGCTAGAAAGATTGATATTGCACCGGTACAATTGAAGACTAGATGAGGTTAGCACCCCGAAATAATTAAAAGAATTGGAAATAAAAACCTCTTAGATAACTTCAACACTCGAGATGGAATAAAGAGAAATGACAATAAGGAGACTGATGAGAATTTCCGACATGGGAAAAATTACAAGGATGAATAGGATACAATGAACACGGATAACTGAATTAAATTCACCGGAAAAGATGACAAGAATGAATAAAGATGAACACGAAGCTCCTGAGAATCTTCACGATGAATCACTGGTTACGAAAGAAAGAAGAGCTAGCGGAAGCATCACTGAAATGAAATGCAGTTGGATGAAATCCAATCACTAAAGAAAAAGGGCGGGAGGGCGGGGAAAAACAAAGACAACATGGGCTAGATGAGATGAACTCCGGAATAAAATGAGAGAATGATCTTGCAAAAATTGGAGAGGATTGAATCCACTTGGAGAGAAACACACCAGTTGAATGGAATTGATACGATGACTCCGGTTGACGAGAATTTATATGACAATTGATATGATTAAGCAAAAGGATTATCACTCTCATAGAAATATGAGAACCGCTCTTGGAAAGATATGAAATCACCATCTGACATCGAAGCAACTTGAATTACCATAATCCAACAAAACAAAGGGTGAGGCTTATGAAACAAGCCAGAACAAACTTATGAGAAAGATTTCGTCCGATATTTTCGTGGACAGGATCGCACGGGCTCGATTTTACAGTAGCCATCAAGTGCAAGGCAGTGCACCCGACATACGAAGCGTCCCCGAGTCGTAGCAAGCTACAAGGACTCTTTAAGACACAACGTGTACCGCTGTAAGTCGACCATGAACAAACGAATCCACTAGATGTCGAACCCCAACCTAACATGATGCATTTGTTGGAAGAATGTCCTATAAGTAACTACTTGAATTCCCACCTATGAATTCCCGAAATATCTGGTCATGCAATCTGGTACACGGATACAAGGAGCAATATCACACAACTCCTATACTAACCCGTCACCTGTATCACATCTGTCAACACACGACCTGAATCTCGGACCTTCATCTACAACAGACCCTCGTGATCACAACGATACAAAGTATGGCAGTACTCCCGAACAATCAGCACCAGTACTGGGGACATCGGGGTTATCTCGCCACTACTAGTATTGAAGCAATTACGAACATCCTTCGTCCTGAGATACTAAGAAATCTGAATGATAACAATGTTCTCAAGAATCCCGTGGAGCTCAACTCCCCGGAAGAAAATCAAGTCAGACAGGAGGCACCAAGACAGAACTCCATCACATCGGCATCATATAGATTCCAAAAATATCCGTGTGATCCTAATTTTTTTTGAGTGAGAAGAGGAGTAGAATAAATTAATACGTCAAGATTCCTCACCAGAGCATAGAAGAGGAGAAAAAAGAATCCTACTCTCCGATATATAACTAGACTCAAAGTATTTTTACTAGACTCGACTCGGCCAAGTTCGATCAATCAAGGGGGCTCCTAGGTCGATACGGCTCTGATACCAACTTGTCACGCCCAAGATGCGACCCTATCCTCAATTTGGCACGAAGGCCTCGTCAGGATAGAAGCGCATCTCGTCGTGTCGCAAGAATGGATATCGTTACAAGTACATGTACTGAAAAGAAGAGATATATAATAGAATTGGCTTACACTCCCCACAAGCTACATTAGAGTCACATCAGTACATTACATAATCATCAAGAGTAAGAGCAGGGTCCGACTACGGACGAAAACAAACGAGAAAAATAAGAACGACGTTCATCCTTGCTATCCCAGGCTGCCGACCTGGAACCCATCCTAGATCGATGAAGAAGAAGAAGAAGAAGCAACTCCAAATGAACAATCAACGCGCTCGCGTCAAGTAACCTTTACCTGTACCTGCAACTGGTGTTGTAGTGATCTGTGAGCCACAGGGGACTCAGCAATCTCATTTCCAAAGGTATCAAGACTAGCAAAGCTTAATGGGTGAGATCAGGTTAAGTGGTGAGGTTGCAGCAGCGGCTAAGCATATATTTGGTGGCTAACTTACGAGTACAAGAAACAAGAGGGGGAATATCTACGCATAACGGACGTGAACTACTGATGATCAAATGAATGATCCTGAACACCTACCTACGTCAGACATAACCCCACCGTGTCCTCGATCGGAGAAAGAACTCACGAAAGAGACAGTCACGGTTACGCACACAGTTGACATATTTTAATTAAGTTAACTTCAAGTTATCTAGAACCAGTGTTAAACAAAGTTTCCACGTTGCCACATAACCACGGGCACAGCTTTCCGAAAGATTTAACCCTGCAGGGGTGCTCCAACTAGTCCATCACAAATTACCACAAGCCGCGTAGAAATGCTCAATCAGAGACTGGGATTTGTCACTCCGTGTGACGGAGAGGTATCTCGGGGCCCACTCGGTAATACAACATCACACACAAGCCTTGCAAGCAATGTGACTTAGTGTAAGTTGCGGGATCTTGTATTATGGAACGAGTAAAGAGACTTGCCGGTAAACGAGATTGAAACAGGTATACGGATACTGACGATCGAATCTCGGGCAAGTAACATACCGAAGGACAAAGGGAATGACATACGGGATTATATGAATCCTTGGCACTGAGGTTCAAACGATAAGATCTTCGTAGAATATGTAGGATCCAATATGGGCATCCAGGTCCCGCTATTGGGTATTGACCAAGGAGTCTCTCGGGTCATGTCTACATAGTTCTCGAGCCCGCAGGGTCTGCACACTTAAGGTTCGACGTTGTTTTATGCGTATTTGAGTTATATGGTTGGTTACCGAATGTTGTTCGGAGTCCCGGATGAGATCACGGACGTCGCGAGGGTTTCTGGAATGGTCCAGAAACGAAGATTGATATATAGGATGACCTCATTTGATTACCGGAAGGTTTTCGGAGTTACCGGGAATGTACCGGGAATGACGAATGGGTTCCGGGAGTTCACCGGGGGGGGGGGGGGGGACCCACCCCGGGGAAGCCCATAGGCATTGGGGTTGGCGCACCAGCCCTTAGTGGGCTGGTGGGACAGCCCAAAAGAGCCCTATGCGCCATAGGAAGAAAAATCAAAGAGAAAAAAAAAGAGGAGGTGGGAAAAAGGGGAAGGACTCCTCCTTCCAAACCTAGTTGGACTCGGTTTGGAAGGGGAGGGCTGCCCCCCTTGGCTCGGCCGAAGCCCTTAGGGGTCCTTGGACCCCAAGGCAAGGCTCCTCCTCTTCCCCCTATATATACGGAGGTTTTAGGGCTGATTTGAGACAACTTTGCCACGGCAGCCTGACCACATATCTCCACGGTTTTACCTCTAGAACGCGTTTCTGCGGAGCTCGGGCGGAGCCCTGCCGAGATGAGATCATCACCAACCTCCGGAGCGCCGTCACGCTGCCGGAGAACTCTTCTACCTCTCCGTCTCTCTTGCTGGATCAAGAAGGCCGAGATCATCGTCGAGCTGTACGTGTGTTGAACGCGGAGGTGCCGTCCGTTCGGCACTAGATCGTGGGACTGATCGCGGGACGGTTCGCGGGGCGGATCGAGGGACGTGAGGACGTTCCACTACATCAACCGCGTTTACTAACGCTTCTGCTGTACGGTCTACAAGGGTACGTAGATCACACATCCCCTCTCGTAGATGTACATGACCATGATAGGTCTTCGTGCGCGTAGGAAATTTTTTGTTTCCCATGCGACGTTCCCCAACAGTGGCATCATGAGCTAGGTTCATGCGTAGATGTCTTCTCGAGTAGAACACAAAAGCTTTTGTGGGCGGTGATGTGCGTTTTTCTGCCCTCCTTAGTCTTTTCTTGATTCCGCGGTATTGTTGGATCGAAGCGGCTCGGACCGACATTACTCGTACGCTTATGAGAGACTGGTTTCATCGCTGCGAGTAACTCCGTTGCTCAAAGATGACTGGCGGGTGTCAGTTTCTCCAACTTTAGTTGAATCGGATTTGACCGAGGAGGTCCTTGGATGAGGTTAAATAGCAACTCATATATCTCCATTCTGGTGTTTGCGTAAGTAAGATGCGATCCTACTAGATACCCATGGTCACCACGTAAAACATGCAACAACAAAATTAGAGGACGTCTAACTTGGTTTTGCAGGGTATGCTTGTGATGTGATATGGCCAACGATGTGATGTGATATATTGGATGTAGGCACGTCGATGGTACGGCAACCGGCAGGAGCCATAGGGTTGTCTTTATACTAATGTTTGTGCTTGCAGATGCGTTTACTATTTTGCTAGGATGTAGCTTTAGTAGTAATAGCATGAGTAGCACGACAACCCCGATGGCGACACATTGATGGAGATCATGGTGTGGCGCCGGTGACAAGAAGATCGTGCCGATGCTTTGGTGATGGAGATCAAGGAGCACGTGATGATGGCCATATCATGTCACTTACGAATTGCATGTAATGTTAATCCTTTTATGCACCTTATTTTGCTTAGAACGACGGTAGCATTATGAGGTGGTCTCTCACTAAAATTTCAAGACGAAATTGTGTTCTCCCCGACTGTGCACCGTTGCTACAGTTCGTCGTTTCGAGACACCACGTGATGATCGGGTGTGATAGACTCAACGTTCACATACAACGGGTGCAAAACAGTTGTGCACGCGGAACACTCGGGTTAAGCTTGACGAGCCTAGCATGTGCAGACATGGCCTCGGAACACATGAGACCGAAAGGTCGATCATGAATCATATAGATGATATGATTAGCATGGGGATGCTTACCACTGAAACTATGCTCAACTCACGTGATGATCGGACTTGAGCTAGTGTAAGTGGATCATGAACCACTCAAATGACTAGAGAGATGTACTTTTTGAGTGGGAGTTTAGCGAATAATTTGATTAAGTTAAACTCTAATTATCTTTAACATAGTCTAAGTCCACTTTGAATATATTTGTGTTGTAGATCATGGCTCACGCGACAGTCACCCCGAATTTTAATACGTTCCTAGAGAAAGCTAAGTTGAAAGATGATGGAAGCAACTTTGTAGACTGGGCTCGTAATCTTAAGCTAATCTTACAAGCTGGGAAGAAGGATTATGTCCTTAATGCTGCGCTAGGAGATGAACCACCCGCTACGGCTGATCAGGATGTTAAGAACGCTTGGTTAGCACGTAAGGAGGACTACTCAGTAGTTCAATGTGCAGTCTTGTATGGCTTAGAACCGGGACTTCAACGTCGCTTTGAGCGTCATGGAGCATTTGAGATGTTCCAGGAGTTGAAGTTTATCTTTCAGAAGAACGCCCGGATCGAGAGGTATGAGACCTCCGATAAATTCTATGCTTGCAAGATGGAGGAGAACTCGTCTGTCAGTGAACATGTGATCAAAATGTCTGGGTACTCAAACCGTCTAGCTGAGCTGGGGATTGAACTCCCGCAAGAGGCTATCACTGACAGAATCCTTCAATCACTGCCGCCAAGCTATAAAGGCTTTATGTTGAACTACAACATGCAAGGGATGAACAAGTCTCCCGGCCAGTTGTTTGCGATGCTGAAAGTCGCAGAGTCTGAACTCCGTAAAGAGCATCAAGTGTTGATGGTGAATAAGACCACTAGTTTCAAGAGAAACGGCAAAGGCAAGAAGGGTAATTCAAAGAAGAGTGGCAAGCCTGTTGCCAATCTGACGAAGAAACCCAAAGCTGTACCTAAGCCTAAAACAGAGTGTTACTATTGCAAGGGTATGGGTCACTGGAAGCGCAATTGCCCCAAGTATCTGGCTGATAAGAAGGCGGCCAAAGAAAAATCAGGTATATTTGATATACATGTTATTGGTGTGTACTTAACCGGCTCTCGTAGTAGTGCCTGGGTATTCTATACCGGTTCTGTTGCTCATATTTGCAACTCGAAACAGGAACTGCGGAATAGACGAAGGCTGGCGAAAGATGAAGTGACGATGCGCGTAGGAAATGGTTCCAAGGTTGATGCAATCGCCGTCGGCACAGTTTCACTTCAGTTACCATCAGGATTAGTTATGAACTTGAATCATTGTTATTTAGTGCCTGCGTTGAGCATGAACATTATATCTGGATCTTGTTTATTGCGAGACGGTTACTCTTTTAAGTCAGAGAATAATGGTTGTTCTATTTCTATGAGTAACATCTTTTATGGTCATGCACCCAATGTGAGAGGATTGTTCATATTGAATCTTGATAGTGATACACACATACATAACATTGAGACCAAAAGAGTTAGAGTTAACAATGATAGCGCCATTTTTTTGTGGCACTGCCGCTTAGGTCATATTGGTGTAAAGCGCATGAAGAAACTCCATGCCGATGGACTTTTGGAGTCACTTGACTTTGATTCACTTGACACGTGCGAACCATGCCTCATGGGCAAGATGACTAAAACTCTGTTCTCCGGAACAATGGAACGTGCAAGTGACTTGTTGGAAATCATACATACCGATGTGTGTGGTCCGATGAGCGTAGAGGCACGCGGCGGATATCGTTATTTTCTCACCTTCACTAAAGATTTGAGTAGATATGGTTATGTCGACTTAATGAAGCACAAGTCTGAAACATTTGAAAAGTTCAAGCAATTTCAGAGTGAAGTTGAAAATCATCGTAACAAGAAGATCAAGTTCCTACGGTCTGATCGTGGGGGTGAATATCTGAGTTTCGAGTTTGGTGCTCACTTAAGACAATGTGGAATTGTTTCACAGTTGACACCGCCTCGAACACCACTGCGTAATGGTGTGTCCGAATGTTGTAATCGTACTTTATTAGAGATGGTGCGATCTATGATGTCTCTTACCGATTTGCCGTTATCGTTTTAGGGCTATGCATTAGAAACAGCTGCATTCACTTTAAATAGGGCACCATCAAAATCCGTTGAGACGACACCATACGAACTGTGGTATGGCAAAAGGCCAAAGTTGTCGTTTCTTAAAGTTTGGGGATGTGATGCTTATGTCAAAAAGCTTCAGCCTGAAAAGCTGGAACCCAAAGCGGAAAAGTGCATCTTCATAGGTTACCCAAAAGAGACAGTTGGGTACACCTTCTATCTCTAATCCGAGGGCAAAGTGTTTGTTGCTAAAAACGGAGTTTTTCTCGAGAAGGAGTTTCTCTCGAGAGAATTGAGTGGGAGGAAGATAGAACTTGACGAGGTTGTTGAACCTATCATCCCTCTGGATGGTGGCGCAGGGCAAGGGGAAACCTCTATCGTTGCGATGCCGGTTGAGGAGGAAGTTAATGATGATGATCAAGAAACTCCGGTTCAAGTTTCTGTCGAACCACGCAGGTCGACGAGACCACGTGCTGCTCCTGAGTGGTACGGTAATCCCGTCTTGTCAATCATGTTGTTGGACAACAATGAACCTGCAAATTATGAAGAAGCAATGGTGGGCCCAGATTCCAACAAATGGCTAGAAGCCATGAAGTCCGAGATAGGATCCATGTATGAGAACAGAGTGTGGACTTTGGAAGTACTGCCTGAGGGCCGCAAGGCTATTCAGAACAAATGGATCTTTAAGAGGAAGACGGACGCTGACGGCAATGTGACCGTTTATAAAGCTCGACTTGTGGCAAAGGGTTTTTCACAAGTTCAAGGAGTTGACTCCGATGAGACATTCTCACCCGTAGCGATGCTTAAGTCCGTCAGAATCATGTTAGCAATAGCTGCATTTTTCGATTATGAAATCTGGCAGATGGATGTCAAAACGGCGTTCCTTAACGGTTTCCTTAAGGAAGAGTTGTGTATGATGCAACCCGAGGGTTTTGTCGATCCTAAGAATGCTAACACGGTGTGCAAGCTCCAGCGATCCATTTATGGACTGGTGCAAGCATCTCGGAGTTGGAAAAAACGCTTTGATGAGGTGATCAAAGCATTTGGGTTTATACAAGTGGTTGGAGAATCTTGTATTTACAAGAAAGTGAGTGGGAGCTCTGTGGCGTTTCTAATATTATATGTGGATGACATATTGCTGATTGGAAAC
Source organism: Hordeum vulgare subsp. vulgare (assembly GCF_904849725.1). NCBI lineage: Eukaryota > Viridiplantae > Streptophyta > Magnoliopsida > Poales > Poaceae > Hordeum > Hordeum vulgare. The sequence continues at coordinate 138,915,096 of NC_058522.1, forward strand.
AACGTAGAGTTTTTGGAGAGCATAAATGATTACTTGAATAAAAGTTTCTCTATGAAGGACCTAGGAGAAGCTGCTTACATTCTAGGCATTAAGATCTACAGGGATAGATCAAAACGCCTGATAGGACTTTCACAAAGCACATACCTTGATAAAGTTTTGAAGAGGTTCAAAATGGAACAGTCCAAGAAAGGGTTCTTGCCAGTTTTACAAGGTACAAGATTGAGTAAGACTCAGTGCCTAGCAACTGATGAGGATAGAGAGCATATGCGCACCGTCCCCTATGCTTCAGCCATAGGTTCTATCATTTATGCAATGCTGTGCACTAGACCGGACATTAGCCTGGCCGTAAGTATGGCAGGTAGGTTCCAGAGTAATCCAGGAGTGGATCACTGGACGGCGGTCAAGAATATCCTGAATTACCTGAAAAGGACTAAGGAAATGTTTCTCGTGTATGGAGGTGACGAAGAGCTCGCCATAAAAGGTTACGTCGATGCAAGCTTTGACACAGATCCGGACGACTCTAAGTCGCAAACCGGATACATATTTATTCTTAATGGGGGTGCGGTAAGCTGGTGCAGTTCCAAGCAAAGCGTCGTAGCAGATTCTACATGTGAAGCGGAGTACATGGCTGCCTCGGAGGCGGCTAAGGAGGGTGTCTGGATGAAGCAATTCATGACGGATCTTGGAGTGGTGCCAAGCGCACTGAATCCAATAACCTTGTTCTGTGACAACACGGGTGCCATTGCCTTAGCAAAGGAACCACGGTTTCACAAGACGTCCAGACACATCAAACGATGCTTCAACCTCATCCGCGACTACGTCGAAGGGGAGGACGTAAATATATGCAAAGTGCACACGGATCTGAATGTAGCAGACCCCCTGACTAAACCTCTTCCACGGGCAAAACATGATCAACACGAAACTGTATGGGTGTTAGATTTATTACAATGTAATTCGCATGATGATGTGAGGGCTAGATTATTGACTCTAGTGTAAGTGGGAGACTGTTGGAATTATGCCCTAGAGGCAATAATAAATATAGTTATTATTATAATTCCTGTATCAAGATAATCGTTTATTATCCATGCTATAATTGTATTGAATGAAGACTCATCTACATGTGTGGATACATAGGCAAAACACTGTCCCTAGCAAGCCTCTAGTTGGCTAGCCAGTTGATCAAAGATAGTCAGTGTCTACTGATTATGAACAAGGTGTTGTTGCTTGATAACTGGATCACGTCATTAGGAGAATCACGTGATGGACTAGACCCAAACTAATAGACGTAGCATGTTGATCGTGTCATTTTGTTGCTACTATTTTCTGCGTGTCAAGTATTTGTTCCTATGACCATGAGATCATATAACTCACTAACACCGAAGGAATACTTTGTGTGTATCAAACATCGCAACGTAACTGGGTGACTATAAAGATGCTCTACAGGTATCTCCAAAGTTGTTCGTTGAGTTAGTATGGATCGAGACTGGGATTTGTCACTCCGTGTGACGGAGAGGTATCTCGGGGCCCACTCGGTAATACAACATCACACACAAGCCTTGCAAGCAATGTGACTTAGTGTAAGTTGCGGGATCTTGTATTACGGAACGAGTAAAGAGACTTGCCGGTAAACGAGATTGAAACAGGTATAAATGTAGAACCAATGTTGGGCCTTGCCGGACCAGCTTTAATCTAAAACGAATTATCAAGGGGGTCCCCCTAACAACCCCGATCGCGTTAGGAGCGCTCATTTATGGAACATAACACCGGTAGCCGAAAACTAAGGGGGCAAAGGTGGAACAAAACACCAGGCTAGAAAGGCCGAGCCTTCCACCTTTTACCAAGTATATAGGTGCATTAAATTAAATAGAATTTAATAGGGTGATATAACAAGGAACCCATGTAATCACATGGAAGCAACTGCACCTGCAACTAGCAACGCTAACACAGGGTTAAGCAAGCGGTAACATAGCCAATCAGTGGTTTGCTAGGTCGAACAGGTTGAAGGTAATCATGGCATTGTTGAGAGGCTGATATTTAACAAGTGGTAGGTAACGAGACATAATCGATAGAAGCGGTAAACTAGCATGGCAATGATAGTAATGGTATCTGGGGAAATGATCATCTTGCCTGAGATCCCGCTTGGAAGAAGAATGCCTCCGTGAAGCAAACGAACCGACGTAGTCGAACGGGTCCTCACATTCCGACACGCTTGCGGAACTCTATCGAGACGAAGCAAACCGGAAACACAAATCAACACACGGAATTCACCACACGATGCACAACACAAATGATGCATGAACAGCTGAATACATGCAAGCCACGGCATGACAATTTCAGACAATCAAAACTACACATTAAGTGAGGTTCAATATGCAACGAGTTGCATATTGATGAAACTTCACATATGAATTATTTAGTTCACTCCCGGTTATTTACACGGCAATATTAATGTTGTCAAACATGTGAGAGGTGAAGCAGAAATTAAACTACCTATCTAGACATTTTAAATGAGGTCGGAAATGACATATAGCACCTCCGAAACGACCTCACATGGTAATTTTCTATTCTGTCCAGATCTGATTTAACACCTTTAATTAGTTGTTAAACAGCAAAATAAATAGGTTCACGTGGTTCTACGCGTCAAGGCAAGCAATCTACACATAAAAACATCTCCAACGGAGCTACGGTTCAAAAGATACACACACCGCAAGATATGATGGCATGAATGCAATATGTGTACAACGACGGCTACGAGCACTTCAAAACATACAACCAGCAAGAAAAAATGAAACTACACGAGATTCTAAGCAAGTTTCATGTAGGACATGATCGAAACGGAGCTACGGTTCAAAAGATACGAGCAAAACAAGAAATGACTACAATCTGCCAAAATCAGCCACATAGCATTTTCTACACCCCACAACTACGGCTACACAACTCCGATATGCTCAAGCAAGGCATGGCACGGAAGAGGGCAAGAAGCACTACTACAAACAACTAACAACAACTAGCATGGCAGCAAGGAACACTAGGGAAAGAAGTCACAAAATGGCTTCCCACACGCTATTTCAGACTTAGTGAAAATAACACCTCATGAAAGTGCAGTTTTCAGCCTAAAGGCATATTGATAGCAGCAAAACCATAAGCTACAGGGCTCCAAAAGGCATGAAAATTCACAGCATGCTAGAGAAACACAAGGGGTACAACTAACTCCATTGGACCAACCTCAAAAGAGCTACAGATCACAAGATGTAAGCAAGACAAGACAACAACAAAATATAACAGATTCCAGACTTAGAAATATTTCAGCACGTCCAAAACAACACTATTTCTAGCAACTTGAGGGCAGTCAAACCACACCTAAACATGCATTTCTATTGCAACCAAAAATACCAGGGGCTAAACAAAACATCCAAGATCAACTCTCTAGTTGACGACTCCGTCAAACGAAGCACGGAATAAATCCTATGAAATAAACAAAAGGGCATCACGGCAAAAATATCGCACGAACTAACTTGCTCTAATGCTAAAACTAATTGCACAGCAACACGAAATAAAGCCGCACAAAAATGCGAGATAATAACCTATATACGGGAAAATAAACTACCGGCAATTCCTACACGTAAAAATACCAATGACCGCTCTAAAATACATGCCAAAATGATTCCTAAAACATGGACATTTAATCTAAGGCATAAGAGCAATTCGAACACGCGCGGAAAATTAAATACGCGACTAAACCTATTGGGACAGCACGCCAAACGATGCATTCAGCACGCTAAACAGCGTCAAACAAATATGCAAGTTGTAAATCCGTAATCTACGTGAAATTCTACACACGTTACATATATAGATCTCCTCGATCCGACATACGATCTAGACTCTACGGGCGTTTGAAATAACTATATAATCCTGAAACTATTAAATCGCACAAATACCCTACACGGGCCAAAGTTAGTGGGCGCAAGGTAGCAAATCTCGCCACGGGCGAAATAGTGCTGAGGAAGCTTACCATGGGCCTTGGAGGAGCTGCTCGGGCCTGGAGGCGAGGCCGGCCTGGCGAGGCTGCGAGTCTGGGCCGGCGGGGCGAGGCAGGCCGGCGCCTGGCCTGGGCCGAATCCACGCGGCAGCTCGCCTCCACGCGCTCGGGCGGCCCAGCGAGGGCGCTGCCAGGCGAGCGAGGGTCTTCGACCTCGTGCATGGCGCACGAACCGCAGGAGGGAGGCGGCGGCGCTGCAGGCTGGGCGCCGGCGTCAGATCCGGGCGGGAGGCGGCCAGAGGAGCAAGATCCGGGAGGCCAGAGGGCGGCGCGAGCTGGGAGGCCGGCAAGAGGCGGCGGCACGGCAACGGGCGAGGCAACACGCGCGAGCGGCGGCGGGATCGACCAGGGACGGCGCGGCGAGGTCCCCGGGTGTCGCGGCCGAGGCTCCGGTGGGATTCCTGCCGGTGGCGGGGCACGGCGAGGGGCTCCGGCGAAGCCGAGACGGCCATGGGCGGCGAGCACAGGGGCACGGGAGCACGGGCTGCTCGAAAGCTGCGGGAGGAACGGGCGAGACGGCGGCGGCGGTTCGGGCCCGGCGGGCCAGCGATGGGCTCCGCGGGCCCGCGGCGCTGGGGAGAGAGAGGCTGCGGATCTGGCTAGGGTTAGGGTAGGGTCGCACGGAATTCGAGGAGGGGGCTGTCTAAATTAAGCGGGGGTCTATATATAGACAAACGGGGGGGCTAGGTTAGTCGGAATTTCGTTTCGGATCCAACCGCGGGGTCGGATTCAGACGATTCCGAACGCGGGAGCGGTTACGTGGCCATGTAGAGTGGATATCCGGAGACGAGAGGAAGAACGGGTGGCGCGGCATGAATTTTAAAACATCGACACACGTCCGACGGTAGCCCGAATACGGTGCCGCTACGGTCGACCGTTCGGGTACCAAACGGACTCCGATCGCGACGAAACTTGACAGGCGGCCTACCTATATTAAAATAATACCGCACGACAAATTCCAGCTCAATCGGAGAAAGTTTTATACACGCTTTAAAAGCAGGGTTTCGACGGTGCCGCGGGCGCGTGCGTGTGCGGTCGGACTCGAAACGGACAACGACGAGAACCGACAACTAAGAACGGATGCAAGTTTTGAAAACTGGCAGCAACGGAGATGCCGATGCAATGCAGATGATGCGAATGATGCGATGATGATGCGACAAAATAAAACAGACACACGACGAAAACGGAAAGGAGGGCAAGGCCCATCCCGCGCCCTTCTTTTTATAGAGCTCCCGAAGTGTTGGACGTCCGAGGGGCGTCGGACGTCCGGAGAATGTTTAGCCGTCGGACAACCGACATGTGCCGGACGTCCGGAGTGCGTTTAGCCGTCGGACGTCCGAGATCCGTCGGACGACCGAGAGAGAAGGCAGAGGCAACTTCTGGAACTTGGATGATGAGGTGAGAGTATTCTCGCATGTGTAGCAACCAAAGGGACCTCTCAACTAACATATTTTGGACATGGTGTGATGTAAGTCTTTTAATACGATTACTATGATAAGTGTGGGTCCAAAATACCGTCAAACGCATGAGTGCATAGAATCATGCACAAGTTATCCTCTTATAAGAGCAAGGCACATGACACAAGGGTTATGGCACAAATTTGTCTCATTCATATGACCATGAAGAGCTAAGAAAACACCAACACTAAGCATTTCATCAATGTGATTGACAAGGACATGCAGGAAATTTCAAAGTGGAAAAGGTATTATGTTCATGCCATGATGCAACCTACACAGTGTTGACTCTAATGTTGTACATGCATGAAGTAAATACTTGTTACCGGAAAAGTATTGGTATGGCGTAGAATTAGCCGAGTCCTGTCTTGACTCTAATTTCTGCGTGACGAGCACCATCTTCTTCTGAGAATAAGTCAAGATAGCAATGCTTCTCCAAAGTACCTAAACCACCAATTATGCACAATATGGTCCCCAAACTTATTGGATCCGAAGTAGTTAGTCCAACTACAATATATATAGGGTAAGACCACTCAATTATGTGCATATAGATATAAGTTTTACTTTCAAGCACACCCTAACCTTTTAATGGATACGTCTGATTTACCATATACATATATTGGATCAAGGATACGATAGACACGGCATGTGCATCTACACATAGTAGATATGCCTACACAATCCTATCAAAATCCAAGGATATACAATTTGGACAAATGAACACATAATTTTCTATTACAGAACATTCATGTCATCCAAAATGGATCAGGGTGACAAATCAACATATGGTAGCACCCCAAGTTCAGCACATGAACCGGTCAAGGCATCAAACCATGTAAGGCATGCATTTTGCACAACCTTACATGCATGTCTCACCCCAGTAGATGTATAAGTGTAGGTAATATGATTATAACTCCCACAACATTATGAAATAAATAGTGCGAGCTCTACCGGGAGACACATGAATTTCTCGGCACGTTATGTAGGTCAACTGAAGATAAAGCCGAAATAAAATGACCATGAAAAACACTACCAAGCCAGAGATACCATGTGTGAGAGAACACAATGGCATTTAGAGTTATCAGTGGTGGTAGGTGCCAAACGAGCACAAAGATCATTTTATACTCACACAAGTGTGATATGGGAGTTCAACCATAAGCATAATGTTTAGATGTCATACGTTAACATCCCAATTAGTTAGATCATAGTGTGGAGAATTAGTTCGAAAGGCATGCATCAACTATGCCCTTCTTTTAGATACGATCTAGCGGCTAAGCCATGAGCATTGGTGTAGTAGGACATTATACTCACGCACATCTAAGGGATTTAGATACCAACAGGGCTTATTATGCGAATTAAGATATGTGGAGCATGACACGCCACACAGTTATAGGATAACCCCATGTGGTAGATTCTGAGGGGCATACATCGGATGTTTTATCTTACCAGGAGATGTGACATGCACAAAGCATATCATACTCCCATAATGTGATAATCCATGTGTTTATCATACAAGGCAATCAATCATCCAACTAAGGTGATAAGTGGATGCCAATTTAAACTTCGGAGGGCTTTGACATCAAACTAATTGATTGGATAATCTTGCATCGTGAATACTACATGGAGTCCAATACATATATACACATTTTGGTTAGTGGTGTGCGTAGAGCAGAACACTCCCCCTTAATGTGATGAGCTACTAACGTCTCAAAAGACCCACACAACGGTGCAACTAGGATGCAAGTAATGATCAGGACTACACACAACTATATGACATACATAACGACCTATACATGATAGATATCATATAACAATCATACTAGTAGGCGCAACATGTCAAAGTACATGCTAGGTACCAAGCCTAGACATGAGAAGGAGTGGGGCAGGCAACTTTCAATGTAAACAATTTAAGTACAAGTCACCGCAAAGAGGCACATTGGATATGGGATATGGGCTCGATAATCCAAGTGACTTGGCTTGAGATGATACGAATGATGAAGAGTCCTCAAATCTTCATTGTGTATCCAAGTCTCCAATGTCCTCCAAAGTCACCTATTGATCAAGTTTGAGCTTGTTGGTCCCCAACTACGCTGGGTCCTAAGAGGTTAGTCACAATAGGCTTGGCAACCCAAATGGTTCTTTTCTTGACACCATTTTGAGTACCAACAAACTTGGCAAACACATTGCCAACCTTATCCTTCCCAAGGGAATAGCTATCATCAATAGTGATTGGGTTGGATAAGTTACCTCTCGTGCAAGACGAAGCGACGTGACCCTTCTCACGACATAAGTAGCAACATCTACCATTTGTTTTCTTCCCAGTTGATTTCTCACCTCGGGGAGTGTTGGCTTGGGTCTTATTGGGAATAGGCCTTCCTTCAACTTGTAGCTGAGTGTGTGATTGAGTTTGTGGCCGCTTCCCTTGCTGCTTGTGACTTTGAGACTTTGTCTTCAGAGGGCAAGATCTAACATGGTCCCCTTTAACTTTGCACTTGAAGCAAATGATTTTGACCGAATTCCTAACTCGTTCTAGGCCACTCTTGTTCTTATTTGAGTTTACTCCAACATCATTTTTGTCATTCGGAGATGTTTGCTCACACAGGACGTTGTTGAGTGTGGACATCCCTTCATGACACTGTTCCAAGTCTTTCTTCAAAGTAGTGACTTGGGCCTTGAGCTCTTCGATTTCCTCTGCACGGTTAGTGTCAATGCAAGTACTAGAGGAAGTGTAAGCTTCATTGTTAGAGCAACAAGGCAAGTAAAGTAATTCATCACACGAGGTAGCAACATTGTGAGTAGACGAATTACGAGGACTAGCACATGGAAATATAGTACTTTGATTAGAAGTGGTGCCATTGTCCACATGAGGCTCACTTGATGTTACCTTGGTTATGCTAGCCTCATGAGCTAACTTTTGCACATTATGGGATGTTAGAAGATCGGCATGAGAGCTTGTGAGCATTACATGGTTTTCTTCCAACTTCCCATAATTGCTAGTTAGTAAATCAAGTTGAGCACATATCTCAACATTCTCCTTCAATGTTGATACTTCAAAAGAGATAGGGTTAGATGTACAAGTATCATCAACAATATGAGAGGAGTAAGTAGCGATTAAAGACTTCTCATGAGTAGATTGAAGCTCCTCATAGATCTTAGAGGTTTTGATGAGCTCTCCCTTGACATTCTTGCATTCAAGGAGAAGGACCTCAAAATCCTTTTTAAGTTTATCATGAGCAACTTCAATCTCTCCTTTTGAAGATCTTAAGTCTCTACATGCTTGATGACTCTTCTCAAGTTCATGTTCAAGTTGTTCACTTTTAGCTTGTTCATGATTAAGTGAATCATGACAATTTTCAAAGTAAGCAAGAACATCTTGGAATCTTTGAAGAGCGTTATTTTTAGCTTTATGAAGAATTTTACTGATCACATAGATATTTTCAGTCAAGTCATCATCATCATCCTCATCGCAAATATCATCGTTATTGCACAGGGAAGATGATACCTCGTTATTACCTCTTGCCATGAGGCACATGTGAACTGGAGGAGTTGATGATGATTCTTTTGGTGAATCAGATTCTTCATTAGTCAAAAGTACTTCATATTTCTTGGTTTCCCCTAAATGATTAGTCATAGAACAACTAGGGAGAAACAAGATATTTTGATCAAGAGGACACGGGAAAGCAGGCATATCACCACAGACATTTGTCGAGGGATCTTTAGGTGAAATGCATGACCTATCAGCACAATAATTTACACTATGTGTGGTGCTAGATATGCTCGTGTCCATGGAGGCTATGACATTTTCATCAACATGTATTTATTCACTCACCATGTTGTTACCTTGTGAGATTGAAGATGCTGAGGTGTGCAAGCAATCGGATATGGAAGTAGTGGTGGACTCTTTATGATCGAAAAGAGTGAAGAGCTCATGCACCAACTCCTTCATCATAATATCGTCTTCATCAAGATTGGACCCACCGTATATATCTTCAAGTTTAGTCCAAACTTCATGAGCTGACTTGCAAGTCGAGATAGACTTAAACACTTCAGAACTTATGGTTCGATGAATGGCAAGAAAAGCCTCACAATCAAGATACATTTCATTAGTAGATGAAGATGCATCATCCTTTTTGTCGGCAATCCCTACAAGAACAATTCGTAAATTATTTGGGCCCATGGCCCGAAAGTGATGAAGCATATGAATTCTCCATAGGGTATAATTTGTGCCATCAAAGTCAAAGGTGTCATTGTGCACTAATCCAATAGTCGACATCGATACTCTCTAGGTCGTGAAACCTAATTAAAGAGAGACCTTGCTCTGATACCAATTGAAAATACCTCGATGACGCCTAGAGGGGGGGGGGTGAATAGGCTATTTAAAAACTTCTTCGGATTTGGCTTAAACCTAATGCGGAAATAAACTAAGAGGATACTTTTCAAGCACAAATCCTAAATGCAATAGGCACCGCAACGTGTATCAACAACACGATCTACCAAGATGGACACAATACCGTTACTAACAAGCACAAGCAAGTTACACAAACTTACTTGAGCTATATCACACGACGAGTAGGTGAACGACACAAGATACTAGATCACACTATAGCATAAGATATATCAAAAGCTGCAAGTGTGAACGTGTGAATATAGAGGGTATGCTTGAACGATTAATCTTGTACAAAGAAATAGTCAACACAATATAATGAGCACAAACAATATGCAATGTATGTATGCTCAAGTAACACAAGTAAACCACAAGTAAGGAGTTAGGGTTAAGGATAACCAAGGTCACTGAGACAAAGATGTATCCCGATGTTCACTTCCTTGGAGGGAAGCTAGTCACCGTTAGAGAGGTGGATGTTACCACGAAGGCACACCAACGCCATGAAGGCTCACCCTATTCTCCCTTTGAGATAACACCACGAAGGCGTTTCTCAACCACTAGTGGTAAGCCTTTGAGGTGGCTTCCAAACCCTCACAAAATTTTCCGGGGGTAATCACACGGATTGATTCCTCTCCGAAGAACTCCTACCGCCTAGGAGTTTCCAACCTCCAAGAGTAACAAGATCACGGGGAATGCTCAAAACTTGCTCAAATCTCAAATAGCTTGGGTTGAGAGAAGGAGAGGGAGACGATCTATCTTTTGATTGGAACAACTATCAAAGGGGCTCACAAATGCTCTTGGGATCTAAGATTTGGTGTGAGCAAATGTGTGTGGGGGTAGAAATGTGTTATTATGAGGATATGGCTGTGTTGGGCACCCTCTCACGAAGTGGGAGGGGGGTATATATAGTGGGGAGAGTAAAACAGCCGTTGGGGACACTTTAAGTCACACAGGGGTCGGACATCCGACAGTTCACGGATGTCCGGCGTCCACAAGGAGTCGGACGTCCGACACGGGTCGGTCGTCCGAGGGATGTAAATATATGTGGACCCACTAGGTAGTTGAACAGGGACCGGACGTCCGGAGGGAGCCGGAAGTCCGAGCTATATGGCTCAAGTTTCTCTGGTGCGAAGCTCCGGATTTCCGAAGCTGGTCGGACGTCCGGCCCTCGGACGTCCGGAGGGAGCCGGAAATCCGAGTTATATGGCTCAATTTTCTATGGTGCATAGTTCCGGATTTCCGAAGCTAGTCGGACGTCTGGAGGGTGCCGGAAGTCCGAGTTATATGGTTCTGATTTCTCTGGTATAGGATTCTGGATTTCCGAAGCAGTCGGTCATCCGGCCCTCGGATGTCCGAGTCACTGGTCCTGTTTTCTGATAACAGCAGAGCAATGGAGATGTGGTATGAGCCGAACAGTGGATATCTAGTTTGAGCAAGTTCATCACAAAACATGTGACCCCCTCTTAATAGTGCGAGATCCCTAAAGACTGAAGAATTGTAAAAGGGGTACCGATGATCCATACTTGAGTGTATACTTTTATTCGCTGATCATCACTCCGCACCGCTAACTTCAAAGGAACTCATACCTTTGAGTTAGCCCTTTCACTTGAGCTTGATGTTGTTGTTCCTTCTTGGCTCAATGTTTAAAGCAAGACATGATGAAGTCTTCAAGTAGCTCTCCTATACACAATGTGGAAAGCCTAGCTTATATATTCATCTTCATTTGTCCACCATGTGAACATCCACAAGGATCAAGCATGTAGTGCTCAGGAATGCTTATCTTGATCTTGTCCTTGTTAGCACATGAGCTTGTCCTTATCAACACATGATCATTCACAATAGCTTAAAAGGGGATTAGTGATTAATTATCTATATGTGTGTTGTCAGCAACACCAAAACACGATTAAGGGCATGACTGCACCTTCAGGAGGGGCCTTGCCTTGGGGCTCAAGAGGCCCCTGGGGGTTCGACCGAAGGGGGGGGGGGGAAGAGGATTCCTCCTCCAATCCGAGTCCAACTAGGATTGGAAGGTGGAATCCTTCCCTTCCTTCCCACTTCCACTTTTTTTCTCCTTTGATTTTCTATCTGCCTGTGCGTGGGCCTCTCTGGGCTTGCCCACCAGCCCACTAAGGGCTGGTGCGGCACCCCTTAGGCCTATGGGCTTCCCCGGGGTGGGCTGCCCCCCCGGTGAACATCCCGAACCCATTCGTCATTTCCGGTACATTCCCGGTAATTCCGAAAACCTTCCGGTAATCAAATGAGGTCATGCTATATATCAATCTTCGTCTCCGGACCATTCCGGAAACTCCCGTGACGTCCGTGATCTCATCCGGGACTCCGAACAACATTCTGTAACCAACCATATAACTCAAATACGCATAAAACAACGTCGAACCTTAAGTGTGCAGACCCTGCGGGTTCGAGAACTATGTAGACATCACGCGAGGGACTCCTCGGTCAATATCCAATAGCGGGACCTGGATGCCCATATTGGATCCTACATATTCTACGAAGATCTTATCGTTTGAACCTCAGTGCCAAGGATTCATATAATCCCGTATGTCATTCCCTTTGTCCTTTGGTATGTTACTTGCCCGAGATTCGATCGTCAGTATCCGCATACCTATTTCAATCTCGTTTACCAGCAAGTCTCTTTACTCGTTCCGTAATACAAGATCCCACAACTTACACTAAGTCACATTGCTTGCAAGGCTTGTGTGTGATGTTGTATTACTGAGTGGGCCCCAAGATACCTCTCCGTCACACGGAGTGACAAATCCCAGTCTTGATCCATACTAACTCAACGGACACCTTCGGAGATACCTGTAGAGCATCTTTATAGCCACCCAGTTACGTTGTGACGTTTGATACACACAAAGCATTGCTTCGGTGTTAGTGAGTTATATGATCTCATGGTCATAGGAATAATTACTTGACACGCAGAAAACAGTAGCAACAAAATGACACGATCAACATGCTACGTCTATTAGTTTGGGTCTAGTCCATCACATGATTCTCTCAATGATGTGATCCAGTTATCAAGCAACAACACCTTGTACATAGTCAAAAGACCCTGACTATCCTTGATCAACTGGCTGGCCAACTAGAGGCTTGCTAGGGACAGTGTTTTGTCTATGTATCAACACATGTATCGAAGTCTTCATTCAATACATTATAGCACGGATAACAAACGATTATCTTGAAACAGGAATTATAATAATAACTTATTTATCATTGCCTCTAGGGCATAATTCCAACACTTTACCTAGTAGCTGGTAGGTGTGCATGCCGTGCATCCCAATGTATTAACCGTGATTAAAAAATGGCCATAATTAATTTAACATACTTGATGAACTGATAATTTATATTGTTTATATGTGGATACTATATAGCTAGCTTGCCAAAATGACTGATCGTGAATGGATGTACACCGGTCACCATAGTCAGAGAGAGATGAGCGATGAATGGTTGAGCAAAACCTATGAATTCGTGCAAACGGCATTTTCTAAAGGCCAGCCAAAAACATGGTGCCACTGCACTAAGTGTAAGAATTATTCGCGACAGACAAAGGATGTAATGGGTAAACACCTGCAGATGCGTGGTTTTACTCCCGGCTATACCTTGTGGACATTTCATTGTGAGTTGGCCCAACGTAACAGAGACGAGGTGTTGCGTCAGCGCACCGATGATTATGGTACAGGGATTGTAGACATGGTGAATGACTTTGATGATGCTCGGAACAAGGACGAAGAGATGGAGGAATCCGCGAAGGCCTTCTATGCCATGTTGGAGTCTTCAAAACGTCCTCTTCATGAGCACACTAAGATTTCTCAGCTAGATGCCATCACACAAGTAATGGCTCTGAAAGCCCAATTCAACATTGGAAGAGACCTGTTTGACTCAGTGATGACCCTATTTGGGCGCTTTCTACCCGAATGTCATATTATGCCTTCAAACCTATATGAGTCAGACAAAATCCTTAGTGCACTCAAGATGCCGTATGAGCAGATACATGCTTGTGAGAAAGGATGTGCCTTATTTAGGAAAGAGTATGCGGACGAAACATATTATCCATTTTGCCAGTCCTCCAGATATGTTGAGGTAGAAAATGGTGAAGGTGAGAAGAAGCACAGCAAAATCCCCGTGAGTGTCCTACGGTATCTGCCGGTCCTACCAAGACTTCAATGACTTTACATGCTCGAAGAAACAGGAAAACAGATGACATGGCACATACATGGAATTAGGAAAGAATTAGATGAACACGGAGTTCCGATGTTGGTACACCCTTCAGATGGTGACTCATGGAAGGCATTTGATAGTATACATAAGGAAAAAGCTAAAGAACCAAGGAATTGTCGAATCGCCATCAGCCTCGATGGGTTCAATCCTCTTGGTATGACGGCTACCCAATATAGTTGCTGGCCTGTATGTGCCAGCCCGAGACCGACGTTCCAGAAGATTCCCCTTTATTTCCATTTCCGTCGTGTGGTTATTTTATTTTGTTGCATCATCATTTAGTTTGCATCGTCGCATCATGCATGGCATCTTGCATCGTCTGTCACGTGTGGTGTATTGAGTGTTGTGCTTCGAGTGATCACCGAGTCGTAGAGCGATAGTAGTTCCCCCTCTCTCTCCTCTTGTTTCATTTTGTGGTTTTGCTAAAGTTCCGTTTTAACCCCTTTAAAAAATTCGTCTTCTTTTAAATTGTCCTTTTATTAAATGTGGGGGCAACCCCTTGGGTTTTCTTTATTTTCTCCTTTTGTGTTATTTTAAAACCCTCTCATTTTATTTTCTCTTTTAAAGGGCTTTTATTTTATTCTTTAAATAAAGAGGTCTTATTTAATTCTTCAAAGGGGTTTGATTTTTATTCTTTTGTAAACGAGTTTTAATTTTAATTCTTCAAAAGGTTTTATTTTATTTCTTTTGAAAATGCCCAAACTATTATTAAAGTTGGTGTATATTCTTAAAAGGAGTCAAAAGGCATTTATTTTATTTTATTTTGTTAAAACCTTTCTTTTGGGGGTTGTTTTCTGTTTTAAAAAAAGGAAAACCAAGTTTTTAAAAAAGCCAAGAGCTATTAGGGGGAGGGAGCACGCCGAGCCGAGCTAGCCCAAGGCCCAGCTCCCCCTTGCCCTAGCAAGAGGAGCCCGCAGCCTCTCGTCCCCTCGATCCATCCCCATTCTCCCCCCGAGTGCCATCATCTCCTCCTCTACGCCGTTCCCTTGACGATCCCCTCTCGTCATCCCGTGCCCGCGCATCCTGCCCCGTCACCAGTTCCTCTCCCCCCCGCGCCCCGCCATCGCCGCCTCCCTGCTCGACAGCCGCCAGCGCCCCTCCCCGTGTCGCCCTGGCCATGGTCCTCCGCCGGCGCTGCCCCGCCGTGGACACCTCCCCTCGCCCTCGCCATGGTCGCCGCCCACACTCCCGCCGGCTGCTGGTTCTAGCGCCGCCCAGCCCCGCGTGGCCGCCTCGTCTGTCCCCGCCGCCGCGCTGTGGCCTCCCCTCACCGGAGCCGGAGCTCGTCTCCTCGCTGACGCTCGGTTGTCGTGGCCTCCCGCGTTGTGCTGCCACCTGTTGTTGCTGGTGTGCCGTTACTGCCCGCCATGGAGATGCCATTGCCGCATGCTGCTCCTGCTGCAATGTTGCTGCTGCTTGCGCTAGCTGTATCCACTTGTGTTGCTGCCAGCAAAGCTGCTGCTATTGCTTGCCATGGCCGATGCTGTCGCTGATGCTATCACTGTTGCTTGCCGTGGCTGCTGCTTGTGCCGCAACTGTTGCCTTGCTGTTGTTGCCGTGTGCTTGCCTTGCCGCTGCTGTGTTGGTCGCTACTGCCTGAAGCTAGGCATTGCTTGCTTGCCGAGACTGTCGCTGGCGTGCCTTGTAGCTGCTGCTAGGCTGTTGTAGCTAGCTGTTGCTTGCTGTGCCTTAGCCGCTGATGCTATAGCTAGTACTGTTGATTTTGCTTTGCTTGCCTGCTAATAGATGTGTTGATGCTAGCTACTGTTGCTAGGTTGCTAGCTAAGGCATGCTAGCTTGCTTTGCTTTCTTGCGTGTTGCTGTAGTTAGTTGTTGCTGCTAGGCTAGGTTGCCGTGCTTGCTGCTTGTCGAGGTTGCTGCTAGACTAGTTGTTGCTACCGCTTGCCGACGCCGAAGTTCGCAAGGACCATCCCCTCCTTCATGGGATCAACAAGATTGGCGAGTACCACGACGTCCTCGACGACCCCGGAAACGAGTTCGACTTCCTCGACGTCGCCGAAGACACGTGTTCGACTCCCGACGCCGAAGACCCGAGAACCACGACGACAAGCGAACGACTACCGTCGACGAGACCCGACTTCCACGACGACCACGACGACCGTTGTTCTCCTTCACCGATCCGATCCGCCCAAACGCACTCGTCGAAGGTATACCGATGGGACGTGTCGTGTAACAAACGCATGTGATGTATGAGTTAAATGTATGTTTGTACCGTATGTTTGACCGTTGCACGTTGTCCCTCTATATTGTGCCCGACACATGGGAACCCGGTAGCGGGATCACCCCATCTTTATTTAACGTTCCCGCACACGCTTCCTATACGTTGGCACGATGTCTCGATGAGTTATCGGGATAGGAACGTTGTCGTGGCATCGTTTCCGATTTGCCACCATGGTCCCCTTTCGCTCGCCGTGGCGACACCTGTTTCTTTTCCTTCTTGCCCGTGTTATGAACTCGCATGCATGACGCATTCATGGCATATACATCTTGTGTTGCATGCCTCTTGTGCCATAGCTCTGTTCTATGTCCCGCGAGTTAAACCGATTAGGATGACACGTAGGATCATCGCTTCACCCCTTGCCATGTTAACAACATTTAATATTGCATGTTAAATAATCGGGAGTGAATTAAATAATTACTCGTGGAGTTTCGTCGATATGCAACCCGTTGCATATCGAGCTTCACTTAATGTGTAGAGTTTCTGTGAGGTGAATTGCCATGCTATCCCTTGCATCATTGAACTGTTCACGCATCATAGTAGGTTGTGCATCATGTTGTGCATCGTGTGGTGAATATCTGTGCTGATGTTTGTTTCCGGTTTGCTCCGTCTCGATAGAGTTCTGCAAGCGTGTCGGAATGTGAGGACCCGTTCTACTACGATGGTTCGTCGACTTCTTGGAGTTGTTCTTCTTCCAAGCGAGATCTCAGGCAAGATGACCATTTCCCCAGATACCATTACTATCATTGCCATGCTAGTTATTTTGATGCTATCGTTATGTCTCGTTGCCTACCACTTGTTAAACATCAGCCTCTCAACCATGCCATGATAACCTTCAACCTGTTTGACCTAGCAAACCACTGATTAGCTATGTTTCCGCTTGCTTAACCATGTTGTTGGCGTTGCTAGTTGCAGGTGTAGTTGCTTCCATGTGATAACATGGGTTCCTTGTTATATCACCCTATTAAATGCTAGTTAATTTAATGCACCTATATACTTGGTAAAAGGTGGAAGGCTCGGCCTTTCTAGCCTGGTGTTTTGTTCCACCTTTGCCCCCTTAGTTTTCGGCTACCGGTGTTATGTTCCATAAATGAGGGCTCCTAACACGATCGTGGTTGTTATGGGGACCCCCTTGATAATTCGTTTTAGATTAAAGCTGGTCTGGCAAGGCCCAACATTGGTACTACATTTGCCCAACATAATAATTTTGTTAATACTGAAAGCATAGGGCGTCATGAACCTGAGGAGTAATTTCACATAATACAGGGAGGGCCAGTGCTGATGGTGCTGGTCCAAAACAGAGCAGCTTACTAACGCTACCCGAGGCAACTCGGCGTTTGGCGTGGTAACCATCGGTCATCCGTCGTGTCCTGAGAACGAGATATGCGGCTCCTATCGGGATCGTCGACACGCCGGGCGGCCTTGCTGGATTAGTTTTACCTTTGACGAGATATCTTGTGCATCGGGATTCCGATGATGCTTTGGGTAATCTCAGAGTTGAGGTTTTCCACTAGGGAATCCGACGAGATCGCGAGCTTCGTGATTGAAGATTTCTATGCGGCTTGTGGTAATTTGTGATGGACTAGTTGGAGCACCCCTGCAGGGTTAAATCTTTCGGAAAGGCGTGCCCGCGGTTATGTGGCAACGTGGAAACTTTGTTAAACACTGGTTCTAGATAACTTGAAGTTAACTTAATTAAAATATGCCAACTGTGTGTGTAATCGTGACTGTCTCTTTCGTGAGTTCTTTCTCCGATTGAGGACACGGTGGGGTTATGTCTGACGTAGGTAGGTGTTCAGGATCATTCATTTGATCATCAGTAGTCACGTCCGCTATATGTAGATCTTCCCCCTCTTATTTCTTGTACTCATAAGTTTAGCCACCAAATATATGCTTAGCCGCTGCTGCAACCTCACCACTTAACCTTGCCTCACCCATTAAACTTTGCTAGTCTTGCTACCTTTGGAAATGAGATTGCTGAGTCCCCTGTGGCTCACAGATTACTACAACACCAGTTGCAGGTACAGGTAAAGGTTACTCGACGTGAGCATGTTGATTGTTCATTTGGAGTTGCTTCTACTTCTTCTTCTTCATCGATCTAGGATGGGTTCCACGCCGGCAACCTCGGATAGCAAGGATGGACGTCATTCTTCTTTTATCCTTTGTTTTCGTCCGTAGTCGGACCCTGCTGTTCTTCATGATGATTATGTATTGTACTGCTGTGACTCTGATGTAGCTTGTGGCGAGTGTAAGCCAAATTCTATATATATATATATCTCTTCTTTTCAATACATGTACTTGTAACGATATCCATTCTTGCGACATGACGAGATGCGCTTCTATCCCTGACGAGGCCTTCGTGCCAAATTGAGGATAGGGTCGCATCTTGGGCGTGACACTGTATTTTTCATTCCCCTCAATCTTCCACCATCATCCATTATGCAAAGAAAGCACATATTTTTGACGTTGATAGTTCCAGGGCCAAACTACCCAGGGAAGAATATAAGTGTGTACATGCAACCGCTGATGGATGACTTGAAAGAAGCTTGGGTGAATGGGTTCAACACATACAACGCAACTAAGAAAGAGAACTTTCAAATGTATGTTTGGTACCAATACTCGTTGCATGATCTGCCGACATTTGCGCTTTTCGTTGCCTGGTGTGTGCATGGAAGGTTCCCATGCCCACAATGCAAGGCAAAAGTTTCATTGGTTGCCGGCGGGTGGGAAGTATTCCTGCTTTGACTTGCATAGATAGTTCTTGCCTATGGACCATCCATTCAGAAAAGACAAGAATAATTTCATGAAAGGTAAAGTTGTCAAACACTCGGCACCACCTACGTTGATGGGGGCACAAATTAATGAACAGATAAAATCTATGGAGCCTGATCCAAACCGTCCAGGGTATTTCTTGGGTTATAATGAGGAACACGCCTGGACCCACAAGCCATGCATCTGGGATCTCCCCTACTTCGAAGACCTCTTACTTCCACACAACATTGACATGATGCACACTGAAAAGAATATCGACGAGGCCCTTCTTGGCACATTTTTCAGCACTGATAAGGGCAAATATAATACAAAGGCTAGAGTTGACCAGGAGACTCTGTGTGATAGGCCATCACTAAACATGTGAGAACCGAAAGGAAGAAAAAATTGTTCCAAACCACTTGCCTGGTACAATCTTGAGAAGGGAGCAATAAGAGAAATCCTCTTGTGGGTGCAAAAATAGTTGTTGTTCCCCGATGGGTATGCTGCGAATCTAGCGAGGGGAGCGAGCATTGAAAAAATGAAAAAAATTGGGCTGAAGAGTCATGATTGGCACATATGTCTTGAGCGGATAATGCCGATGATGTTGCGCGGCTATATCCCCGAGGCTGAATGGCTAGTATTGGCCGAGTTGAGCTATTTCTTCCGTGTTCTTTGTGCTAAAGAGTTGTCGCGTGCCGTGATAGATGACATGGAAGAGTTGGCACCTGAGTTGCTCTGCAAGTTAGAGAATATTTTTCCACCGGGCTTCTTTAATCTAATGCAACACATGATTTTGCATCTCCCAACCGAGGCAAGATTGGGTGGCCCTGTGCAAAATCGTTGGTGCTACGCAACTGAAAGAATGCAGAATACACTTCAAGGAAAATGTAAAAATAAACGTAGAATTGAAGCATCGATGGCCGAGGCGTTCATTACCGAGGAGGCGGCAAATTTCGTAACAGCACACTATGATGCCACTGTGCACGGCTTGCATAATCCAAAGCCTCGATACAATGTGGGCGACCCCAAACGACGTGAATCCAATCTCAGCCTCTTCAAAGGGAAGCTCGCACCTTCTGGTGTGGGAAAACCAAAGTTGTTGTGCGTTGAGGAGTGGCGCACACTAACGATGTATATATTGAACAACTTAACAGAAGTTCGGCCATACATCGAGTAAGTGCTCTCTACATTGTTTCGCAAATTTTAACAAGTTTTGTGTCTAACAACTATTATTAATTGATACAGTCGATACGTCGAACAATTCTCGAATGGTGTTGCAATCGAAAAATAATCCATTCTCGAGTATGAACTTCTTGAAAACACAGGTGGCGGCTATCCCCGTTTCATCTCTTGGTTCAAAAAAACGGTACCTCCTTTATATATAATAGGTGATTTCCTTTGTTGCTATTACTTATGAGTAACACACCAAATTTTATCTTTTCTTAACTTCTAGGCTAATTCTGATGAGCAAGTCGACGATGAATTGAGACAAATAGCTAATGGTTTTGACTTTAAGGTCCGTACATTTGAGAAGTACGACATCAGCTGGTATCGCTTTCGTACTGCTAGCAAAGAGCTTTGAATGCCCGTTCAAAAAACAACCAATTGTGGTGTCTCTGCTATAGGCGAGGGAGGTGTCGAGTATTATGGAAGACCTGAAGAAGTCTACGAACTTCATTATTATGGTGAAAATCCTCCGAACGTTGTTGTGTTCAAATGTCATTGGTTCGATCCTACTAAGACAAGACGGACTCATGAACATCTTGGGCTAGTCGAAATTCGACAAGACATGCAATTAAGCGGTGCCGATGTCTATATTGTGGCTCAACAGGCCACCCAAGTTTTCTATCTGCCATACTGTCGTCAAAGTGTTAAGAACTTGGAAGGTTGGTATGTCATGTTTGATGTGCTGCCACATCTTAGACCACCTCCCCCAAATGAAGACGATTATGAACCTCAAATTGACCCAATAACATATGATGTAGAATTCTTCCAAGAATCACGTGGTGTGAGACGTCGTACCCGAAACTGCTCTACGTCCACCTTGAACACGAGGAACAAGAATCACGTGATGATGAGGAAGAAGTGGAAGTAGAAGAGGTTACCAATGCGAATGAGCTATCAATGTTTGATCGGTTACAAAAAGGCCTTCCACATGATGTCCCTGAACCCGATGACGATATCAGTCATGACGACACGTGTGATACTGATGATGATTTTGCTTCAATTGACCATGGAGAAGAGACAGATGATCCCGACTATTAGTACTTTGTATGGATCCAAACATTGTTGTTTAATTATTCAATTATTAGTTTAATTATTCATGTATTTATTATTGTTTGTTTAATTATTGTCCTTGAATTTGTACTAATTATTTAACTATTTATCGTTCCCGGTGGTGAGACATGGCATGCGGGGATAAGTTGAGGATAGCACCTGGGCAACTACGGAGAACTTTGTTGCAGAGCTTTGCCGAGGAGCCCCGTGGGAGAGGCGGAGGAAAGAAGAGAGGCAGAGGACGTGGTCGTGGGAGAGGGAGGCTGCCTGATAGGATCCAATCGCCACCACCCTCGGCTACTTCTATCTCAGCCACTTCACCCTTGCAGACGAGGGTGTCACCGGTGCGGGATCCTCCCGTCCAGGAGCAGACACCGATGCAGGGGGCTGAGGCGGAGGCTGAGGGGGCTGAGGCGGAGGCTGAGGGAGAGAGGCGGAGCCCGTCTGCTAGCAAGTTGGTCTACCAACGTGGTATGACACGAGTTCTAGACCGATTGGAGTTGCAGCACAGGGCGTTCATTGAGCCAGATGGCGAGAAGTAAGTTGATATATATTGTGTACCTTATATCATTATATTTCACCAAGTAGCTAATGTATTTGCCTTATCATTATGTAGGGGTGGAATTACCCGGAGAATACCCGGAATCTAAACTGCCTCCTTGGTGCTTTACTTAGGGAGAACTCCCCCGGGATAGTGCAGTTGCCCGGTGAGGGTATGGTTCCCGAGCCAGGACTCAAGTGGGAGCACTACCAAGCCGCTTTGCTCTCGAAAAACACACATGTGAATGGTGTTGTTTGTGTGAGCGTGGCCGACAAGGTGTTGGCTGATTTTTGGGTAACTACTATTTTACCCAATAAAAAGTATACAATGTTATATATTGTTATTTCCTTCCAAATCATTTCACTATTCATCTGTGCATCTATATGGCATAATTGCAGAGTTACTTTAGGGTTGAGGAGGGGATGGAGGAGGCGGCCAAGAAGAACCTCGTGAAAGAGTGCAAGAGTTTATTGAATAACATGAGGCACGAGCTGCGTGTTCAAGCTGTTCGAGATTGGTACGCCAAGCAAGGGGAGCCGAAGACAAAGGCTGAATGTCGAAAGATTTACCTTGATAAGACCAAGTACATGGAGGTATGTACATTCCAAAGATCAATTCTTTATTAGTTTTGTTAGGGCTAGTTAGGTCTATTTAGTTATAATACTTAGTTTCGTTCTTCATTAACTTACATTCATAGGTGCCCCCGAGATGGTTGGACGATAAGATGGATTGTTGGGAGATGATAGTGGACACGTGGTGCACAGAGGCTTGGTTGAGCACCCACACTGTGGCCAAGGACCGTCGTGCCCAATTGGTTGGTGTGCCACACCACCAAGGCAATGCCAACATCAAGCAATATGCCAAAAAATGGGTATGTGTGTCTTGTTTTGTTTCATCAATAATTCATTCGTTCATGATTTTTGTTGTACTAATTCTTTGTCTTTTCTTGTAGGCCAAACACAATAACCAGCCCGAGCCTCAGGGATACGCCGCGTTTAGCATGGCCCATAAGGGCTCGTACAAGATGGTGAAGGCATATTCTGAGGGGGACGGGCCGTCGGCATACACAAGCCTGTCCGCCTACAACAAGATGATGTCTTATTCTGAGGTGGTCAAACAGCTGCGCGGGCCTGACTTTGACCCGAGCTAGAATCCTATCGATCCGGAGGCATTGATGATCTCTGGTGGAGGTAAGAGTCATGGCACGCTGGCCATGTGTGATGGCTTCGTCCCTATCACTGAGACTCTATCTCAGATCAAGGCAAGGCAAACGAGCTCCGCTCATGTAATACGGCAACGCACGAAGCCAGTTGATCTTGCCATCGAGGTTAGTTTTCTTCATTATTTATTTCATTCATTTGTCCCTGGATGGATGATGAAAATTCCTTTTGAGGAGTGGTTGCAGGCCGCACTTGAGAAGGAGAGGGAGGCCACCATGCTCTTGTTGGAGGAGAGGGACCGAAATACGCAGAGGTTGCTTGAGGAGGAGAGGGCACGCAATAATGCCCATGCGAAGGCCATGCATGACTTCGTTGTGGTATGTCAGTTGTGTGAGAAGCAACAAGGCTATTTCTTTGACTCCTCGAAAACTAATTTGCAGGCTATGTGTGAGAAGCAAGGTTTGCCGCCCCCTCCGCCGATGCCTTCTCCGGTGGGAACGGTGAGTTCCCTTTCAATGACCAACCTTGCGCAGTCTTATACCATTGTCTGTCGCCGTGCTAACCACGTATTTTAACTCCTGCCTTGTTGCAATATCATTCCAGAGTTGAATCCCACGATCTCGTTACTTCTCCTGGTG